>NC_084590.1:37525129-37838254 GCF_033807715.1 Cololabis saira
GATGGACAGAGAGCGTCTGATGTCACCCAGTGCGACGCGATAGTCGGACACTCGCATGCAGTTAGGACACGGTGTTTAGTTCTGGGCGTGGTTTGCATTTTGCTTACGTAATGAAAATCAGCAGAGTCTGAACGGCTCGTAGAAGCCACATCAGACTGGATGGCTGATCCGGGCGGCTGTACAGACACTTCAGAATTTTGTTGCTTTCCTCCTTTTCTGAGTTGGCAGGCTGAGGGGAGACCACTTTATATATGTTAAAGCAAGAAAAAACATGTTTTTCATAATAGGTCCCCTTTAAATAGAACATCTATATCTTTCTCTAAATAAATGATGTATTATAGCTGATTTTTTTAAGTTGTTTTGATGTGGTCCACGGAACAAAGTGGTGCATAAGAAGATAAATTAATTATCAAAGCAGGCAATTAAACTAATGAGAGATCAAAATCACAACATAACTGCAAATCGATTCCACTCAGAATGATTCAGATATCACTCTTTTAAGCAATCATAATAGATTCCTTGCAATGTCAAAGTTGCAGTTCACATGTTTGTTCCAGACAAACACCACAGGGGCCTTTAAAAGAAAGATGCAGCAGCGCTAATATGTAAATTACACATTTAATGTCTAAGCATGGCTTATCTTGGCAAATTAAGCTGTTCTTTCAGCTCTATTACAATACGGTGTCTTGGGGTTCATTTTCTCCCTACTAGGCCCATTTAGGCCTGAAATGGGTAAACACTCTCCTTGCCAGTTGGACAACATATACGGAATCTGGAGTCTGCTTCAGGCCGTGAGAGCAGGCATGTATGTGTTAGCACATATGTGCCTTTAAGAGCCCTGCCTTGTGTAGGGAATGCAGACATCAACGTGTTGTTGCGTGTGTGTTTTGTTGTGTGTTATTCCCTGATTTGCACATGAAATGGGAGAACATTAATGGCCTTTAGAGATCAGTGGAGTCAAATGAGCAGACCCATCAGTTAGACAGCCATCACGTGGGGATGACTTAGTGTCATTGGATTTCATTTCCTGTGGAATAAGGAGATCTAGGGATCCAAGACAAATACCTGCAATTACAGAAATACTTAAAATGATTCATTGCCTTCATTTCTGCCTCGCTGGGTGGTGTGTACTTGTGTGTCTAGTATTACTGAGCTAAGACTGATGTATTAAGAGGATTCATTGAAAACACAATTCAACACTTTTTATAATCACGCTATTCAAGCAGTATTTTCCTTAACACCTTCTCCTCGATATTTTCACTAACACAGCGAGCAACGAAAGTGAAATAAACCTAACATCCACCAATCTAAACACAAAGTGTAATACAGGCAGCTCCTATATTTGTGTTAATAGTTTTGCCCTGTACAGTGTAAAGCATGAAGCGTGCAAGTGGCACTGAGATAAGATTCTGCTTAGCATTTGAATAGGGTGTCCTGATTTCTATTCATCTGGCCTTTAGCCGAGGTAGTGCTTAAGTGGTCTGGGCAAGTCGGTCTGGTTTTCCACTGTGCCAACCAATGTGAAGGCTCATATCTGGCAGTGCGCAGTGTCTGTCAGTGTCCCGGTCTGTCTGTCTGGCTGGTTAATAATCAGCGTGGCTGGCTGCTAATTATCCTCCCAGCTGTAGAAGCAGGTGGCCACACATACCAAAGCTCCAAGTTTAATTCAGAATGTGATGTCATCTCACTGCACCTGGGCCCACTGTATAAGGTGTAAAAGAAATAAGTAGTTCCTGTCTCTGAAATCAGACATTTTGATTTCCCACATCAAAAATAGACCTTTCAAACTTGTTTGTCAATGGAGTGATTGGCATAGATCCTGCTGCGCTGAGGTAAATGACCAACATCCAAACTCAGTGCTCCATCTTCCATGTTAGCCAAACCAGGGAGCCACCTCAGATCAGTCTCACGGGCAGATGCAGCCGTGAGGATACACCACACAATGAAATAGAAATCTATTATCTGTGAAACATGCAAGGTCACCCTCAACTAGACACATATCTAGGCCCAAAACTTCTGCCCACAGGATGCAGCGGTGCAGTCATGTAAAGGTCAAGCTATAAAATGGACAGGAATCACAGCTGTCTTACAAAGTGCTCTCTTAAACATTTGATCTTACCTCCCCTCACTTTTGAAAGAGACCAAAATACTTTGAGTATCACTTTCAAACAGCAGGAAAGGAAATGAGAGGGGGGGGGCAGTGGAAAAAGGGAAGAAGAAAAGAGAGCGGAAGAGAGAGGGTAAGAGACGGAAAGAGAGGGAGACTGCATAGACAAAATGATTAGGTTTCAACTCTGGTCTGCAGCTGTTGAGGGCCGGCCCCGGTCACTGATAGGTGTCCGTTACAGCAAAAGCCATCCAAGCAAAACACAATATCTGTCTACGCCAAGGAAAGATTATCAAATCATAACATCTCTGGACCCAAAGCAACCCCACCATGATCTACGGGTGAGAAAATTAATGCGTGGTTACAGTTCAGTGAAAAAAGCACTAATAATTAAAGAGAGAAAGAATCACTAATAAAGCAATCCACACAAACCAAACTATCCTGCGACTACAGATGTCCAATTGATTTTGAGGGCACATTTATTTATGATGAACCCTCACCATTTCCTACAGTCAGTTTGCAGTTTGTCTTCCATGTTTTGTCTTCCTCCCTTCCCCCAGCTTCTTTCCTCCTCTCACAGTTGAGTTCCGAATCTGACGATGCTGAAACGCAGTATTTCCTGCATCAGCCAAAGGTTACTTTAAGGAGGGATTTTCCTTAATGTTTGTACATCTAAAAGAACAACCACAAAAGCCATTTACCCTTAAGCACTTTGAGTGTGTTGTTGCCCTTGTGCAAATGTGTGTTTGCACAAGACCATTCGATGGGATGAATCCATCACAGTGCCAGTGTGCAATGTGACAGTTGTAACCCAAAATAAAGAGGCTGAATTGTCGGCCTGGCTGAGTCCTGACCCTTTCAACCATCGATCCCAAACACCACAAGGCGTTGAGCAAAGCCATGTACGTGTGTGAATGAATGTGTGTTTAAGGGTGTGTGAGAACGTAACCAAGGAAATAATGGGCATCTGAACCAGGAGCATGGCGCAGAAATAGCACCAGCATTCCACACATCCGAGGGTGAATCAATTTCAGTGACATTTGATTCAAACACACATCAGCTCGTGCCTGAACTTCAGCCCTCCACCCTGTCACCTCCTTCCTAGCTCCGTATGATGGATTACCATCCCTGGCAGTCTCAGAGGGTCTGAGAGAGGGTAAGGTGGGTGGGGGGAGGTCAGTCACAACAGGGACACATTCATTGGAGGGGAGAGCTCGGTTAAGGAATTATGGTATGACAGAGATCTGGGGTGGATAGGAGAGGGCAAAGGGTGCTAGAGGGGTCAGAGGAGCCAATCCCGCCTGGACTCATGCAAGCCATCCTCAGTTTGCAGCCATCTAGAAGCATTTAACTTTAGGTCACATTTTTGATTAATATTATTATCACTCACGTGCCATTTCTCCCCCTTGTCAACCAGTAGAGTGGTATCAAACATCAAACAACATATGGCTAAATCCTGGTCAACAGCAAATCTGTAAAACAGTTTAATATCAACTTTGAAACCTTAGGTTTATTTATTAGAAAAAGAACTGATTGAAGAACGAATTAACAACAAAATGAATCAGTGATAAAGGGCATAACTTCAACATATTAAATATCTTTATTGAATAACTGAAATGTGCACAGGATTTGCACACATTTCAACCATTCGTGCAAGTCAACATTAAAACAGAAATCAAAGTGCAATCCACGCATGAAAGCGAAACTCTCTCCCAAGTATTTGCATTAAAGTTAATCAATAATCAGCCTGCAGACAGATGTTAATAATTTACACAGCTCAATCTACATCCTCAGATGTCTGACGAGAGCTGAAAAAGCAGCAAGAGAAGGTGATTTTTTTCTTTCTAATCTGCTTGTCAGACAAAAACTCACTTTTTAAAACACTCCCAAGCTTCTACAATGTATAGACCCAGTGGTAATGCAGATTTATTTTTTCAATCCCTACAGACCGAGCATCCACACTGTACAGCATGGGTGATGAGATACAAGGATGCGAAGGGAGCGTAGATGAGGAAAAACAGAGGCAGGCTTTGGAGACAAAGCAATAGACCCGCATTGTCAGAGAGGAGAGGCCATCAATAAAAGTGTCACTATAAAGAGAGAAAGAAGGAGAGTGTGAAGGAGCGAGAGTAGGGTGTATAAAAGAAACAACAAAACCCGGTGAGACGGGTGCTTCATCTTGCTGGGCACTAATGGACGTGAGAAGTGGCTGGTTCAGCATTCTTTGCTTGACGGCTCACTCCTCCGGTGATCGCCCGTGGCATCTACGGCAGAGCGCCACATGCTTGTTTAATGTAGTTTGAGCACTCAAAACTGACATGGTGGTATAAGTAGAGAAGTAAGGAATCAAAGAAAATGAGACAAGATGACGGCTAATGGGCTGAGAAAGACAGTCAAAGGTTATCCTAAACATGGGTCATTTTAAGTACTCCATCTTTCTGCCTCCTACCACAACTTTCTCAGCACATTTTCCATCTTCGTCCACAACTCTACCTGGCACAATTACTGCTGCTATTATTCAGCCAGTGTAAAGGTCTACTGCATTTCCCTTTTAGAGCAAAATATTTGCTTCCTCTGATGCAACACAGACCGTCCACGTCCCTGGGTAGAGTTGGGTAGGTCATAGCTGGGCCAAAAAAAAATGCAGTCTCAGGTAGGGATGGGCGGTATGGACTAAAAAATGTATCACAATTATTTCTGGCATTTATCCCGATAACGATAAAAATGACGATAAAAAAAATACCAATTCAACTCCACCTTTTTAACTATGAATCTATCTCGCTCTCAGATCCACCATGTTTGTCATCAACTGGAATTTATTTATCTTCCTTCCTTCCTTCCTTCCTTCCTTCCTTCCTTCCTTCCTTCCTTCCTTCCTTCCTTCCTTCCTTCCTTCCTTCCTTCCTTCCTTCCTTCCTTCCTTCCTTCCTTCCTTCCTTCCTTCCTTCCTTCCTTCCTTCCTTCCTTCCTTCCTTCCTTCCTTCCTTCCTTCCTTCCTTCCTTCCTTCCTTCCTTCCTTCCTTCCTTCCTTCCTTCCTTCCTTCCTTCCTTCCTTCCTTCCTTCCTTCCTTCCTTCCTTCCTTCCTTCCTTCCTTCCTTCCAAAAATCACATTTACACAAAAACATCATCAACGGGAATTTATCGTTTTTACCGTGAGATGACAAATTCTTATCGTGAGGAATTTTTTTGACGGTATATCGTGAACGGTAAAATATCGCCCATTCCTAGTCTCAGGACATAACATGCATGTGTGGGGAATTTGAGTGTGTGGATGTGACAGTAAAAAGTCACATGGATGCCAGTAAAAAGTAAAAAAAAAAAAAAAAAAAATCATACTGTAATGTCATCTTTACTCAAATCAACAACAAGATTATTAGTTATTTACCAAAATGTAGGACTATAAAGCAATATATCACTTCCGCTTCCACGTGTCAACATGCTAAATGGTAGGTGTTTCTAATAAATGCATTTCATTCACTGATTATCAGCCCGTTTGGCAGTTGGCTGTTGCTGAAGCATTAAGGTTGTGTAACACATTGTCAACAACGAAAAACATCAGCACTGATTTTAGAAAAACTATTCTGCGGCTCATCAATGGGAAAGGGGTATTATTGTTCACAATTGGAAAACAGTTCGGAGAGTTGACAATCTTCCCACAAGGTCAGAAAATGCAGTGCACAGAGAAACTGCAAAAAACTAATAAACAAACAAACAACAATAAAAGCCCTAAGGGCTACAGACCTCGGTTTGTATGTTAAATGTGAAAGTTTGCCAGGGTACAATTACAGAATTAACAATTATGGCTTCTTTCGATAAGTTGCCAAGAGAAAGCTGCTTCTCTCTGAAAAGAACATGATTGCATGGTTTGCAAAGTTGCATATGACCAAACCACAATGCTTCTGGAACAATATCCTTTGGAAAGATGAGAGGAAAATTGAGCTATTTTGCCATGATGGACGGCACCATGTTTAGCATGAAAACAACATAACCAGCACAAACCACTCATAACCAGAACCACGGGCTGCCAAGCAGAAGATGGGGAAGTGATGTTGATTTAGCTTCGTTTTGCTGCTACAGGACTCAGACACCTTTAGGTGTTTCAGTCAACCACAGACTCCTTTGTAAACCAAAGTTTTCTCGGGTTAAATGTTTTTGCTATTTGTCTAAATAAAGCTAATCATAAACAATTATTCCAAGCACATCAGCATATCTCCAACAGAGTGGCTGAGGGAGAAAGTGTTAACCCAAATGAATGTTCTGGCAGGACGTGTGTGTTAACAAATGTCCACAAACCACAATGACTCGAGCAACACAGTAGGGGTGTAACGATACACTAATCTCACGATACGGTACGATACACGATATTGAGGTCACGATAACGATACGATACGATATTATAGCAGTATTTTTTAACAACCTTGAATGAGGAATATATAACTGGAAAAAAATGTCTTTTATTTGAAAGACACATAATACAAAACAAATGCTGTGCGTTTGCACTATTTTTACAGTTTGTAATGCTTTATAACTGTTTAAGTTTTAAAGAGAAAGCCAGGCCAACCATTTTCCACAAACTGAACTAAAAGTAAATGTCAGGTTTGCATTATGATCTTCAGTTTCATATAATAAAAATATTTTGCCACAAACTGAATAGTTTCTCTCATGTATGATTTGACTTTTTTCTTTTCCAGAAATTTAACAACTAAAATTGAATAAATAAATACAAGTAAATAAATACATACAATTTTACATCATAAAAAGTTTTATTCCTGCTCACCTTATAAGTGTAAGAGGAGATTCATTTTTGTTAAGAAGGTTATTTTGGTAATTCAGGGTTCATTATTTTGTAAATATATTCTTTATATTCTGTAAATCAGGGACTATAATTACACTAGTCAGTATATCAGTTGTTAGTATGTTTTAGATTGGGCGGAGTGATACAGCACTAGGTGTTGTGTTGATGTTCTGAAATCCTACGCTGTTGAGCGGACATTGAAGTACACGCAAACTCTCGCAGAAGTTGTCTCCGTGTTTATCCTACTCACGACCCCAAAAAGGTTTAATTTAATAAGGTAAGGCTTAACTCTACACCAGACTTACATCAGTAAAGGTTCAGAGCTCAAAACAGGACCGCAAAACGGGACTACTTTCTCCTGAGCGGAGGAAGATTTTGGTCCGCGCAGCCGCGGCCGCGGTCGGATGCGCGTTTCTAGTCAACACAATAGATTAATATTAATAACATAATATCGCGATACAGGTTGTCACCTCCACGACACGTATCGTGACGTTTTTGTATCGCGAAATTTCGTGGCACGATATATTGTTACACCCCTACAACACAGTGAAAAAGAGCTGGACAAAATTCCTCCATGAATTGATACATTTATATGATCATTTAGACAAATTACAGCAAGTTATGGCTGCAAAAGGTGACTGACAATTACAGCGATTCATCATGATATGAGCACAGTTTTTCATTGAATATTTCTATATTTGGCTTAGTTTTTCTTAAGGTAATAGTAAATTGTAAAACATGTAATATGATGCAGTTCTTAAAAAGGTTGCATATGCAAAAATATCAGTTTTTGAAACTGTTTCATATCTTTACTTCAGTATGCAGCATTAATGTGCCATAATGACTGCATTGTTGCTGCTTCCTTCATTACCCTTCATTATTTCTCAAGGACTTCAGTGCAGATTAGACCTCAGCCCACCGGGGTTTATACAAGCATGAGGGCAGGTGTTTGTGTACATGTGTCTGAGAATATATGAGTGTCTGTTGTTTGTGTGCACTTGTCACTCCATGTTCTCATTTCTGAACTGGAATAATGAGTCCGGGGTGTTGTGAACGGCTCTGCAGTGTAGCTCAGCCTCACTCTCCACCTGGCCCTCTACTTCTGGCTTCTCCCTTTATTAGCTTTTTCCTCATGCTGGACACAACAGGAACAGCTTGGTACCCTCCTCCTCTCTTCACCACTCACACCTTTCCCAACCCTATTTTCCCACTAATTATCTTGTTGTACGAGTACCAAATGCTACCTAACGATTCACTTAATTGCAAAAGTGGTACATTAGATGATATCAAAGGACCTTTTTAAAAGTCATCCAATCCCATTCCAAGCGGCATTTAGAACTAACCCAAGACATCTGTTTCATTTCAGTCATTTGCATTTTTAAAGGTTACAAACTGAACAAAGCTGCAAGGGTATGGATGTAAAACCTCAAGATCCTATGTCTTCATTTATTTAAGAAGCCCCTCCCACTGATGATTAGATCGTTTTAATGCAGTTTTAATGCAACCACAAAGAATAGACGTCATAGGGTCTGAATCACTGTTGACGCACAATTAAAACTGTACCTGTTCACTCTACAGTTCATGAGCATATCTGGAGCACTATGTATCTCTGCTACACATCCACCTGCAAAGATAGGGCTAATTAACATTTTTCTTGGGATCCTATCGCCCCAGGTGTGCCTTGTCACACTTACATACACAGAGATTCACAGTTGGAGCAATTTATTCAGCAAGTTTGACTGCAGCTACATTTTCTGACACAGTTTTCACAATGATTTATGAAGCTGCTCATTGACCTAGTTCATTCTGAAAAGGGAAAAGGGGACACATTCACTTATATGAAGTACAGAAGTGTCCATCCCACAGAGTTAGCCTGCAGTCAGTTCTGAAGACAAAAAGATTACAAAGCAGTCTTCTCAGATATCCACTTGGCAACACACTTTCTGAACTATCGGCAATTAAACAATAGCTGTAAATAATTCTTATTCCCAATGCTGCAACGTTATTTCTTAGTAATATCCTGCACATGTGGACCTAAATAACATAGGACAGCTCACACAGTTCATGCTCTTGTCTATTAATTTGTCAGCAATGTGTGCCTAACATCTAACACTTTAAGGAGACATGGTTGGAGGATTAAGTCTAGTCAAGACAGAGTCAAGTCAGCGCAATCTGGCCTCTATTAATAATGCAGAAGCTCCTCTTTGAGACCTCTTCCCCCTCTTCTTTCTCCCTCCACCTTAGCAAGAGCGGTGAGTGCTGCCCAGCTTGGGGTCCAGCATGCAGCAGCGCCACTCTGCTCAGTGGAGACCGAGTTCAATCTGTTTCAGAGCTGCAATTCAATTATCTCACCGGGGTCCTGTTCAACCACTCGTGAACGGCGGGGGGGGCAAAGGTGTGTTCGATACAACTGAGTGTGAAGGGAAAGCAGAAGAAGAAACTAAGAAAAGGGGGGGGGGGGGGGTGCAAAACACACCATAAATCCAGTTCAAAATGGATATGGATTTAAATGCTGCTTCTACTTGTGCGATTAGCTCTGGCTTTACAATCACTAGACGGATGTCAGGACCTGATAAAGCTAATCACTGCAGTAAAGCCAATGCAGTGGGATTTACCCCCCCCCCCAAAAAAAAATTAAAAAAAAAAAGAAATCCTATTCCACCAGGCCCCCCTGAAGATCTGGCTGAAGCTCAGAGAGCCCAGGGTCAAAAACAAGCCACGCACTGAGCGCTCAAACAGCCCTTCGTCTTTTTGGGTGATCTGAGTCGTTTTTTCTGCCAAAACCAAAATGTATTGGGTGATAAATTCATATTGTTATGTGAAAATGTGATTTTTCTAATATCAATTTTACAAAAAAGTGAAACAAGACTGTGTGATGTGTAAACAAGGACTGTACATGGACAATTAAATGGCATAACAGCAGTTGAGCTATGTTAAATGAAAACTGCACTGACCATTTTGTTGCTCTCGGCCAGATACTTCACTGGCTCAGATACCACTCCAATAAATCAATATCAGGACATTTCTACACAATATTCACTGGATTACCTACCATTAAATTTGCAACAAGTCATTAAAGTCTTTTTGAAACATATCACCCCCATATGTCAATCTCCTTTCTTCCTTCTTATCCTGTAAAATTTAACAAAATGCCTCAGGAGGGTTTTGAGCTGTTCATAATTATATAATTTGTATATAAATTCTTGTACTCTAATAACATGAAATGCAGTGCCAACCTATAACTGAGTACAATATGGTACTTTTGTAATGAAGGAACTTTTAATATTGCAGTTCTAATAACTGCTTTTTTTTCTATAAAATAATAACAGTACAATGGCTGTTTTCATCTCTGCCATTAAGCCACAAATTTCTCCAGAATCTCATTAAGCTGCGCTCAAACTTAACTCACTCAGTGTTGAGTCTGAAAACACAAAGAGTCACCATAGTAACACAGGTCTCAAAACAAGCTAGGCCCTAGAAAAGCCAACAAAAGCTGTCAGTTGGAAAGCAGTCAGTCGTTTTTACATGTATATTGTATTGTGTTTTGCTCCTACACACCTGACTAAAATAAATTGGGCCATTAACAGACTTGTGCTGACCTCGGTGACAAGCTGATGTTGAAGAATTCATTTGAATCCGGTGTGCTGTGGCAGGAAACATCTAAAACATGTAGGGTAGTGGGGAACACTGACTTAGGGGTTAGGACTGTACATTTATTTCATGATTTAATGAACAGCATTTAGCAAACAGTGAATTTTAGATTAGCCTACGTTCTGTGAGTCTGTGTTGACGGCGCACACCATGGAGGTCACTTTCATTGTCCTTGTGTACAATTTTAAAAATTATAAGTAAATTAGCCCCAAAATCTGTACCTTTATGATACATTTACTCCAGACATTCCCTTTCAAATGTGTGATCTTTCTTCCCCATCTATCTATCCCCATCTCTGCTGACCTCTCACCCCTCACCTTTAAGCTATTTGAGAAGGAAATGCCTCCGTTTAACCCTCTCTGCTACTCATCCCATGTCATATGATAAAGAAGGATCGAATACCGAAAAGAAAGACCCAGAAATGGTGTGAGATGGGAAAAAATAAAATCATCTGGAGACTTCATCAATTTTTCATGAATTTTCATTTAGGCTTGGGAGAGCCCTCTGACAGCAATCAATAGATCAAGCTGCTGTCACACAGTTAGCACCTAGAGGTTGCTGGGAGGCGAGGCCCTCTGGAGTACAGAAAACTGGAGCAGAGGTAAAAAACAACCCCCTCCATTTCCATTTGCCAAGGATCACAAACTCCCGCTGTCATTGTAATCACATGAAAAAATACATTTACAATGTGCAATCACATGGAAGGGATTATTTCTGTATTGTTCCTAAAAATGTCAGACCCTTAGTTAGAAAATTGTTTGTTTTTGCATCAGTGAAAGAGCCAAGCTGGCCATTTTGCTAAATTGCTGGTGGATTTGGCAAACGCCACAGTTTAGAGGTTTGTTACTTTCATGATATGATATCATGAAGATCTTTCCATGAACCCAACAGGCCAAAACAACAAAAGACCATGTAGACTTTCCACTCCACCTTATGGGCACTTGGAGATGCCTGGGAGCCACTGTGGAAAGCCCAGCCGGAGCCTGCTGGGAGGGAGGCTCATCTTCAAAGGTAATTTGATCTGCAGTTCAGGTTCTGCCTGTCAGCATTCACGGACACAGTCCCGACAACTTGAGCTAAATGTCCATCAGGAACCGTGTCTGTCATTCTACCCCCACTCACCTGTGAGGGACCTGTGTCTGCCATGCCAACATGTCCCTCTCATAGACTGACAGCAGCTTTATGTCCAACTCAAACATCTGCAGACAACTTCAAAAAACTCCCCATAGCAAAGACTAGATCAAATTCACCAACTTCATGGCTGAAAAGCTTTCTACAAATCATTATGTTACACTACATAACAAGTTCCCTTTTCAACCACAGGAAATTATGGATGTGGGAAATAGACAAAATTGGAAGCAGGATGAAATCAACTTTAAAAATAGCATAATTGCAGTTGCCTCAAGTTAATATTTGATTTGTTTATTGTTGTTCCCACCAGTATGTAGTCCTATTTTCTCCTACGAATGATGTTCACAAAAAAAAGACCAAATGCTGAATGGCAAGTCCTCTTCTTACCTCATCAGCAGCAATACTGAGAATTTACAAGCCAAAGTCTTATCCCATTTAAAGGAGCTTGAGGCTCCTTTTAAGAAATGAGACTCTCTAGCGCCACCCTTCACCACGACGGCCGTCGGGGGTACTGCAGCCAACAGTGAAGCCGGCACGGGAGAACGGGGAGAACGCGCATGCAGCGTCATGTGACGTCACATCCGCAGCCCAGCGCGGGAAATTCGGGACCGAATTGCAGCACATTTTGCAGCACACAGCCTGTTCAAGGCAAAGGAGAGATACACTAGAGGGCTCATTCTTTTGGGTTTGGAACGCTTCATCTGACATTATTACTAGAAAACTTAAAATGTATACAGATTTTTTTCATAAATCCTGCCACAATCCGGCCTCAAGCTCCTTTAAGCAAAACAACTTAACAGAGATTTGACTCACATGCTACTTCCAAGGATGCATTGCGGCTGACAGCTTCTCCCAGGTAGTTCCGGGCCACGCAGATGTAGGAGCCCTCGTCCGGTTTGCTCCGTCGTCCGTGAACGATGCGAAGGAAGAAAAGCGAGCCGCTAGGAAGCAGCATGCGGTGGGAACGTGGGTCATCTTTGTCCGTTTCTACCCGCTCTCCATCCTTGTACCACTCCACCGTCGGGCTCGGCCGCCCCTCTGCTTTACAGTTGAGTGTGGCAGGCTCCCCTTTGGACACGATCAGGTCAGAGGGGTGCTCCACAATCCGAGGCGGGGAGTCCTCCTGGCGCAGACGGGATCCTGCAGGAAAAAGGAGACGTGCAATTAATCACAGAGCACCACAGCACAATGATTTTAACGCTGGCTTCAAGTGAATGACTTTATTAAATATGCAAAAACCACTTTCACGGATGTAACTGCCAAAGGTGAAACTGCCTGACAAATAGCGGGAACATTTACTGGGAAGAATTAAGAGACATGACTACAAACTGAATAAGCTGTCTAGTTTGAGAACACCTTATCCTAGACCAGGTTGTGGCTATATAACTATATACAGATGTCTAAACATTTCTTTCATTGAAGTATGTCTATAAAATGTATTATTAGTCCCGCTACTAAAAGAAGTACTTATTCACGTAGTAGCACTTTCACTATCACTAAAAATGAAAGAATAAAAATGCAAGAAAAACTGAAAGAAAAAAAACCCATCAGGGCGCGAGACTTGGGGTTCATGTTGACATTTTTCCATAAGTGTGGAAAGATGCCAGCAGTGCTGATGACAGTGATATGTGGGGTATTTTTCTTGGATCAATGTTATGGCTATCCAAGCAGGATAAACAGTGAGAAATAGACAAATGACTATAACTAATAATTGGTTACTAATATCAATCTCATTGTTAAATCATGGAAGAAAAACATAATGAACATATATTTCAGACTAGACAAAACACATCTATCTGCTCTGCTTATATGGAGAGCCTTGCGAGTAATTTGACTCATGGGTCACAAGTAAATATGAGCCATAGTCATCTTACATTTGACAAACACACAAAGCAGTTGAGTACACTCTGCAAGAGTTTGCATATTGTGCAAATGTTGGGTATCAGACTGATGTCAAACGCTAATCCCCCATGGCTGAAAAGCACAACCCCTGCTTTACAATTGGGCCACACTGGGGTGAGCTCTTGGAGTCTGCTGGCACAGATAATGTGCCCTGAGTCAGAGTGCTCGGTGCGTCTGTGACCAGGTCTCACACATGGAGATAAAACGCTGGAGGCTGTTCTCATTTACATGATACAGGCCTCGGGAACCATGCAACAATCAAATGGCTTGATCCAACACCAAATGATCAAAAAACCCAATTAAGGAAGGAGAAATAAGCAGAACTCTTCTGCAGATTGTTCCTCATTTGAGCCACATTAGTTATCCAAACAATAACTGGCCAGTATTCTATAAAGTTAGGTCTCTGCCTTATGATGAGTTGTTGCAAGACTTGCATGAATCTGACCTTCCCCATGGCGTGGTGTATGAAAGTCGTAGGATAATGCCTGCTGTACAGAACCTTAGTGTACCACATGAGCTTTTGTGCTTCGGTATGACCTAATTTCAACTTGGGACGAAAGAAAAACAGTTGAGGCTCCAGCTCTTTGTTTAGCTGGCTTTGCAACTGTTCCACCACCCCTTATATTTGAAACTCCCAGGGGAAGTGAGGGCAAGCTGTGCCCCGGTCATTTTTGCTCACAAGTCTATGGGCAAAGGACAGGAGCAAGTAGAAACTCACTGATCAGCACAAAATACACTTCAAGGAACCATAAGGTGTGTGTGTGTGTGTGTGTGTGTGTGTGTGTGTGTGTGTGTGTGTGTGTGTGTGTGTGTGTGTGTGTGTGTGTGTGTGTGTGTGTGTGTGTGTGTACGTAACACAGGCACGTGCGTTTTCTCTACACAAAAGTGCATTGGACCACCAACTGTCAGGGATCAAGCATTAGACAGCAGCATATTGACCCCTGAACAGGAGGTAGCCTGCTCTCCCCTCCTCCTAATTTGGGCTAATTCCCTCCATTTCCCTCTCATTGATTAGTGATCAGGCCTGGTGTCTCATGCTAACTGGGGCCACAAACAAGGGTCTGTAGTTCCAAGCAGGAAGTGGGCGGTGATACCCTGTTTTCTTAGTTCATGGTCTAATATCAATGGTGTTATGTGGGAATCTGAACAAGCGCCATTGGCGATTGAACAAAAACATGAAATATGTTGCTTCCACACATATACCCGTCCTCTTTCACCAGTGGTAAGTAATGCAAATCTGGCCAGCAGTCAGTTTCCTGTAAGAGCAAGTCTTCATTCTGGCAGTAAGTGACTAAATAAATGGAGCGGTAATTAACACAGTGACATTGATAAATGTTGGGTGAGATAAAGGACAGACATGGAGACCCCCGTCTCCCTAGATGGAGTGTCAAACGCACATTTATTCTTATCTCACTGAAGCATCTGCTTCCCCCATAATCCCCAATTCCCGCGGTGGCTCTCCACTAGGGCCAATGCGCATGCACAGCACTAAACTGTGGTGACTCCATTCGATTTATATCAGTCTAATTTCTTTAAATCCAATTTGTATTCCAATCTACTGCCTTCTAATCACTTAAACCTCGAGTCTCCATCTGCTCTCCTCTTTCCTGTGGAAATGAAACCAGCAGATGCCTCTACAATTGTCCTTTTACTGCCAGAAAAAGTTAAGCTTGGTGCATGGAGGACTAAGCATGACTGGTCAGTCCATGTCTTTCCGAGTGGAGAGAATCCGGTCTGGACGTAGCAAAGGTTAAATAGTCATTCATATGTGATGGAATATAAAACTGGCCAATCAATCTCAATGCACAGCCTGTTTCATCGAAGGAGAAAGCACAAAGCTTGTGTTTTTCCCTAACTGTACCCTCACATGGCTGCCACATCCAAAGAAGTTCCCTGAATGTGTCCTGTCCACAAAGATCAAACAAACAAACAAAAAAAGTCATGTACATCCCAAACCTTCGGCTGTCAGTCCCAGCTCCTCACAGGAGTAAAAGTCAATTTTCAGTTTCCTATTGGGCCCCCTTTCCCACTCTCTTTACGGTAAATGGGCTTTCTGTTGCCCTTTTAATGTGATCATTGGTGCTGTGCAATCAAGTGCTCTCTGAGCTGAGGCGAGTGCACTTCACTGGGTCTCAGGGCACATGCTCCAATCAAAATGCTGTGTTTCCCCCTGCCTGCAATAACACCATCATTACTTTTCACCACTGCTGTGCAGTCATCCACTCTTTGTGAAAAGCAGTAACCAGAGAACAAACAAACAAGCATGAATACATGGATGAAATCAGAGAGGGATTACTGAGCCTCAAGCTGATTCTTTTCTGCCTTTTCTTTCTGTCTACTTATGTCATCGTCACTGAAAGGGATACTATTTCACTGCACTGTTACCCCCGAAAAAATACTTGGGCATGTTATTTTTCCCTTTTCTATGTTCCAAACAAAAGTTCATACATCACATTTAGCGCCAAAACAGAGCTGCCGATCATCTACAACATCTGCATAAAAGAGCCTACATTTCTCACTTAAATCCAAGATAAAACACAACTTTAATTTTTTCTACAACACATCCTTGCTCCATTGGCCACACACCTAGAAGTGCTCTTTTCTATTATCTTTGTCACGTATTTATTCATGTGTGCAACAGAAGGTCAGGCCTTTGATGATCTTTTTGTAATTATTTTTATTAGCTCCCAGGAGAAATTCTAGCCCACCAACCAAATCAATACCCACACCAGTCTGAAGCAGAGCATAAAAGAAAGGGCTCCCCAAAGAGATATTAGTTATTCTGCTAACAGGCGTGTGCTGATCACAGGTAACCAACGGCAACCTTAGACCGTGAAAAGAAGTTCCAGTTACTGAGGCTCTAGAAATAAAAGTCAAACATTAAAACCACAGTCCAGGACAAGATGAAGCCAAAAAATCTGAGATATTTTTTCAAGAAACTGGTGGAAAGTAACAAAGAGACTGATAATACAGCTGCTTAACAAACGAGAGTTTGCAGAGGACAACCAATCCATTTGAGTCATGTTTTTCTTTCATTGTGAAATGCATTTTTTCTTGTTCTGTCAGCTTCTCCTAAACCTCCTTACACATATGTGTTTCCAAATGTGTCTTCCACTTTAACTCCCAGTATCTCTGGATCTATTTCTCTTGCTCCCTGTCCAGTTACATTCAAACCTCAGCGTTAGGTTGACAGAGTCATATCCGTTATGTCACTGGAGCAAAAATATGAGAGATCAGCAGTGGAAACTGAGGGTGGTGAAAAAAAAGGATGTTACTGGTCGTCCACGCCACAGCACCGGCCTGTCGTGACACCTCCGAGCAGCCCGCGCTGCACCCCAGATTCATCTTCTCTACTCCAGGCTGTCAGTGTCTGCACAGAGCATGAGCTCCCATACACCCCGACACCAGAAACTCAGCTCCTCTCAGAGAGGTGTCACCACAGACTGTATCCGCAGCCCATCCCAGCCCCCTGGATCCAACCAGACACTCACTGCTACAAAGATCTTTCCGGTTGAGATGTGGAACATAAAAATGAAAAGTGTTCACAGATGCAAAGAAGATTCTTTCACTTCATCATCTGTTGAAATACACCATAATATTTTAGCTAGTTAGCTACCAAGATCACATGATGGGATCTGTTCCACCTCAGTGCTCTGAATACTGCCCCCTCCTTTTTCTGGCTAAGATCTATACTCTGAAGGCACACACAGGGATAATTCTATGAGCTCCTCTCAACCTCTCAATGCATCCATGCTTGACTCCAACAAATATCAGATAGAATTCCTCGTTGGGTGTATTTCGGGCAGTGGCAAGATGGGGGGTCATATTGACTTTGCATCTGTGTATTTGCCCTCTCTCCCTCATACAGACAGAATATATAAATAGATAACTGTGGGAAACAGAATATCTGATTTTGCTGCAAAGGGCTGATTCACATAGCTTGCATTTCAAGCAGCTTCCACTTCGGTTCTAACAAACTACTCCCATTCCCAGTCTTTATCCTACTATCAATATCCATGAGCGGGAAAGGTGATTTTATCTCTTTTTCAGCAGATGGCTCAAAAAAGCTGACTTGAAGCAAAACACTGAAGGAGGGGGGGGGTATGAGGGCAGTTCAGACCTGCGTATAATGAATGTGGAAAGTGTTGATAAGAGCCCTGCTTGCTTCTTATATGGCCTGATTAGTGTGTGCAGTACAGCAGCCGCTCTATGGGTCTGTCAGGCTACTGGTAGGGACTCTAAACTGAGTGATGCAGATTAAATGATTCCCGATGACAGGACCACTCAACCATGAAGCTCACTACACCATCCTTCCTTCTATATCCCTCTCTCTTTCCCTCCTGGCTCAGTCATATGACGTGAACCTTGCCATTACATGATGTATGGTTGTATGTATAATTTGTGATTCAGATGAAACTTTGTGATGAATAACTGCCCCATTATGGGTCTACTAGTGTAGAGAATCCTCCTGTTCCATTCGTGCATAATCATCTGATGGAAACTGTGACAGTATTATGCTTTTCATTGGAGATCTCAGTCTCTGTAAATGTGCTCGAAAATTAGATAACCGAGCCGCGGTGTGTATGTTGATCCTTCCCAAGATACACCTGTTTGTGTGAACGTAAACACAGCTGGCTCAAAAACAAGATTACTTTGAAGGGTGGGCACCTCCCAGTGAATCACACAGCAAGCAAATTGCAGCAATTGAGTCTCCATGTAGCATTGTAATCTTTTTACCTGCAGCCACTGTAGATTGAACTAAGGTGAAATAAATAAACGTGCTCCTGCTGGTGTACAGGAAAACGCTCTCCGGTGTCCGTGATGCACTGTGATAAGAGGTGATAATTGAAGGTGTGCCATAGGTGCTGACCTGTAGTGACCACACTGCAGGTTCACTGCAGTCAACACCTCCAGTCACTCCAGCAGTTCACGTGCCAAAACAGGTAATGAGACCTTTAACTACAATCCATCGAGATGATGGACTCATAGCAGAGAAAGATTATCAAACGGCTTTTATAGCTTATTGTTTTTGTTTTTCGAAGAGCGGTATAGGGAGTCATGAGGAGATTTATTAAATTTCTATACAATGGGACACTTCATTTGGTCTTGCTTAAGGCTATGAGGTCAAGGGTGCAAGCAATAATGCTTGAAGGACTCATTCAATTTGCTCCGGCCCATCTAACCATGCACACACAAAACAAGCCTTTGACGTTATTAATAGTGTTCAGAAACATTTCACAGACCTACACCCACTACATCTCATAATTTTACAATTGGCTCTGTGCTACTGGGCTTCTCGGTGACAAATGACTGTGGGCAGCTCACCTGAAAAAAATTGTCACCACCCGGGAAGTTAACCTGGGGAGTTCAAATGTTCAAGGGTGTGATTGCTTTTTTTCCTGTCCGTCACAATGATGGTAACACTTGGCTGATGCCACGTTCCACACTGAGACTTTGACCACAAATGCAGTCTTACCAGGAGTCATTTAATACAATAAATCAACCCCCCCCGCCCGGTCCTGGTGGCTTGGCGGTGCCACGTTTTTCTGAAGTGGGGATATAACAAGAAAAGGTTCAAAAAGCATTGATGCACGTGTTGTGCTATTTGTCAATTAATGTATTCCTTCGGATGTCTATGATTAAGGAAGTAGTGAGGTCAGACTGCCCGGCTTTTTTTTTTTTTTTTTCAACAAAAGCCTGACATTTAGAATATATATTACCAAGTATTGGCAATTCAACTTTATTTTTCTAGAAATGTACTACCATAATAAGAGTTAGCATTTAAAGACTATTTAAAGGTTCATTATCCATTAAAATTCAAAAATGCACAAATAATATTGGCAAAACAATTGTGAACGTATATAAATAGGCAAAATAGGGATAAAAAAAAGATATATTGATAAAAATTAGTTTAAATGATTTACCATTTTCAGAAAAAAAACATTTGTTTAATACATGCTGTGGTCATATTTTCAGTTCACATGAGCAAACATGGCGGGAGAGATAAGTCTGTTCATGAGAGGACTGGCTCCCTCAGCACCGGAAAATCTCCAGATTATAGCTCCACACTCAAATGCTGGTTTGGTCAAGGGTGCAACACAGTCTGGAGTCTATATGTATTTCAGTAGGGTTAGATTACCTAGTTAGTTACTGGGGGGTTTCAGTATTGTGCAGTCATGGCTGAATGACCCACAGACGGAGTCGAGGTTGAAGGTGGTTGAACAAGATACCAATTCACTGGCTCTGTTACACACTGAAGCTGTGCTGGACCACTGCTGTGTGTGACGGCCGTGTGATTGAGCGCTGCACTCTGGATGTCCATCTTCACACAACTCAGACTGAGAGACAGTTCCAGCGTTTATTAGCAGGCCTCACCTCATTCAAAGAACTGGTCAGTTACTCAGCTCAGGTACAACTTTGACACAAGCTCTCAACAATGAAGATAAAGAAGAGGGACCCGGATAGCTCAGTTGATTGAGCGGGCGGAACCATATGCAGAGGCTACCGCCCTTGTGCAGGCAGCGCAGGTTCATATCCTGGCCGTTTGCTTTTTACCGTTTCTACCCAAGGTTCCTGTCGAGCCACCTTCAAAATAAAGGCCACTAGAACCATGTTACAACCAAAAACGTAATAATGGCCAATAACGTAATGCGTAATAACGTAATAATGTAATGCCTTATTACATTATCGGCAAAAAGTTATTACGTTATTGGCTCAAAAGTTTTATTACATTATTGGCACATTATTACACTATTGGCCTTATTACATTTGAAATGGCCAAAATTATTACGTTATTGGCAGTTATTACGTTATTGGCCATTATTACGTTTTTGGTTGTAACAAACCACAAAAAAGCTTAAAAAAAAACGAAGAAACAATGAAGATTAAGAGTAGAACATACTGACTGAAGACTCAATAATGAAAAACAAGCAAATAATAAAGACCACAAAGAAGAGATAAAGTGTTTGTATCTGAAGAAAGGATTGGCTTCTCTCTGTAATTAGTTTGTTTGGGCTTGAACCATAAGCGCGCATTAACTAGTCGCATGTCTTTCTGTGAGCCATTCAACCTTGAGATTCTTTCCGCCTTATCTGAAGGTAGATTCAAGACGACCACACGTAGGTCAGAGTGAGGCCAACTGGAGGCCCATTAAACAGACACTTTCCAAGACAACACCTCATAGTAGAATACAGCACGAACAGACTGATAAGCCAAACATCCCTTATCATCCCTTCCAGAAAGTTTACACATCAGGCTTGTTTTACAACAAATCCTGACTTCCTGTTTCTCTACCATGCTATTAAGGAGATCGTTTTTGTAAAGATAAGATTGCTCCCCAAACCCACACTCCCACTGAGTTATCTCTCCCACGCAGAGTTAATTTGGGTTGCAAACACTGTTGGAGTATAACTGATCAGAGAGGGGGTCGCTCACTATCATTTACAGTAGTCATCAGGGATTATACAACAGCAATTAGATCAGCATTTTCAGTTGGCCTGCCTCTTAATCATCTGTTTGAGAAACAGAAGAGAGAAGGGATTATGTCCTGGCCTCGGCACCCCGAAGGGAAAGCACAGGTGGGTATTCTGCGAGTACAGGTGTGTGAGACAGGTGAAGGCACTTAAAACTTGCTTTAACCCGCAGTCAGCAAGCTCAATTCATCACAACACTCCTCCCCCACATCTGCCTCCACATACACATCCACTATACACCTCCATCACAGGTGTACAGCCACCCCCCTGCCCGCTGTTTGAATTCCACCCTCATTGACCTTGCCAATGATAAGATACTTGCACCAAGATAATATGTGTGTACATTAAACAGGAAGGAAAGACAAGTGAGAAGTTTGAGAATATATAAATAAAATAATGTAAGACACTAGCCATCTATCTATTTAATATGAACCCATTTGGTTGGCTTATAATCTCTCACATACATCTTCTCTAGGCAAACACATTGAGACATTATGCATTTTTCTGCCCTGTAAATGCTAAAGGTACACTTGAATGGGGCACAGGCATTACTTTCAATGCGTTATACTGTCTTACAACAAAATGAGCCATGTGCATTGTCTGATGCTGACATTTTCTCTCCTGCATATGCTCTTTGGAAATGTAAATTCATTAACTTGTGTGGTCTGAGAATTTAACCCACGGAGACCTGACGTTACATATGGTTATTATAGTTCCTATTATATGAGGGCGCTTCAGATCTGAATGGGTTAAAGCAGCTGTGAATCCTTCTTTTTAAGTGATCACTTTGAGTAAAAAGAAGTACGGGGAGCTTTGCATCTCCTCTGCTGTGTCCTGAAGGACCGGAGTGATTGCTGTTGAAATGTTATCTGCAGGGAGACCAGACTTTGCTGTTAAGATATTGTAGGAGCTGACAGACCTATTTTCCTGATCAAGTAACATGTATTGATTTTATACACAGGACTTTGTGTAAGCCCTCATCTCATTCTATTCTTTTGTACCCTGCTCATTCACTTCCTGTTATAAACGCTGCCTCTCAGTCTTAACTCATTTTTGATGTTAATCGGAGTACAAACAGTGGAGCTAGTTTGTACAGTGGAGAACGACTTTCTTGACAGTGATGAGACTATGGGAGACAGTAAAGATGAGCTTTCCATAGATCTCAGATGAAGGCTCATCATTACAGCAAACCCATTCTAGCAAATGAACCACAATTACAATAACATTGCTTAAATGGTGGCAGCTCAAGCAGAACAGTCACATTTGGAGTAAGAAATCACAGTGGCTCTTACACAATGACCTCAGCCTGCCTCATCACTCACCTAGACTATTTTAATCTGAGCTTACTTTCCATTATAGGCCAGTGCTTAAAGCCTCTCTCATTTAATCACGACCATCAACAGAGCTGTTAGAGTCCTGCGTACTTTGGTAATAAAGCATCATCACTGCCATTCCGCTTGAAAAGTCTGAATTGTTAAACAACTCTTCTCTCAATTTTTTATATTTCATTACATTCATTTGGCCTCCCCCTCTCCTCCCTCTGTTCTCTTAGACACACAGGCACGTCAACCCACACTCTAGGTCTGAGTTTCTTTTGACTCAGCATTAGTGATACTGTACCACAACCCTGCTGGTGGATCGAGTACTGCACACTATGTGCCCATTATCAAGTAGCCGGCCTCCACATCCTCATCGACAGATTTAAGCTGGAACATATTTCAGCACCCAGGATGGATGTGATGTCATCAGCTCCTACATCCCGCAATAGCGCAGGGTCAGAAGTGTATGTCCACTATGCTAAGCATGTTCTAATCCAGTATCAAATGTAGAGCTATGGACGTTATGGGACAACTGTGTGGCTTCTCCGTGTTTCCTGGAAAAGATTTTACCACTGCAAAAAGCCAGTTTCATAAAATATAGTGTAGGTACCCTGTTTTCAAGTTGCTACCAAATATTTCTATTTTTCAGCCCATTAAACAAAATCACTTTGTTTGTCCTCCTACTCTTTTTCTGTCTCTTAGTATCACCTTTTTCTCTTCCCTCCTCCACACTGGTGGTATTAATCACGAAGCACTAAACAGTGACTGACGCCATTCAGAAGACTTGGCTTTGTTGGCTCTGCTGCCCAGTGAATGCAACTCCAGGCTTTTTGTGTGCCCAAGTGGACTCTTAGGAGAAGCTCCTCCCTCTCCAAGGACCCTCGGATTACCTCTTAAAAGCTGGGTGATGGGTGAGTTTTGCTGGGATGTAGGTGGAGAGCAAAGAAAATGGTGGAGGAGGTTGACAAGCAAATGATTAGGGAAGATCCACTGCGCTCAGAGAGATGGGCAACCTTTCCCTCTGGCCAGCTTGCAATGCCATCACCCACTGCTTAGCAACAGTGGGTTTGGCTGAACAGAGAAGGACACACCAAGAAAAAAGCCACATAAAAAAAAAAAAATCAACAAAAAGGAAAACTTAATTTTCTGCCTGCATAGGGTCTTAACATTGAACTACAAAGGATCCCTGAAGCAGAATCTGCAGCTGTGAAGAACAAAAGCATGGGTTGACAGGTGAAGGAAAACAAAAAATGAACCTTGTGAGATTTTGAATTCAGTTCCAAAAAAAACCTCTCTTTACATGCAGCTTAGAGAAAGAAACAATACAAAGTAAACATAAGTTTGAATCATTATGCTCAGCTAAAGACTTAATGTCTCAGCATGCAATTTGTCAAGACTATTGTTTCCTTAAACTATGATATCAGGACTCTTTGAAGGCTTGTGCGTGTAACTGTGAAACGCTGAGACCTAAAGCAGCTCTAAACCCACTAGTGTCGGCATTTTAAAACTAATACATTTTAATTCTGCTTATCATCCCACCAGTCACATGTCAAACTCATCCTAGTTATGATTTCTGTCATAAGCTGTCCTATTTATATCTAATGTGAGCCATCATACTACCTCTGCAAGTTAGGCTTAAAAAAAAACAACCCCTCCCGTTAAGGTAATTCTCTGTTCTGCCCCTAAATCCCTTGAAACCTTGGAATATCATGCTGATACTGACTTGGCTTTCAGGGGCAGACTGGATAAACAGAGCAGAGACTTTTGGCTGCTGCAATTAATCAGTATCAATCTCATTTGCTCTCTCTACATCATTATTAAAACTTAATCAGAAAAATGAAAATAAACGGAGGCAGAGTTTCACCTCTGATTTAAGCTCATAATAAAATGGTTGCACACAGCTGTGAGATTTTAATAATAATAATGACCAACAAAATATTCATTTTACACTAGAAAGGCTGAATGAAATACAACTGTAATAAATCAGACAAAAATCCATATTTTTTTCATAATTTCTACAGTTTTTTACGACATGGTGGTACTTAAAATGCTTTTTAAATTCTATTTGCTTTTCATTTTGTTGAAGTATTTTATACAGTATAATGTACACCGCTTTCAGCCTGTAACCATCACACCAAACACCATCAACAGTCAATATCTGGCATTTAAGGTCTACAGGCTGGTTCATCTGTTGCATTAGGGGGGGAAATCAATCTAAAGAAAATAACCAGCTGTTATGGATGTGGATAGAGTAAATATCTGTTGAATTCACCTACTTAGTCGAGTTACTTTGAGTATAAAAAATAAAACAAATGGGGGAAATATGAAACGAATGCTGCTGTGAAGTCAAACAAATTAAAATGACAACTTTAGGAGATTTACCAACTCATCAAAAGTGTTGTTCACAAGTTAACATTATGAACAATAATCATAATTGCGTTTGAAAATATATAGGCTACTTTCATAATAATGTAAAAACAGCGTTTGGATTACGAGTACCGTCTTGATAAAACCGTGCAAAGCAGAAGCGTTTTTAACATGTCTAACCCATTAAAACTAAAGTTTTTCTACAACAACACGTGTTTCGTAACTTACCATCAACTTGAAAATACAGTAATCCACTAACAAGGATGAAGGCTAGTGGACCCATTCTCACATATTAAAACATCCACAGCGGGCGCGCAAATCCTCAAATTCACAGCGGAGAAATATGTCCAAAATGACAAGTCAAGTCCGCTCCACGTTTGTGGGACCGGTGGACAGGTCCTACTGCCCTACTCACTGACAAAAGCCAGTTTAAATGTCCAAAACCTCAGTGGATCCATTGAACAGTAGTTCACCCGAAGCAGCTTCGGGGTGTGAACATCCAGCAGACCTTCAATCCAAACTCTCGCTGTTGGAGAATTATCCCGAGTTCCCCTGCGAGCTCATCCGGAATCTCATCTATTTCTCTAAGATGACCTACTGAACGAGCCGCAGCCCGGCGAGTCTGTGAGGAGAGAAATTGAAGTCCACACTGTAAATAAAGCACGACGCACAGGCTCTGTACTTCTCCGCGGGTCCTCGCGTCTCTGGCAGCTTTCAAATCTGCATCTCCACACGAATCAGCAGATATACCAAACTGTAAAACAGACTTGAACTTTTAACAGTTGACCAAAAGTTGTTGTTTTTTCTTTTTGTTTATGTTTTACAGCGGGAAAGCGCTATAGATTTACATATGTATATATAAATGTACAGTCACTGTACAGTTAGACATCCTCGTGTCTCTCTCTGCGTCTGAGCGTCAGCAGCTTCAGCAGCTTCAGCAGCGCGGCCGCTAGGAGCGCACGCTCTCTGCAGCGGCTCAGCCCGCAGCCCGGCACACTAAAGGCTGATTTATGGTCCCGCGTTACACCAACGCAGAACCTACGGCGTAGGTTACGCGGCGACGCGCACCACCCTACGCCGTACCCTACGGCGTAAGCTCTGCGTCGATTTAACGCGGAACCATAATTCAGCCTTGAGGCTGCACACGCTTCCACAAAACGCTGATCTGACCCCGAGGCTGCAGCGAGAGGCTGGATTGAGACAGTTTGGAGAGATACAAAGGAGAAGAGGGATGGGATCTCATACATTTCTCTAAAGTTTACATGATCAAGACTCCAGACACGAATGCGCCAGGGTATAAAAAACCTAAAACACTCATTTGCATGATTGCTTGATTGCGTGTCATTCAGATTTTGGAACTAATTTTGCGTACATAAGGCCATTGTTTACCACGCAATGTGAGCTCTGAACTGATAATCAGTAGAGAATAAACGTGGTGGGGAAAAACAACACAATTTAAACGTACTCACTGCAGTTTTAATGGGTGCAGCTTTTACATTTGTAGACTACAGACTGTAAGAAAAATTAAAATGTCACAATATGAGTAGAGACAAAAGGTTGAATATGTATTAATATGAGGAAAAATAATACCTTGGAACCTTAAAATGTTATTTATTATGTTAGAATATGTTGAAATTCCTGATCGATAGACACCGAATGCAACCTCCCCAAGAGTCAGATATGGATGTTTACGTGTTGAGATACTGGAGCAGTTCTAACTTTTATCTCTGTGTGGAATCAATGACCGATTGACTGAGCTCATGCAGCAAGATGAGGACTGACAGCTCTGCATACAGGCAATAAACAAATACATGTCTTTCTTTGGACTCAACAATGCAGCAGAAATAGCAAGTATGAAGCAAAATCAATGCAATCTAACTTCTTATCTGGGTCAAATTAAAATAAAATTAAAGTACTATGATTGGACAAATAGAAATCGGGACCAAAGGTGTGTTCAGAGATGGAGCGGAGGTTTGTGCATGTGGCGTGAGATACTCCCCAGCAACTCTCAACAGCACGTTCTCTCATATGGTTGAGCTCTGAGCGCCCCCTAGTGGTGCCCGATTTAACTTTTTAATACAAACCCTGTAAATAGACAAAAGGAGGGAACAGCGGACGCAAAGTCAACAGCAATATAATTATGTGATTGCTATAAGACAAATGTGGCATAGCAGTCTGTATTCTTCTATTTTTCAGCTGCTGAATTAAGATTTGATGAACGTCACATCACGCCTGACTCAACACATAATAAAACACAGTAAATATGTATGTAGGACTAGACAAGTCTAATCTGAAATAACTAAACAAGTTTCTCAGAATCATACCGATAGAGACAAAAAAAGGCACATTATTAATTTTTTGCTTTCCTCAAAATGTTGTTTCATTCCAAATCATTTACTGAATCTTTTATACTAATAAATCAAAGCTAAAGGATGAGCACACCCATGTAAAAATATGTTTAACAACAAGCTAATAAGTTAACCTTTTCCCTTTTTCCAAAGCAGAGTCAACACTAGTAGGGTATGGACTGAATGGATTGGATTTTCTCATGTTATGATTCACATCAAAGGCAACCATACAACAAAGTCCAGAATATTTCCTCTGAACATGTCTTTGAAAAATGTAGAGGCCGCCATGACAAAATGACTTTGGCTGAAGGAAAACACTTCTATCGCTTTTAATAATAGCTCTGACTGCTCATGGCTTTTTTTTTTTTCCTATCTGCTGTTTGTTTGCTGAGCTACATGCTGCAGCTTGTCCAGCAAAGTACTTACTAGGAACTGCAGCATGTTGCAAGTTGCTAGCTGGCTCTCACTGCAAGCCATGCTGTCAGCCGGCCAGACGCAGTGATTTGTCTTCATATTAAATATGTTTGTGAGCCGCATGCAAATGCTGTCTTCTCAGTGTTTCTATAGTGTCCTAGATTCCTCCACGATGCGTGCAGCCATGAACGCATACATTAGAAGCCAAACAAAAATTTATTGTGTAATCAGTTTTGCTGGAGGTTCAAAGCAAATAAAAGAGAGGAAAAAAAGGGAATTGGAGAGAGGTCATTTACTAAGAAGAAAAGCCTACTTCAAACATAAACAATGGTGGCTTCATTGATGGAAAAGGAAGTAGAGTGTAATTCTCCCTCAAGCTCAGCCTGTTATTCCCAACACTCAATCTCTTTATCTGTTGCAGAGGCAGTGATATTCCCCGGGTTTCTAAATATCAGCTCAAAGTGGATTTATTTTAATTACACTGGAGCCTGTGTTTACTCAGGACATGGCATGCTACATAAAAATGAGATGGAAGAGCTTTAAGTGATGGACTGATAACTCATGGACACCACAGCATGGGCTTTATGCCTCATTCCACTGAGAGAAAAATGTCACACATCTTATACGATTTTCACACATGGTTATAAGGATTGATAATTATTTCAGTTTTAAAAACACAGCATGCAGATTAGGCATAAACACAAACAAGTGTGTAGCCAGAGGGTTATAAAAACAAAGACAGAGCGTTGGGTTGGATCGAGATCATCCAAAACACAGAAGCCGTTCAAGACTTTGGAAAAACAGTCTTGCAAATATATACTTTTTATTTTTTCCCCAGAGAGAGAAACAGGACATAAACAGATATTGAAATAGATCATTTGTTCTAAAATAAACTAATCACATCAGAATTACTGTCAATGTTTTCTCTATTCATGTATCTTTAACTAGATCAAACATCTGGTCACTGATGGATTTTTAGTGGAGCTGTCAATTAGAAGAGTTGTTTGACCCACATCCATCCACACCAATTCAAGCAACATGAAGTTTACTCTCAAAGCCCGCTGACGCTTGTGGCAAAATAAAATTAAACAATGTCTTTTAGTGAAACACAACATACAAAAGAACGACTGAGAATTCAATAAGTAGAGAGTCAAAGTTTAAACTGTTTAAAAAGGAATTGAGGTGACATCGTATAGGCTTTAGTATCCTTTCTACTCAGCATCTGCCACAGTATTGATCAGCTGTGCCCCAGTGAATCTCAAGGGAGTTTTAATCAGCTAACAGCTTAGGATAATATGAAATAATAGTAACAGTAACATTATTAATCCACAACATCAAAAATCCAATTGAACCCAATATACAGATGAGGTGAGAACTAAACTGTGCATGTTGCTACAGTATAGTAATGCAAACACAGCACACTTTGTATTGAAAAAGAACAGGGAAAAAGATGGTCATGATGCAGTTTGTGATAGCCTATCTTTGAATGCAGCACAATGACGGAATTTCGAAACTGAGGCTACAAACTAACATGATGGTGATGAATGTTTAATGTTGACTCTGGCACTGCTAAACACAAGACGATGAAGTTGAAGTTCTGGATCAAACCCTGCACTCTTTAGAAATGTTTGTATATTCATAGATGGCTATACTCGTGCGCTTTGATGCTTGCTTCTTGGTTGACAGCACACAGAGGGAGAGAGGAGGAGGATGGAGAGCACGAGAGATCGGGTGAAACCCTCCACCTACATTCACTGCAGTAAATTCCACATTGATTTCACATGACCAAGCAGGGTGTTAAAAACAACGTTGCAGATAGTACACATTTATATCAACCATACTGTATGAAATTCTGCTTTTTGGGGTGATATAGGGAAGAGGGGTAGAAAAGATAAAAGGGAGCTGCATGGACTTTCAGGGCGAAGTCAGAGAGAAGGTGAGACAGGTAAAAGACAGGTGAGAAAACACACTAGAAATTAGACTGAAGAACCTGTTGTCACAGCAACACTGAGCAGCCATCTATTCATTTTTTTATTTTTTTTTTGTATATCGGCTTCATCCTTTTCAGGGTTGCGCGGGGCTGGAGGTTGTCCCAGCTGTCATCTAGCAAGAGGTGGTGAACACCCCGGACACATATGCTCCAGAATAGCTCAATGTCTAGCTGTGCCTGATAACTTTAAAATACAAAGCAATTCAAACTCTAACCCCAGCACTGCAGTTTTGTAGATTAAAAACAAAGTTTAGTGTCCATAGGTGGTCCCTAAGTGGAGAATTATATGTCTACAAGCCAATCAGGAGAGTGTTCAACAGCAGCAACGCTCTCTAAGTTTGCAGACTACACACTGTGATGGAGGCTTTTGCAGCATTTTAATTGCATGTATCCAGAATGCAATTCCAATGTAAAGTATGAATCAAAGGCAGACAGTGACGAAACCCGTAGTTTCAGCAGAAATGCCTCCCTTGTGTGTCTGGAGGAGAAAAAGAAAAGTGTTTTTAATTGTGTGGCAGGTCAGAGGTTCGGGTAGCAACATTACTCATGATCAGATCAGAGTGGTATTTGGGGAGCTCTTAGCTGGATATCTTTCATGGCTGAGTATCCCCTTTCTGAGTTTGTGTCTCTGTGTGGAGATGATTAGGAGCTGGAGGTGGGAGGAGGTGGTGTGTGATGTGTGGTGGGGTGATTAATGTAGATGTCAGTGGTGGCCCTCCCTCCCCGGCTCCCTCCCCAGCATCTGTAATGACACCTGGGGTAGGCACAACGGGTCTACCTGCAGCCTAGACTCCCTCAGCAGGGCATGATTCTTCCCCATGATCCTCCTCTGTCAGCAGTCCTGTCACTGGCCTCGGATCAGGCTCTTATTAATGGGCCTCTGTGTCAAACATAGATATTAAGCTGAGCCCTGCTCTGCACAAGTCTCAACAATAATAACACCCACACGGGCACACACACTGACACATTTCTATACAATACAGTGACAGATGCAAACACACACACACACGCACACAGTATAGCAACATACTGCACACTCATAACTCTGAAACACATCACTAGATGTGCGGTAACATTCACTGAAATATTACTTTCTTCTTTAGCAAGTTATATGAATTCATTCCAGGATGACAAAGAGTCCATAGATCTATGGGATATCTCTGTTTCCTCCTTCCCTTCAACTGTTTAATACACATAACCCGGCATCACATTATGCTGAATAAGTGACAAACCTTTCACTATGATGCATTGTTCAACAATGCAAACCACTTGCATCAGCAATGAATAGGATCCACACAGTCACAAAAAAGCTTATACTGAGTAGACATGAGTAAAGACTGAGCAGATCTTTTTTTTTCTTCTCCAAAAATGTGGAAAGCTAATCTTGGTCACTGCACGTTGAAGGCAAAGCAACATGGATACTCCATGTTTTTGTGTGTTAATTTCAAGACATAAAAAAGCAGATGTGTGCTTATTCAGGACGATGAAATCTATAATGGAAGACAGCATGATACGTGTTGAAATCTGAACACTCTGACACTCCCGCAGAGGGGAGTGAGCAAGACACCAGACAGATGAAGGGAGCATGGAGGACACGACACCTGAGCTCAGTGTAGAAAGAGGCTTCTATCAGCAGGATATAAACTGTGATTTTTTCCCCCCCCTCTGCCTCCACTGGAAGGCACAGGAAGAGAGACAGGGACTCAATATCAAATGTTGCAGAACTAGGGATTACTGGAATTGTAGCTTTTAAAAATCAAGTTCAGTTCTGTTATTCCTTGTTTGGTGTCCCTCTTCGCTGATGGTGTACTTTATGTGTTTAATAAAAGCAATGAAATGTGATGATGTTTGGAAATGTAAGTGAACATGCAACTATTATAATATTCTTGGTAGAGAACATTCATAATGATGGTTTGATGGTTTATATATATATATATACAAATCGGGAGTAACAGTAAATATTCTGTGAACATTTGTGGATTACTGTAAGTGTTCATTACTAAACGAGCTATAATCAAATGGGAACAAAGAGTTTAAGACTTGTATCTGTTGTGAGTTTAAATAGATACAAGTTCCCTAAACTACAGTAATAGACTGATACAAAATACAGTATATAAAAAGAGGAACAAACTATTCAAGAAATTCAATGACTAAGCAACACTTAAAAGCAGCAGATGTCTGAGAAGTGGAATTTAATTTTTTTTCCTTCCTCTGCTTCATTGACTTGGGAAACAAAACAAAATGGCCCAAGTTCAGCAATGTTCACTCCACAGCCGAGCTGACAAACCTTACGACTGGCCTGGCCAGCCCCTCTAAATATTTTCCTCATCAATAAAAAAAGGTTCCTCTGAATTCAACGTTGATTTCAGGGACAGAAAGAAAGAAGCCTCTGGATGGCATTAGGTAGGTAGGCATCCATCCATTATCCATACCCGCTTCTACCTATTTAAAGTCACAGGGATCTTAAGGAGCCTATCCTCGCCCTCTTTGGGTGAAAGGCAGTGACACACTCTAGACAGGTAGCTATTTCATCACAGTGCCCAACATATGGAGAACCCCACAGCCACCGGGGGAACCTACAAACTTCACACAGAAAGGTGAAGATTTGACTCAGAAACGTTCTTGCTGTGAAGCAACGGTGGTAACCGCCAAGCCACTGTGTGAGCCTTTTCTCAGAAATCGGACCAGAATCAACATAAGACATCCAAAATGGCATGGAGCAGGGACACTGGTGAATCGCTGCTGTTGGTTCCTCCCGTAAAAAGCTCTGGATCTTGGTGTTATTAGTCATTCTGAGGCCATTTGGTTGTTTTGAAAACTGGCTCATAGATGAAGAGCTCCTGTTTAGACATGAATACAAGTCTTTGCTTGAAGCTGGTTTCATGTGTTCTGGTTGGAAATTGGTGTGAATGAGAGGTGTACCTGACCCATTTCATGAGAGAAAATCTTTTTTTTTTCCTGCATTTGCACGATGACTGACCCGACAACAACAAATTTAGTACTTTTTCAACAACTTGTGTCTGACAATGAACAATGTTTATTTATTTCATCCAATGATCAGGTGGCAGAAATGTTGTTTTCTCCTGTGGTAAAATATTCAATCAAAACAAATTTTCTTAACTTTTAAATTAGTTTATTTTGGAAATCATGCATAGTAGCAGTGGGGCAATTGCTTAACCCCACAGGGTTATTTCAGGAAATGAAATCCTCTCTGCAAGAAAGAAAGATGGTTTTATACTCGCAAAAGCCATTTTTAGAAATCTATTATCAAGCTCACATGCCAAAACAGAATCTGTAAATTAAATTAAAATTTAAGTCATAGTGTATCCAGAGTTAGGTTTCCAGGATGATTTTCTTCCCTTCTAAATTTCCTTCCCACTCTTATTAGATATTCCAGCACCAGTTACTTCAACTACACTCCTGTCATTTAGGGAATTTCCCTGTCAAGGTGAAAAACAGCCCATTGGCAGGGTCCTGAGAGCTGCAGCTAATTAGTTGGCCTACTTTTTTCCTGAACACAGCTGCTTAAGCTGTCTCTGTGGAAACTCATCACAACTGTCATTCCCCACCTTGGGCAAGACTTGATAACAGGGTGCTAGTCGGTGTCATGACAGGACGGGGTAAACAATTTTGTCTGGTAAACGATGGGCAGCAGCCACTAATGAGTGAGAGGTAAATGTTTGACCCTGGACGAGTCAGAAGGGAGTAAAAGAGAGGAAGGGAGGATGCGAGCCTCTGAAGTATCTCTCAACCGTCTTTATCAGCTGGGACATTGTCCTTCCTCTCTCCAATCCTCCTACAAACCACAGCTAGAGACATCATTAGGAAAGCTGCGAAATCTCCCTCTGATTGCAAATTCCATTGCCCTGCTCCACTGACCAGACTATAAAAACTGATAAAGCTGGCTGTGTGTTTGCTGTGAGGAAACACACAGTATCAGTCTCATAAACATCTGTCTGTGTAATGGAAAGAGGAAATGAGAAGTTTTTGCCTTTCATTATCCTGTAGGGGATTCTGAAAAAGGCACAGCTGGCCTCTTAAACACCCATGTAACTTTAAAGAAACAAAAACAAGGATTTATTAAAGCTATCAACATAACTCATTGATCAAAAAACAAGTTAAATAACTGCCAAGTTTCTCAAAGACTTGGCAGAGAGCAGCTTCCATCAGGCCACAACGATTTACAAGTCTTGTTGGGGAGACTTTAATAGGAATTTACAGCACATGAAGAACAACACTTAAATGGGATTGTGAAACCAAATTACCACATTCGACCTGTTGAGTTCTCGCATGATTTATTGAATGCTGTATATTGTAGCCACTGCATGTTTCCCACTTTTATTGTAGTGTTTATTGTATCTTCTAATTAACTAAAAGACTTTTTGATATGATGAATTATATTTGAACGACTTTCACATCAAATCTTAGAGAAGGTCATATTGGGAGCACTTAGACTTATGCCTGCATTATAATTACATATGCGTTAGATATGGTGCACATATGCTCTACTCACATTAACATCCTGGTTCATAATTGATTATACTGAAATAATGTATTTAATTACTTCTGCAAGGGAGGCAGATCCTTATGGACATACTATATTTATTGACATTTGCCTTAATTTCAGCAGGACTTTGTAAAAAAAAAAAGAAAAAAAGAAAAACTTTACCATTTAGATTTTTCTGTAACTTGGTGGAAAGCTAGACGTGCAAAAAGAAAGAACAAATAAACTTCATTTTGCCATAGGTTTATAATGATTTAGTTGAAATTTGTACATTATCGACTCTATGCCATTGGTGGAACTCTGCACTCCGTTAATAGTTAAGATGCAAGTCAATAGTTATTCATGGGGTTTTTGAGCAGTTTGAGCCTGTGAGCTTTTCTGTTTTACAGGGGGTACTACACCAATTAGGGCCTTGCACTTGCTTCACATCTCTTTAGAGTTGTTTTTGTTTGTTGTGAGCTCATGTATTCTCCTTTTAATTAATATGTTTTGAAGATCAGGTTGTATTCCAGCTGCTTTCTGAACATGCTGTTGTGCAGCCGCCCATAAAAAAGAGAAATCTTGACCTTACTGTTTTTTCTATTTATCAGCCATTTTTGAAGTTGCCCTTTCTGTCGAAAGTCCTGAAGAAAGTTGCTTTTAATCAACTCGAGGCATTTTTACACAATAATGACATTTGTGAAAAGTTTGTTTTTAAATCACATCATAACACAGAAACTGCTCTTTTAAGAGTTGTCACTTACTTTGACTGTACCTAGGTACAGTTTTAAAGTGGATCAGGTCGTACCTTTCAGAGAGAACCTTTTCGGTTCATATTGGTGAAAGCTTTTCTTCAGCTCCCTTGACTTATGGGGTTCCCCAGGGCTCTATTTCAGGCCCCATGTTATTCTCATTGTAAGTTGCGTGTGGGATCTATATTGAGGAAGCATAATATGCTTTTCATTGTTTGGTAGATGATATCCAGGTTTACATGCCAATAATATCAGACAGTTACACTTCACTAGAGCCTTTGTTAGGATTGTCTGATAGAGGTCATGATTTGGTATATCAGATGTGGTCTGCGGTTCAGCTGATGTTCTTGGCTAGAAAAAAGTAATAAATGCTTTTGTTACATCACGTTTAGACTACTGTAATGGCCTGTATGTTGGTTTAGATCAGTTGTTATCAATCCTGGTCCTCAAGTACCGTGCTCTGCATGTTTTAGATGCTACCCTGCTTCAGCACACCACGATACAAGTAGCCGTGACTGGCTAGGCCACTCCAGGACCTTGAAATGTTTCTTACGAAGCCACTCCTTCGTTGCCCAGGCGGTGTGTTTGAAGACTTACAGAAAACATTTGACCTCTGTCATTGCCAACAAAGGGTACAGAACAAAGTATATAGATTAACTTTTGTTATTAAACAAATACTTATTTTCCACTATAATTTTCCACTATAATTTGCAAATACATTCTTTAAAAATCAGACAATGTGATTTTCTGGATTTTTTTTTTTTTCATTTTGTCTCTCATAGTTGAGATATACCTGTAATGAAAATTACAGGTATATCTCATCTTTTTAAGTGGGAGAACTTGCACAATTGGTGGCTGACTAAATACTTTTTTGCCCCACTGTATATGATTGTAAAGCCCTTTGGTCAAGCTTGTTGTTTTTAAATGAGCTATATAAATAAATGCGAACTTTGACCTTATGTAATATTATTTTTAATGTCAATGTTCTGTTGTAACCTTCACTGAAAATGTACATTTGTTCATTTTTACTTTTTTTGTACTAGCTGTTCCTATTTGATAACATCTCCCTGTACTATCTGCAATAGAGATTTCTTAGAAAGAACAGTGAGTGCAAGGCTGATCCAAATTAAATTCAACCTTCTTAGGTACCAATGACATCTGATCAATCAGCAGTATTTGAGGATTGCTAGGACAACCAATTGTTCTAATTCATGGAATACATTTTCTGTTTGAACAGGTTACAAAAGTCTTGTTTTCTGTGGCACTTTGAGATTTCTTTAAATGATTACAAATAAAAGTTATAATAATAATATTTATTATTATTATTATTATTACTATTATTATTATAAAAGTGCAGTGGAATGCTGGGTTCACACTATGTGACTTTGGCCGTCCCAGATGAAAGATGTGCAAGGAGGCACGGTGGCGATGCTGGTAGTGCAGCCGTTTCACACCTAGAAGGGGGTTCTAGGTGGTTCAATTCTCGCACTGGGTGGGGTTGGCGAAAGGGCCTTTCTGTGTGGAGTTTGCATGTTCTTCCCATGTTCCCTTGGGTAGCTAATGTCAGATACCCTCACAAAAACATGCAGCAGTCCTGGACTACACACTGCCCCCTCTGGCCAGCCGGGGTTACAGATGGGGGGGGTGATTGAAAAAAAAAAGAAAGCTGTGCAATTGTGGGAAGAATCAATGTTAAAAAGGGTGGTGATACATCTCAGAGTGAAACGGGGCAGAGGAAAGAAAGAATCGTCTTGTAACCAAAGACAGGCTGCACCAGATATCAAGCAGTGCCAGAAATCATACAAATAAAACACAACTTGAAATGATGTATGAAAACGACACAGGGCAATTATTTAACGAAAAAGTGAAACATAAATGAATCTAAGCTTTATGAAACTCTCAGAAAGGAGTTTCAAAAAAGTTTCATTGTTGCAACGCTGCCTTATGAATCCATTGGAAGTCATACATGTGTGCAATGATCCAATAAGACTGCAAAAAATGTACAGTGTATCCTGGGAGATAGACACAGCATTTAGTAGATTATCAAAGTAGTATTTATAGTGTGGAACTACATTATACAACATATAAGGAGAGGATTAGTGATTCCCCTCTGCCGGAGGTGTACAGTACAGCTGAAATACAGCCATAACAATGGCATTCCTTTGTTCTTACTTTACAAGACAGCCAATACAGATGGAAAATGTTGATGACAGAAAAACTGTGTTGCATCCAAGAGGAAAAACTAATACCATTTTCAAAACGACATACTATTGAATTCTGCTGTAATACCACAATGCATTATGAGATATAGATAAGAAGTAGGTTCAGGGTTCAAGGTTGTCATTCCAAAAGTCCAAGTACAAGTGGAATGAACAAGTAGAACAAATAGACTAGTTTTCTCAGAGATCGAAAACAACCTGGGTACTTTTTGGATATTGTATTATGCCGATTGCGAAATCGTTTGCATACTTTGTCAAAAATCAACACAGAGTAGTAATATATGTGTATATGGTTTTAAAAATCGCCTACAACATAGGTTTGTTAACCTTTAAGCTGCTGTATTATAACAACAAGATTATTTGGATACAGTCATGAAACAATTTTGTTTTTCAGTTGTTTGCATTTGAGTTCGGACATTTTGATTGGGTTACTAATCAATATTTGTCAACTGTCTGTATAAATACAGTGAACAAAACACATTGATTTAAAAAGGGTATTCCACTTATTCAGACTACCCCGCCCATATACGTTGAGTGCTATCGGCAGAATCAATGAAAGGCTGTACACATCAGAGGTTTAAAGTTAATTTTCCCCCAAAATGGAGCGTGATTTAGAGCCTTGGGTCAGTCAATCCCAAATGACACATTAGGCTCCTCATCCCCATGCGTGACTGGGGACACATGAACCTTTGTGGGGGGAGTAAAAAATATCCAGACATAAGCGCTCCAGGCAACCTCAACTGCCATAAGTGCTTCAGTGTCACTAATCTGAGCTGAGTGATGGTCTGACACAGAAGAAGCTGTATACGACCACAAATGCACATCATGAAAGCGAGCTATCAACAACTAATATATATCCACAGATCTGGTGAAGATGTTAAAGCAAAGACTGCAAAGTAGTTTATAAGTAAGGATTACATGTTGCACTGTGCGGTTCAGTATGTTCTCCAAGTAAACTCCGTCGTGAACTGGAGCAGCAGGGATGAAACCTGTAACCCTTTGACTGAAAGACATCATTCTACCATTTGAACTATAGTCAACCTTTGAAATTGCGATGGACTGAGCTAATGCATGAAATAAGCTGTAGCTCAGGCCTGTCATTTAGACTATGTTCCTCTGAAATCACTGATACAAAACAATGAAGGTATGAAAGTAGATTCCACAGGATATAAGTGGATTCCACGGTTAGCACAAGCCCAATGCTGCTCCTAACCTGACCTCTTATTGTGTTTACTGTCTCCCACAAATAATCCTTTCCCCCCCTTGGCTGAATGAGACATAGACAATATGGATCTCCGTAGTCTCCCGGACCTTAATAAAACCAGGTTTGTGCCCCTGAGATTTCCATTCCCCAGGGCCATGCCTGGAATGGCTGCAGCCTCATACCCTGGCCTTGCCACTTCACACTCTAATTGCTGGCTCATAAGCAAGCGCCACAGCAACAAATCCAGTTAACGACAGTGGCATATTGATTGTAGGCAGGCAGGCAGGCAGCACCCCTGTCCCTAGGTAAGGGGAGGGAGAGCAATGCAGCTTTTACAACCTGAGAGATCGCCTGCTCCTCAATAAAGAGCAAGTCTCTGTGACAAAATAAAAGCCAAAAGATGGTCAGAGTGATACAATTACTGTTTTGCAGCTCTGACCCCAACTGTATGTGAACAATAGAATGAGGGATGAGGGTAAAGGTGGTTGTGGGATGGGGGGGGGCAAGAAAAGAGGGAGGCCCTCATTATAGAGCGAAGCAGGGAAACCTGTTCAATGTGCTCCATTAAAGGGAGCTGAAGAAGCACTTTCTCTTTGTCCCAACAGAGCCATTACAAGCTTATAGTCTAAGCACTTAAGAAGTCAGATTTCGCACCGTGCCACAAATACTATCGGAAGCACTGGGACATTAAGCCAAACAGACCTGAAAGCTATGAATACACAAAAGCTGTAAAGGAACCTATAAATTTGTTATGTCATCAATATGAAAATGGTACTCTGGTAGTCAGAATGCTTTATGGCTACATGGCAAGTTAAACATAATTTCACTTTACTTGTGGTGTTTTATTGTACTTCAAATACTGTAAATATTTCTAAACAAATTAAATACAATGCATACTGACAGGTATTTAAAAAAAATGGGTCTCATGCAGCAAACAAGATGCCTAATAGAGAAAGAAACAGGCATGTTAGTTTGGCATATTACAAAGCCACAAAGAAAGAAAAAGGCAATGTTGCATTTTCCTCTAAATTATTTGCATGGCAGAGCACAGTTAAAGCTGATAGAATAAGGCCAAATAGGAAAAATAAGAGTTTGTTGTTTCATCCAACATCTATCAAAGATGATTTTTCCCCTTGTACTTGTTTTATGCTAGTCAAGAAAAAAAGATAATAGTCTGCACATTATGAAGAGCTGGGAAACAAAATCAAAACCGGCTTTTATTTTTGCGATTTTACAATGTGTTTGATTGCAGCAGGAAGCATAATCTTGTCTTTGCCTTTGTTCTGTAATCTGGTTTACCTTCATTTCACACTGTTTCTAAACCTCCCTGCCTCAAAGAATAGATCTTTCTTGAGCTCTATAAACTGCTACAACAAATAGTAGATTATCACTATTTTTTCCCTCAGTCACAGTCCTACTTGCTCTATTTTCTCTTTCCTCAAAGTTTACTAGATATTATTTGTAAATATTGGAACCCCACTGTTCCAATATTTACAATATTCGCTCTATTTTCCTCCACTCCACTGATCACACTCACATTTGCATAATCTGCTTTCTCATGTAAGAATGCAGTAAAAGGATAGAAAATAAAAAAGGCCCAAGAGTGTACCCTGTCTATTAGGGGATGAATTGTGTGGCTGAGTATCACTGGCCATGGGGTCAGCGTCCCCAGACACAGAACTACAAGACTCCCGCATCTGGACTAATAAAAGGATATGCTGATTTTGCTGGATAAGTTGTTACAACATAAGCTCAACTCAGCACCATTTGGTTTCTGTAACCATCTACGTGTGACCACTACCTCCCTCCCGTCATGGTACTGACCCACACCTTCTCGCCTCTGCTATGTTCCAAGCATTTCTGGGCTGCCTGTTGATTTTTGGCAAGAGGAACACAGAAAGTGAATGATTAAATATTTACATAAGTCTTGCGCATGGCTACTGATTACCAGCTGCATCAAAGACACCTCCATGACTACTAACATTGCAATGTTTAAATTCCCTACCCCACATTGCGGTTGAAAGTTGAGAAATGTTTAACTTATAAATTCTCTTTTATCGTGTCTGAAAACACAACATGCACCTTCATCCTTTCTGCACTTTGGAATTTAAAACGTTTAAAAGGAACTTCTTTCATGGGTTTCTGACTTTGTACCTAGTAATACTGCATATTAACAGCAGGATTTCACTCAGGCGTGTTTACTGCAAAATGTTTTGCAACATAAAATGTTGCAACAATAAAGACAAAATAGGGCTCATAACAATAACAAGAGATCAATCACTCTTTTCAGATAGCTAAAACTGTTAAAATACTGTAATGGTGATCTGTCTGTATGAGTCCAAAATACTAAAGAGGTCACTGAATAGGATGCAGTCATATAAGATGAAATCTGCCACTAAAACAGACATTGCAAATTGCAGGTGATTAATCCATTGAAAACTTGAGAAATAAATCCGATAAATTCTTGACATCACAGAAATAGCAGTAGGCGGGGGGGTTCCATAAAGTGCAACAGACGTTAGCAAGTCTTGCAGACCAACACAAGGGACTTGCACTCAAGAATCCAAGAGAAAGTTGGCAGGAGCAGTCAGCTGGCTGAGAATAAAGAACGGGCTAGAGGTTGTAAACTACCTTGTTTAGTGCAAATGAGTGTGAATGTAGGAAAGCAACATTCCTATAGTATTTTAAGGTCTGTTTGCATGCTCTTCTCTGCCCTGCTGTGTTGAAAACTAGCAAATAGACAAGGTTTGTAGCTAAAAGTGGGACATGATGCCAACAATGACAACATTAATAACAGTGATAACAGGAGCAGACAGAGCCACTCGATTTTTTTGGCCAGACGTAAGGTTGGAAGCGGCAGTTCAATAGCATGGCTTATTGCACTTTAATTACAGTCTTGTTGCGCCCTTGTTACTCTACAGCGAGAGTCAGTGGAACATATAATGTCGACCTTCATGTGTGCTACACTCAAAACTGGCTTTTAAGCACAATTGTTTGCTCACTCAGACATATTTTTTTTGTGCATTCACACATACACACAACTATAATTGTCAAACAATTAATGGTGTTTGGGGTTAGGTTAATGTTCACTGAGGGATTATTGAACAACAAGCCCAAAGTACACAACACTAGTTGTGTATCCTGAAGATGGTTTGTGTGTGCTCTTTGATTTTTCTTTTTTTGCAATAATTTTGCTTGTTGTGTGTCTACTTATAGCCATTCTATGTTATGCACCTTTGTCTTTACGTGTGTGTGTGTGTGTGTGTGTGTGTGTGTGTGTGTGTGTGTGTGTGTGTGTGTGTGTGTGTGTGTGTGTGTGTGTGTGTGTGTGTGTGTGTGCGTGTGTGCGTGTGTGTGTCTCTCACACATGTTTCCAAAATGTCTATGTATCACACTTCAGTCAGTTTGGGTCTGTGTTGCATCCCTTTGTGGTGCTGGTGTTACTAAGACAACAGGTCCCATGACTCCTTGGGTGTCTGTGTCTGTTCCCAGCAGGCAGCTTCAGCTCTTCGGTCATGCCAGTGTTTTGCACAGGCTCCAGATTAGTCATTTGTTCTAATCAACAGTGAATAACACAAAACAGACTCAGGAATGTAGATAAAATTATTTTTCAACAAATGCTTTTTAAGTTGCGCACAGAAAAAAAGAAGACAAATTTAAAAAAATAGACATAAATGTTTCTTCATGGACACACCTGCAAATATCTTCTGATGTAACGTACATGTTTCACATGTGACTGACCACTACAACAATCAGCTGTTTATGCTTTGAGATAATAAGCATGGCCACTACTTCCTAATGCAAGACCATAATCATAACGTACACAAGTAAGACAAATTCTTGGAGACCTCCAGCAATTTTGTTCTCTCATACAGTAAATGTGGCTAGTCTGAACTGTATTTACCTTCTCTAAACTCTTGCCGTTAAGCAAATCAATCTTTTTATTACAATCATACATGGTGCAGTCTGTACTGGTAACCTGCATAGTTGTGCTTGATTGTGCCTGCAGCATATTTTCTATGGCATATCATTCAAACAGTTTTATCTAAATTAGCTTGACAACTGTACAGAAACACAGGGTAAGACACATTGAAAGCCGTAAATTATACTTAAATGTTTCTTACAATACAAAATATAAGAATAGGAATTTCAACACGAGTCTAAAAGAGAAGAAAATGAGCTGCTGCAGACTCAGGACCCCCCTTTTTGCTTTGGCTGCTGTTGGAGGCTTCCAGGACGTAAACAGAATGAATGCGTGGGCACACAGATGTGCGTCAACAACATTATTTGGATTTTACTACACTGGCCCTGATGAGTCTTGCTGCTGGCCTTGAGACTTTATTGTGTGCTACTGATGTCTAACACATAAAATGGAAAAGGTCATCTGAGCTATGAACACATGAAGCTTTTACCACCACAAGAGAATACATACAGGTTTGATAAAAAAAAAAAAAACAGAAAGAAAGAAATATCCACTTTATTTGCTACAATTGTTGTCCAGGTGCTACTGTAGAAGAGATTAAGATGTATCTTATTATAACACAGAGGATCATGTTATCACAAATGCAATCATCATCATTTAACAAGAACTTTCAAGACATAAAAAAAAGCCAGAAAACCAAATTCAGTAAAAAAAAAAAAAAAAAAAGAATTATGTAATTTCTAGAAAAGTTGGGGAGGTTTGTCCAAAATGCACGGAGCACCTAGATTTAAGTTTCATGTATGAAGAAAATGTAAACAAATATAAGACTTTGATGTCAGCAACATAGTAAAAAAAACTTATTGGAGAGTCTAAAATGCAAAAAGATTTACTCCAATACAGGGGATCACAGGAACATTTTATTAGGATGGTTGCTGTTACGAACCATCTTATTTCATATGGGAGAAGCAAGGATGAACTTTATCCTGGAGAGCATCTATCCAGCATGTTTTAGATGTTTCCCTGCTTCAGCACACCATGATACAAGGAGCTGTGTCAACAACAGAACTGTCCGAACCTTGATGACAAGTTAATGATGACCATTGATTAGAATCAGGTGTGTTTCTTGCAGGGAGACACCTAAAACATGCTGGATAGGTCTCTCCAGGACCGGAGTTGGACACCCCTGCAGTATAGTATAATATGCTATATGATTATGTTCATCTGATGATTTGTTAAAAATTGTAGGACCATCAAAATAATATTATTTGCAAGTTTGATATTTTATACATTTGTTTCATTTGGGTGAAGGTATAAATCATTTTGCAGAGCCCCATGAAATTTGTTCTCAGTCCCTTAAATTGTCTTTAGACAAAAAGAAAAAAATCCTGACTATACTCTAGTCTCCTATCAAATTACAATTGATCACAATGCACTACCACTATCTTCAGGATCAAAAAGGGGATACAAAGGAAAACAAGAGAGGATGTGCAGGTCAGCTAGAAGAATTCAAACGTGGCGAGCATTTGGAGCCCAGTGTAATGATTTTTGTGAGTCGGTGTCATCCGAACACCTCGCAGAAAAAGGGACCTGTTTTAATAAGGCTTCTTGTTCTCAAACTACTTATTGATTTTCACTGTAGCAGGTTGAGGGGCAGTGACCTGCTCTGGTTCTTGGCTCTAACAAAAGGTAAATTGAGCCATTTAGAAGCTGGGTCTGTCTTTAGAGGCTCAGACTCACTTCTGACTCCCCTAAGCAATTTATTTCCATCAGGAGGAACTTTTTTTTTTAAGGAGCTGTACAAATTCACCACTGACCTACTACTGAAGATCCTGGCTCACAATTTTTTACTTCTTGCAATCTGCTTCTACTGAGTCTAGGTCTCACCCACCCCCAGTTGTATTACGATTCAGCACCACTCTGACTCAATGGTAGCACAATGTGCACCAAGACAAGAGCTGGCTTTTCTGTTTATTTATTCATTTTGTTACACTCACTGTCAAGCAACATGTCAGAGGAAAAATCCCCAAAATTACAATATTTCCATGAACTACAGACTGTCAAAGGTAATACATCTGGCTGGATGGACCAGCACGAATGTTTATTTCCATTGAAGTAACAATGAAATACGATTGATGAAGGAAACCACTTACCATTATACAATCTGCAAATAATAAAACATATCCGAATGCCTTTAGGAGTTTTAAAGTAATAATAGTAATACAAAAACTACTTCTTACTCTAGTACTACCTAACAGGTGGGAGTTTCTGGTTGATCAGAGTGCTGTGTGCCAGGTGTCAGGTGTTTCTATTTATTTTATTTTAGATTTTACACAAGTGGAGCTCAAGTATTGTGAGGGTTTTTCCTGCTGCTGAGCTCAAACTTGCAAGACTGTAAACACTAATGTCACTGGAAATGACAACCTGATGGGATTACAGCTGTAAAGGACAACTATGCTGTTATATTTGTGGTACACCACACAAAATGTGCCATTACAGTTGATGTGTTAAATATTTTCATTTCAATTTACTATTTCTGTTTATATAAAGAGTTGGCTCTTCACAAAAAAGATAACATTGAATATTGTAATCAATAACAAGTAGTTGGCCTGTAAGACTTCTGATAAAATTGATAGGTACCGGCAGGCCCAGCAACCCGTAGCCCAGGCAATCCTGGAGGCAAAAACTCAGATCTGGGAGGAGTTCAGTGAGGCCATGGAGGACGACTATCGGTCGGCTTCGAAGAAATTCTGTCAAACCATCTGGCGCCTCAGAAGGGGGAAGCAGTACTCTGCCAACACTGTTTACAGTGCGGGTAGGGAACTGTTGACCTCGACTGAGGACAGTGTCGGACAGTGGAAGGAATTATTTGAGGATCTCCTCAATCCCACTGACATGCCTTCCACTGAGGAAGCAGATACTGTGGACTGGGGGACGTACTCGTCCATCACCCAAGCCGACGTCACTGAGGTAGTTCATAAGCTCTTCAGTGGCAAGGCACCAGGGGTGGATGAGACATGAGTACCTCAAGTCTCTTGATGTGTAGGGCTATCTTGGTTGACACTCCTCTGCAACATTCCATGGAGGTAGAGGACAGTACCGCTGGAGTGGTGGGTGGTGCTCCCTCTTTTTTAAAGGGGGGGACCGGAGAATGTGTTCCAACTATAGGAGGATCACACTTCTCAGCCTCCCTGGGAAAGAGGAGAATTCGGCCAATAGTTGAACTTCGGTTTCAAGAGGAACAATGCGGTTTTCGTCCTGGTCGTGGAACACTGGACCAGCTCTATACCCTCTGCAGAGTGCTTGAAGGTTCATGGGTTCATTTGCCAAACCAGTCCACATGTGCTTTGTAGATCTGGAGGAGGCATTTTACCTTGTTCCTCATGGTATTCTATGGGGGGTTCTCTGCAACTATGTGATGCAGGGCCCTCTGCTAAGGGCTGTTCGGTCTCTGTATGATCGGAGCAGAAGTTTGGTTCGCTGGCAATAATTCAGACTTGTTCCTAGTGAATGTTGAACTTGGGCAGGGCTGCCCTTTGTCACCGTTTCTGTTCATAATTTGTATGGACAGGATTTCTAGGTGTAGCCAGGGGCCGGACGGGGAGTTTTGGAATCACAGGATTTCATCTCTGCATTTTGCAGATGATATTGTCCTGTTGACTTCACCAGGCCAGGACCTTCAGCATGTGCTGGGGCACTTTGCAGTTGAGTGCAAAGCGGCTGGGATGAGAATCAGTACCTCCAAATCTGAAGACATGGTTCTCCACCGGAAAAGGGTGGCGTGCCCTCTAGTTGGAGAGGTCTTGCCTCAGGTGGAGGAGATTAAATATCTCTGGATCTTGTTCATGAATGAGGGAAAGATGGACCGTGAGATTGACAGATGGATTGGTGCAGCATCCGCAGCCATGCGGTCGGTGTACCGGACAATCGTGGTGAAGAAAGAGCTAAGTTGAAAGGCGAAGCTTACAATTTACTGGTCAATCTACGTTCCCACCCGCAGCTATGGTCATGAACTTTGGGTAGTGACCGAAAGGATAAGATCATGGATACAAGCAGCCGAGATGAGTTTCCTCCGCAGGGTGGCTGGGCGCTCACTTAGAGATAGCGTGAGGAGCTCAGTCACTCTGGAGGAGCTTGGAGTCCAGCCACTGCTCCACATTGGAGGAGTTGAGAGGAGAGGAGTCAGCTCAGGTGGCTTGGGCATCTGTATCAGATGCATCCTGGACGTCTCCCTAGAGAGGTGTTCCAGGCATGTCTCACTGAGAGGAGACCCAGGACACGATGGAGAGACTATGTCTCGGACTCCCCCTGGAAGAGCTGGAGGAAGTGTCTGGGGTGAGGGAGGTCTGGGCATCTCTGCTTAGAATGCTGACCCCGGGACCTGGTTCTGGATAAGAAGATCGATGGATGGAATGACAAGTAGTATCAAATACTCTCCCGCTCTAAAATGTGGTTAGAAAAGAAATCTACATGGGTTAAAACATAGTATGGACTTAATCAGTGCTTATGCATTAGCTCTTTCTCCATGCTGCATTCCCCACCATCCTGGCGTCTGTGTGCAGTAACATGAATACTATTGAAATCCTGGTCAGGGATCACATACAAGCACATAACATATTACCATCCAAGCAATCTTTTTTCTGACAGAGCTAAAACCATGAAAGGAAGTAAAGAAACTGTCACATGAATGATTTGAACTTGAGATCAAACAGGAGCTGCTTCATGTCAGTTCCTCAATCAAAGGAACAAATCAAAATATTTTCCTCTTCAGTGAAGGAATGAATAGAGAGCTAGATTCAGGTTGTGAGAATGTGAATCCAGTACCTCAGGTCACTCCAGTGACTGTGTATGTAAGAATATCAGAAAAACCACGAAAAAGTGCTCAAAAGCATAATGAGCAAAAAAAGAAAAAAAATGATACGAAAGTAAGAGAGAGGGAAACATTCAAGGTCACCATCCGCTATTTTCCCTCAGGCCTGCAAAACATTTCAGTGTACAGTGCTGCAGCACATTCATAGCTCAAACCAATTTTACCAGAGGAATCAATATGGTTGAAATATTGGGCTTTTATGAGTTGCTACATTCAGCTGGGGGCCGTGTGAATGGAGTAATGTGCTCAGATTAGATTTAAACAGCCAAGACATTGCAAAGAGGTGAAGCAAATTTACAAGGGAAGAACAAAGAAGAGCACAAAGGCTACAATTACTATAATTATTGTTATTATTAATATTGATTGCTACATCGATACAGTACTGGAGCTGATGTGCATCACTTTTAATGGGGGCATAATGCAGAGCGAATTGTAGCCGGTAGTTAAAACACGTTCTACATCAGTGTGGATAATTTGTTATGTGTTAATTATTTGAAGGGACCAGTGTTCATGCACTCCAGATGAGTTTAAAGCCTATATGCAATTCTTGACATGTAGTCATTCGTAGTGGATATAAATATATATGAAATTACACTCTCCATTTTTTAAATGTATTCATTATTGAACCATTGTTTCACGTTGCTGCAGGGCAAGGCTTTAATGAACCTATGATTTATCTGTACATATTTCTTTAGGCGTACCTATTTGGCCACTTCTGTGGTGTATTAAACAATCTCACTATACAATATTAATATACTCACAATATTAATCCCGGCTGTTTCTGCCCAAATACATCTAATGAGTGATTATAGTCTTTTTCAGGACACTTGGTATACTGTGTTGATACAGCGTGGAGCAGGTGGTTCGGTATAGTCTCAAAGGTACAAACGTGCACAGAGCCACAGTGCCATGGAAAGGGGTTAGCCACTGGGGCCTCCTGGCAGTGGTACAGTCATTAATGCCCTCAATTTTCCTTAATGGCTTTTTCAATCCCAGCCCTCAATTCCATTCGTCCCAACGCCAAACTGTATTTCGTCTCCTTTCACTGCCTGTAATTAATCCATTCATCTCTAAAAGATACGATCAATGCTGTCTGGGATAAGAGCTTCACTGCCAGGGGACAAGTACAGGGAAAAATATGTAGACCATGCTTCAGTCAGAGCTGTAACTGGGCTGAAAATGAAATTATTGATAAAACGCTCTTTAAAATAAGGAGAACTGCAACTGCATATAACAACAGATTACAATGTCATATCACTAATCTAAAACATGGAAAAACTATTAAAACCCTTCACCACTCGAATACCTGTATGAGCTTTGACGGTGAGCTATAACAAAACCCAACAGGGTCATAGAGAGCATGCCAAGATGGCTGTTCAATCCCAGGCCCATCATAATACTGGTACTTGCTAAATGTCATGCACAGTATAGACTAAAAAAGCAATTTCCAATGTATGCATTTAAAGGGGAAAGATGTTGTACCCTAGAGTATAAATTAAATTGAGTTACTGTCACATTCTTTATAATATCCTGTGAAAAACAAACACCAGTTAAATTACACATATGAGTTGAAATTGATTAATTTTCAAGGGTGCAATAAAGCGTACAACATGTTGCAGGAAACCATATGTGTTTGTTTGCGTTTTTCATGATTCAGAAAAGCTGTCTGGCAATCAGGCACTACAGGTCCTCCCACTGACCCCACCACTAAATCCCCAACCTTGCTTTGGCCTGGGATCAATAAGTAATTTTTTGGAGCTGATTAGTTTGCAGCAGGAAGGTGGTCACTGTCGGATCCATCTTAAGGATATAATCAAGCACTAAAAAGTGGCATGATTGCAATTGTGAGCAGGGTAGTTGTAATGGTATGATGTGATATGTGTTCCTTTAGTCAAGACGATGATGTAGAGAGGAGTGGTTGAAAATTCAGTGAAGATGACGAGGAAAGCGAGAGTGAAATGACTTCAAAGATATCTAAAATCTTAAAATGAGCAAAAGCAGTAATAATGGATGGTGGCTTTGAATGTTGTTAAAATTAAAAATCAGCTTTGGTTTGTAAAGGATGAAATAGAGAAAATAAAATCCTGCGAATAGCTACAAATGTTTCAGAGCACTCAAAACTCCATTAGGGGGCAAAAAATTCAGCTGATTTTATCCCTGAGAGAACAATCGTTAATATAAAAGACAGAAAAAAAATGTTAATTTCCACTCCTCTTTGGGTGTCCAGAGCTTCTTTGCTTCAGACTTTTTAATATAAAAGAGTCTTCAGCACTGCTGACAAATACTTGCTAGTGAATACAAGTAAGTATGTTTATTTAGTGCATATTGAGTGCATTTCACAGATGAAAATCACAAAGCACCACACACACACACACACACACACACACACACACACACACACACGCACACACACGCACACGCACACTTCCAATTTCCTGCAAATGCTGCAAAAATGAATACATAAACTCATACATTGTGCTATGATGCAAGCATATTCTGTACAATGTACTTGTCCTTGAAAGTCACTCCATCTCAGGAAAGAGTGGCAACCTACACAAAGATCTCTTTAAAGGCCCGTGAATCTTCTCTAATGGGTGCTGTGAACTTTGAGTGGCATGAACTCAGTCACATTTCTCTTCTATGAGAAGCAACATAGCAATCCTTAAAGAACCCAGAAACATGCACAAAAGAGGTCTGATACATATATACAGTCAGGATTTTAAAGTTAATCACTGAAAACTCATCCTCGACTCAAGAACTCAACTCCCAGTGATTAGGAGCGCCATATGTGCTCTCTGTTTTGTGTAGTTACGATCTTATACTTTTTTTTGTCACAGAGGACTGTTTTTGCTGGTTTTTGATCATATATTTCATGCCTTGAGTGATAGCCAAGGATTCTTCTCTGTTTAAAATCATAAACTGAAGATGATATACAATCTATGACTGCAAAACTTTGAGAAACGTTTTTACAACCTTTTCAAACATGATCCTTTCAAAAGTTTGACCTTGCAAAGCAATAACTATAAACAGGGAGTCTTCAAAATCAGCAAAAACTCAAGACGATGGAACGTTTAAGTCTGTTCAACTCTAACTACGATGTAATCCGGCCTGTTTTTTGCTTTTTGTGTCAGTTTTTATTTTCATCCCTTTTGTTACAAGACTGATAAACAATAATATGTGTGGGAAATTAAAAAGCAGAGAGATATGAATAGATGGTTGCAGGCAAAATCTGCTCTCTACTCAATAGCAGCATTTACAAAGATGCCAAACAAACATATTGGGGAAAGTCCAGTTTTGAAATACTTTAAATTTTTGTATATGAAAATATAACAAGTATACCTGTACATTCTGTAGCCTACTCTGGAAAAAGGTGAAAAAATATACAACTATATCTATGACTGTATGTATATATGTGTGAGGAGAACTGAGGAAACAATAGATGCATGAAACTCTCCCTGACAACAATACAACTGTTCACTGAATGAAGACCAATGACCACCCAAAACTATCACTAAATACAGTGTTCAATGAGCATGCTTTCTATTAAAACCTAAGTCATTGTCTTTATTCTAATAAACAATATTTTACATTATCATCTTGAAATCAGTTTAAAGGTTCGTCTAATTTAAACTGATATTGTTTTATGTTATTTACCAGTGCTAAAAACTGCACAGAAAAAACCTTTACACAATGTGGCAATGGCCTAAATGACATGGAAAAATATTTAGAAATGTAAGCCCCAACTGATTCTCTGGAAACTGGTCTCACCTTCATGCAAAGAAAACCTGTATTAGAAGATACTTTTAAATATTTTAAATGTTTTAAATGAAAATCCTTTATCTGGTCACGAATCAAGTATTTCAGGACTTTCTCTGAGTCCACTACTGGTACTGTGTGAATCCACTAAACTAAATCTAATTCAGCATACAACAAAAGTGAGTGACAAGGTACAAGGAAGGAATTAAGCACTTGCTCAGAGCTCAAAGCCATATATTCAGAGTTGTAACAGAAGTATGACAGGAATACATTACACAACCAATACCCGACTGTTGTACCACTTGCCCATTTGTCCAATGGAGCACAAAAAGCTTCTCCCCCTTTGTTTAATTTATTCAATGTCAAGAGATCATCTCCCATGAGACTAGGAATACAAGTTGCTTTATGTGGTTGAATTACAAGACCGCCACCATAGGCAGAGACGCACTCAGGAGAACACATAAATCTACATTACTTGCATGAAAGACACCAAAATAGAGGTGAATTGAGTTTTGCAAAGAAAGACCAGATTTGCTAACCTGTATATCAGGAATAATTGCAATCTAGTGCTCACATCAGTGAGAGGGGTCTGAAGGGTTAGCGCTCGCTCTACTTCACCTTATCACAACAGCAAATAAAGGGGCGGGAGTAATAGCAAGTTCTTCTTTGAACTAAAGAGATGGTCTCAAGTGTGCCACAGCAGGTTTGGTTTTACAAGCAAGATCCAATTCAAAGCAATTAGGTTGTAATGCGCCTCACAAACCTGAAAGGAAGGGACCAGTGAGGGGGAAAATGGCTATAAATTTACAAGAAGTTCAAGTTATACTAAAAAACTGATAAAATTACGAGGCCATGGACTGAGAAGGTGCTTTAAACCCTCTTATAAGGTGAAGTTATACTAAGCATATACACATGCATCAAAAGCACATATGCACACGTTCTTCTCTGACTGAAACCACAGGGGGTCGACATGTGACAAACGAGATTTCAGTCAATCCTCACTGCCATTTAGTGAAGTTAATTACTTGGTCTACTGCCAAACAGACTCAGAGAAACCTGAATCTGTGCTTGACCTAGAAGTTGTATTCTAAGAAAATTGCTGCTAGTTGTCAACAAATAAGATGTCTAATAAAAAATGTTTTTAAAAAACCACTCACTTCTGAAGTGAAAAATGTCACAGAAGAATGGTAACTACACTGAAGAGGTTTTAGGATGTCCAACAGTATCTGACTTACTAAAACGGAACAGCGTTCTGTAGAAAGACTTTGGTTCAGTACCACAGTAGGGCAGTGATTTTGTTTTAACAACCACTAAGAGATGACCAAATACATGGTTTTCCTCTCTGTGAACCCACTTAATTCACAAGCTAAATGCTACGTTAAAGATGACAGACCCAATAATGATGCAGGGCTTGCTCAAGATAGTCAAAAATCTGTATATCCAAACTCCCCTGAGACTGTAAAATCTAAAAACACCCACAATGTATTATATAAAAGCATGTTTTTACCCTCTGTTGTGCTACAGAGACACATGCCAAGGACAATGTTTCACAAAGAACACAATGTGTCGATTTGGTGAATAGGTTGCTATGGTGATAAAACTGTAAAACTATCATTTTAAGAAATGCACATGTCCTCAGCCCTGTCTAACCTCACCTGGAGTATTACAGAAGGTAGATACACACACAAATCTTTCACATGGGTATTACATTTCCCCTAACTTAATCACTCGCCCACACAATAAGAATAAGAATAAGAAACCCAACAGATAAGGTGCCACATCTCATCCATATCCTGATTCTGGTCTAAACCTTATCTGCAGAGAAACACAATTTCAGCTGGGCCAGTCCTCGTGCAGAAGACCGACCTGCTGACGATGGGCTCTTAGGGCTTAACCTAGGCTTAGTGCAACTCCTCTCACACTGAAGATCCTCTCAATCTCTCCCAGCCCCCCACTCAGCCCAACATCTAGTCCGCGCATCAGTCTCTCCACCAGCTCTGCACAAATGGGTATTTACAGAGCCTGTCTAGTTATTAAACTTTAATCCCACTAAGAAGAGCATATTCTGACGATGAATTATAGATGACAAAGGTTTGAGTCTCTTATATGACCACCAAACCCACGAAGGTGGGGTTTAATAAACTTTGTTATCAACCGAATGTGGATGCTGACTGCATGTGAATGGAATTTCAAATATGAAACGGAGAAGCATGAGGTGAAATCTAATCCTGATATGAATTACAGCTACAGGGGTCATGGTCTAGCTAGATTTAAGTGCAGGAGACGCAGTAGCATGCTAAAACCTGTAACTGATGTTCTAGAGCAATTATGTAGAAGGTAGTGTTAATTTAGATAGAGGAACTTGTCATTGACCCAACTGCATTTCATTTGTTTGGTCTTTGGGGAAGCTTAACATCAGCTTTCACCATCTGTCAGAACTGGCAACAGACATTAAATGAGTTTTGAAATTCAGCAGAGGCCCCCACAAAAAACGACACTGGTTCTCCTGAAAACACTGAACCAGGATTTGATTATTGAAAGGTTACTTTAGAAAAAAAATTCTCCAGGGGATCCAGGGGTTTAAAATTGAACTTAAACATATAATACAAATTCTCTATACAATATGCTTTTTTACTTCACATAAAGTAACAGCAGAATATATATTTACAAATATATAACAACATAAATAAAGATTGTTTAAAAAGAAAAGTTCTTAAATCCTTTGGAGTAAAAAAAAAATGTTTTAATACAGTTTGATAATATTGGACTCAAGTTTGTAGGAATTTTTTTAGATACCATGACATTCACATTTATGTTCAGCTTAATGTTGATTTCCTTCAGCATTTCACGATTAGGTTTAGGCAACAAATTTCCTTCTGGCATGTTGGCATTAGGACTACCGATATCATTTTTAAGCAACCAAAAATACTTGGGATTATGAAAAACAGTCATCAGGGTTAGATAGGACTGGTTAAAAAAAAACTGAATTTTCTTGTTTTACCTTGTGGATTGTAAACCAGTGCTAAAATATTATGTCTACATAAATCAATAACGTCCAAAAACCTGTCCAAGTGGTATTTTTTTTAAGCTGTCAGAGTGAGGCAGTGCTGCCTTATCAGTTATTTATCCATTCACATTTTACACATGATTTTATTTACTAGCTGTGGCTTAGTCTTATAATTACACATTATATTGCCTACTCCAGATCTTCATGTCTAAATCTAAAACCTTAGACTTAATGAAAAGTACTTAGTTGTTACATTTAGGTGACCGAGCTGAGATCAGTGTGTTTGCTGACAGACCTACAGCTGGAGCGATTTCCTGCAATGTGTGGTTGTCCCGTGTATTTAAGGCCAGAGCCTCTCATTAAAGACTGGAATCCTGCTACTAAATTGTAGGGGCATGGCTGCTGACTCCCTGATTCTGGAGTAATAGGATCCAGGGTCATCATTATCTAGTACAAAGGACCTGCATCACAGAAGCTTTTAGGGTCTTTAAACAGCTGTATTTTTTTTTCACCCCAAAAAACCACATTCCACTTCCTTCCCCTTGAGTACAACATTCTCTCTCCACACTGCTCATCCTGCCCAATCGAGACAAGGATGAAGTAAACAGGCTGTAGCTGTAGTCAAGCTGGCAAGAAGACAGATTGCGAAGCCCACCATCAGAGTTCTTACTGCTTAATTTCCATAAGAAGTCAACTGTCTGCCTATGTATAGCACAAAAGATTGACAGCTTCCCTGCTTCAATTTACACAGGGAAAAAAGCATAAAAGGGAAAAGGGAAGAACAATTCGTATATGGGCATAAAACTGCATGTGATACATGCTTGTCTCCACAGGGTGATTTGTTTGCTAGAGAAAAGAACAATGCTGAAAAGCAGCATAAGGCAAATTTCTCGAGAGCCTTTGGCAAAAAAGCAACAGTAGCTGTCATTTTGGGACATAACAGCATGGTGGATCTGCACCAATGTGAAAGCAAACAGAGTAATTACCAAGTCAGAGAGGTGTATTGTGTTGGCAGGTAAATGGTAGGTGGTTGTGATGAGTGGTAAGGCTATTGTACCAAACAGGCTCAGTTAAAGGTTGGAGTCATGCAGGAAAGGGAATTACTAAAACTCTCTCTCATGGACTCCCTCTGTGGGCCTCACAGACAGCAAAGCTTGATAGCCACCATTATCGTTGCTAAAGTACATTCAGAGGCAAAATGAACCTAAGCAGTCAACCCTCCCTATGGAAAATAGAAAATTAAATAAATAAATCGGCACAGGCGGCTAAATTGCCCGAATCCATGTTAGATAGACACATACAGGTATATATATATAAAATACATCAATTCTTTCATCACGGTGGAGAGTGATGAGTTTCACAGGGGTTGTAATTATACAATCTCCATTTAAATGAGGTTCACACTGTAGGAGACCAGAGTTGCTTGAGCTTTGAAAGAGCAGAGCGAGATGCACAAACAAAAGGCAAGCCTTATAGTCAAATGAAAATAAGTTATACCTTAGCAACAAGACAAAGACAAAGGAGTGTTTTTCTAAACAAAATTATGAGCCAGGATTTAATTCTCTTGAAAGTTCATCCATGTAGATAGTGGCCATAGTGCATCAATGTTTTTTATTTAATTCTGCATGGGAGGCGGCTGCTACGACTGGTTGAGTTCTAAATCTCAAGAAGCCACACCAGAGCATGATCTCTCGGTCAGCCGAGCTCGGCCCGGTGGTTTCTATTCTTTACTGTGTTCCTTTCATCCAGCTGTCTCAAATTGTCAATACAGGGGTTTCTTTTCCATTTAGGTGGATGTAGTCTTCATGTGGCCCCGTGTTGTATACATGGCCACTGTCACAGCTAGCTGGAAAGGCAAACAGAAATGCCCACGGTGGATTAGGTGGGTTTGACTAATACAAGAGGGTAGCTTATATACTAGTAGAGGATTGTGAAAGAAATGGAAGGTATAGTACATCAAGTCAACTTCAAAAGAAGGGTGAAAAAGAGCTTCCTTATCCTCAAAAACAGCAACAAGCAAGCAAACTAGAAACTGCAGAAAAGAAACAGTCATTTCATATCACACTGGAAGGATGGACATTCTGTAGTACAATCTTCTCTGGTCTGATAGCTGAATACAATGCTGACTTCAAATTGTGTTGAGAATGAACAGTGTAAGGGTAAATGTTTTACTGTTAATAAATCACAACAACAACCGAGTTGAATGCAAATGAAATTGCATACTGACGCCACAGTGAGATTGTCTTGAAAATGTATGGCTGGTGTTAGGATATACACAACAGCTATGTCCTTCTGAACTCGCTGCTCACTTTCACAAGACAGATTTACTGCTGATCTTCACCACACAGCGTAATTGATGCTTTAAATTTTACAAAGACTCACATAGGAATTAACAGGGTTGAGCACACCAAGACAATAAAGAAGCTTTCTGGATTCACAAAACTGTCACTCCGTTGGACATCTAATGACTATTAAAGTATAAAATGACGGTTCTCATTTTGCTGTTTTCAGGAAAACAATCTGATGGAAAGATTGGGAAATAAGGAATAATTGACACTGAGCTGGACTATGAGACCATTAGACATAATGTTAAATTATATAGTTTACTTATTTCTTTATTTATTAATATGTAACCCTGGTGAGATGTGAAAATTGCCTGTCCCTTGTCAATATTCTCTTATCAGGAGGCAATAAGGCTGTGTTAGCCCAATTCTCCGTTGCTAGCCTCTTCTGTTATATTAAAACCTGTGGGGGTTTCATCAAAGCCCAGGCAAGAAACAAGCAAATGAGCATACACCATGGACCCCCAGCGCATTGCTTAGCCACATTACCCTGCACCCACCAACCCAAATTTCATTATGGACTCATTACAGAATAGAGCTCAGCCATGAGAGAGCAGCGCTGAATCATAAAACACTAATTTAGCACCACATCCAGGAGCAGATTTTCTTTTATATTGGCCTGGGCTGCACTGTAAAACTTGACTCGCGGTGTCAGATAATCCCTCACCTCCTGCTCAAACGCCACTAAAAATAGTGGAACTCGGTGCAAGCAGTATCTCATTGCATGCATAATATGCAGAAGTATACTACCATTGACTTTCGATCGTTAAATGTGTTCAGCTTGTACTTTCTCTTTGTTGGACATCACTTACTTTTCCCTGTAAAATGTAATACTAGGAGTCCATTTCAAATATACAAGTCCAATTCACTTAATACATTTCATTTAGTGAGTTGCACTGATATCTAAATGGCATAAAGTTCAACATAAACTACACAAACTTAAGTTATATTTATTTTTACAGTGCTTTAGAGAGGAAGACATCAGCAGGAGAGTAAACTGTGGTGGCAGCAAGTCAGCAGCAACTCATTAAATTAAGACAGTGAGCAGTACTCACAACCACAGGTCAGGCCCTTTTAGACTGTGATATTAGATCCATTGACACGCTTCCTTTATTTATTTTGCTCTATCAAATGAAATATAACTCAGCAATGGAATATGTAGTAGTCAGTGTATTTGTTCACTTACCTAGTCAGTGAAAGGTCCACCGAAGGAGCCATAAGAAGGCAAAAAAGAGGGACAAAAGAAGAGTATGAATGTTAGGGGTGAGGTTATATGCACTCAACTGAACTGTTGATTATTGTTTAAGGAAAATATGTTTAACAGTCACTTATCTCTTTAGAAACAAACAGTGAAGACCCAATGATCCCCAGTCTGATGCATAGTTCCGTGAAAACATTTCAGACATTTAGAGGTTTAGATTCTAGTCCATGCAATTGAATTAGCAAGACCCAGTACAGTTCATTCCTTACATAGCCCTGGGCATTTCCACAAGTAATATAAATGTATGTGTGTGTTTGTTTTTGTTTCCTTTTAAAAAGTATAGAAAGTAAAGCATCCAAAACACTTTATCTCTACAAATCTAATTATATAACAGTCGTCAGAAGTACGTCATTTGTAAGAACAAATCTCCATCTAAGTCACAATAATACATAAACACATTAGTGCTTCAGCAAAAAAACATAAAAACACTTAGAATATATTTTATCTTCACTTAACACATTAAACATTAAGTCCTGGAGGAAGTAAGTGAATCCTTTGATAACAATTCATTCAAGCAAATGCTTTCAGTAGTTCTGCATCAGATCTGCACAATTCTCAGGAGGAAGATCTGATCATTCTTCTTTACAGACCTGCTTGAGGTCAGACCCATTTGTAAGATGTCTAGAGTGAACAGCTCTCTTGAGGTCATTCCACAGAGCGAGTGAGGTAAATGTTGAGGCTCTGGTTAGGTCACTCCAAAAGGGGAATTTTAGGTTGTTGGGTTTTTTTTTTTAAACCATTTTCTTGTGGATTCACCTCCATTTGTCATTGTCATGCTACATTACATAACTTCTGCTAAGCATCAGCAAATGGTCAGCTACCCAGGCTTTATCTTGTAGGATAATTTCCTACACTTAGGAATTCATTTTCTCCACAATGATGGCAAACGGTCCAGATACTTAAGGCAGTGAAGCAAGACCAATTTGTGATGTTCCTTCTACCAAGCTTCAGAGTTGGGATGGTGTGTTTATGCTTGTAAGTGGTTCCCTGTCATAGTTTTGGTTTTAATTAGTTCCTAATTTATTTTGAAAGTCTGTCTTCAGTTTGCTTTGACCTGTTTTACTTCCCTTATCCAATCCTGCCTGATTTACATTTACCATTACCATTTACACCTGTGTATCGTCAACGCCTGTGAGTTTGTCTTTCCCTGCCTCTCTAGTGAGCACAGTGCCATGCCCTGGTTTCTGTTCTTTTAGTTAATCTTTTTGATACTTTGTCTCCAATGCTTTGTTTAATTTTTCTTTCTGGATTTCCTGGCTGATGCAGCATTTTGGTTCATTAAAACACATTAATTTGCAAACTGCCTCCAGTTACCTCCAAAGTCTCCCTGTGTGTCCTCTGGTGTGTTCTGCCATTGACATCCTGCCTGTTCAATGATTAACATTAGATGTTTTTCCATTAGTGGGGATTCTGGTTTTTCCGGGGTTGGAGTGTCTCCAAGTAACGACCCTGCAAAAGTAGCCTTCAGGAATCTTTGCGGGGTGGAAAATGTTCCTGTAGGAGGAGGTACTCCGATTAGAGGAACTACCTGATAGGGGGTCTGTGCTGATCAGATATTCTAAGTTATGTTCAGCCATCTCACGTGAATTTAAATTATCTGAACACAACCAGAAACATTTTGCTAAGACTACAGTTGATGAAGATGGAAGTTACAGAAAAAAAAAAAGATAGATGGACCAATGAGGAGGTTCAGGCCCTGTTAGTATATTACACCAATGAAAGACATACAGTGGGGGGTTTTCTAGCAATCTCAATCGCTACCATTGAGATGTATGTTTAAAAAACAAACAATGCAAGAAAGATTTATGTCTCTTCAATCTTTGTTTCTTTTTTCTTTGTTGTCTCATTTTATGCTATTAGCTGTTTGTACACAACAGAAAAGGCCTATTGCCCTCATCACATGGTAACAATGTAATTTGTTTGACGTTACAGTGTAATGGAGGAACACCAGGTGAAGGAGCTGAGGTGGGGATCCGCCCTGTTAGGAGTTTCTGTCTGGTGGTTTTACATGGAGTTCATATGACCAAAAACAAAACCTGAGTTCTGTTCCAATCTTTATTTTACACCTTATTAAGATATGTTACAACATACACTCCAGTGGCATTGCAAACATTTATCAACTTAATATATATTTTTCATTGTTGATGTTGAGTCCATGCCTATGACGAAAGTGTTCCTTGTCACACATACAACCCTCCTAATTGTAATCTGATAACAAGAGCATACACTACCTTACAAGCAAGTAACGTCACTTAGTAATTAGAGACCTGGGCACGACTTCCGCATGACACCATTGTGTTTTCATGGCATTTTTCTTTGTAGATCAGGGTTTTTTCAACTTTGGAGACCCAAATGAAGTCATTGTATTTGTTCCCGCTCTCCCTTGCTCTCACTTATAATTTGGCTTGGGCACCATAAACACTTGACGTACTTAAGAGATCATGGTATACTCTTGAAATAAAACCTTTCACAACTTTCTTGTTGCCAAGGACTTAACCAAGCAATTGCATGTTGCTTGTTGAGATCAGCTTCTAATTCCACTATAAAAGGCTTGAAAAGCTCTAGTTCTGAATCCAACAGGAATTTCGACTAGAAGGAAAGAAGAGGGAGGGAAACAGCTCATTATGTTATTGCTGGAAAACCGAGGTACTTGCAAAATCTAGCCATACACCAAAGGGTCTAGTATGCAGAATGCAAACAAAGGGCAAGTATTCTTAATAGTCACCAGAATAAGAAGAATTTGATGTAAATTGATAACAAAAGGATGAATAAGACTGCCTTTGTTGAACTCAGAGGGGACGTATTGACTTACTCAGGAGATGACATATCAGCAAAGAATGAAGAAACAATCCCCTTTTATGTTAGTGGTCTTCCCCTATTTCCATTTTTATAGCTGAAAAAAGATCTGTTTAAAAGCCACTGTCTGTTCTAATGAGGTGTCACTTGATTTAGGGTCAGGGAGCTTGAAGAGTACAACATTTCACACAGGCTGCTCTGACAGTCAATAGAAATCAATACAGCCAATGCAATTATTAATACAGTCCTAGGCAGTTAGATGTGAATCAGACAGATGACATTAGGGCAGATTGATCTACAGGGAAATGGATTTCATAAAGCACTCAATGCCTTCATTATACTCTGCACAATGGAAAGACCGGGGAAGCTGAGAAAGGCATTATTCGTTATTTTTCTGTACTTTTCAGAACACTATCACAAACGGAAATTGCACTGTTAAATCTTAATGCTCTGTCAAACTGTCTGTAATGATGCAAAGTTAATATTTTTTAAATTTAGTTTGTATAACTTTAACAGAACTGCTAAATCTAAATATTTAAAGGGCTTTTGCTAACTATCCAGCGCATTAGAACAACAGACATGAACATGGATTAATGACTTAAATTCATATATGCAGACCAGCGATGACATTTCACAGAAACAATGCAGTTAATGTGCATCCATCACATCTGTGCCAAAGACAGACCCTGCTCAGTAAGAAGCCTGTGTGTCTCAGGTGTCAGTCCCAAATGAATATTCACCCTGCAGATGAACCCTGCTCCCTGTGGTGCAGTGTTGTAGTGCAAAATAACACAGCTTTAACACTGGTAAACCAAAACAGACCTTTATGTTTGATTTTTTTCTGGGATTTGTTTGAATAACCTCTAGCATGAGCTTAAAACATGGTAGAGCAATAAAATCTGCTTATTGTCACTAAATCCCTACAGCTTCTTAGCCAATATATATCTGGATTGTGCTTTTTTTCTCTTCTCTTTATGGAAAATGACCTTATTTGATTTATTGAATAGTTTAGTCTCATGGGTGGCAACTGTGAAAATCATAGATTCAAGGAAGGACTGACCGACTTCTGATTTGTGCAAGATGTTTTGTTGTGCAATCTTCGTTATTCCTCCGGTTTATGACTTTCATGTCCCAGATTAAATTCTGGAGTGAACAAATAGCTGGATTTCCAGATTTGAAAACCAAAGTAACTTTTGTTTTGAAGCTCTGTGCTCTATTTCTGATTGGCCACAGAAGTTGTGAGTATTCATGAATTATTCCTGCTGCTCACAGAAAAATTACTGATATTCACTCAACCAGACAACACTGAAATGACATTTTCTTGTTTAAAGAAATAGCATTACTAAAACTATTTTTCTATACTGCTCCAAAGTAATTACAAACTGTTTGGACGTACGCTCACCGGCCACTTTATTAGGTACACCTGTCCAACTGCTCGTTAATGCAAATTTTTAATCAGCCAATCACATGACTCAGACACAGACAACAGGTCCTGGCACAGAGATGACGTCATGAGTTCAGAGGTCTTGTTTACAAACTGATTTCCTTGTTACAAACACAGCCCCGGATGTAGACAACAGGTCCTGGAAGATGCCGAGAAGCAGATGTAGTGATTCATAAAAGAAATGAACGAGTTTCGCGGCAATAATTTGTTATTTAGACGCTGCATCGTCTGTGTCCCGCTGTGCCCCCATTCGCTACCATTATATGGAGAAGCGGCTCGCACAAAACTCCTAATATCTTCCGAAGGACTCCAAATGACACCAAACTTTTCTGGGTGAGTATACGACCATAAAAAATGCCAGAAATAAGTTCCAGGTTGTAAAAAACGGAACTTTCCCTTTAAGGCATGTTGACATGGTCAAGACGATTTGCTGCAGTTCAAACCGAGCATCAGAACGGGGAAGAACGGTGATTTAAGTGACTTTGAACGTGGCATGGTAGTTGGTGCCAGATTGGCTGGTCTGGGTATTTCAGAAACTGCTGATCGACTGGGATTTCCACGTACAACCATCTCTAGGGTTACAGTGAATGGTCCGGAAAAGAGAAAATATCCAGTGAGCGGCAGTTCTGTGGGCGCAAATGCCTTGTTGATGCCGGAGGTCAGAGGAGAATGGCCAGACTGGTTCAAGTTGTTAAAAAGGCAACAGTAACTCAAATAACCACTCATTACAACCGAGGTATGCAGAAGAGCATCTCTGCACAACACATTGAACCTAGAGGCAGATGGGCTACAGCAGGAGAAAACCACACAGGGTGCCACTCCTGTCAGCTAAGAACAGGAAACTGAGGCTACAATTCACACAGGCTCACCAAAATTGGACAACAGAAGATTGGAAAAATGTTGACTGGTCTCATGAGTTTCATCTGCAACATTTGGATGGTAGGGTCAGAATTTGACGTCAACAACATGAAAGCATGGATCCATCCTGCCTTGTATCAACGGTTCAGGTGGTAGTATAATGGTGTGGGGGATATTGTCCTGGCACACTTTGATAATTAGTACCAATTGAGCATTGTGTCAATGCCACAGCATACCTGAGTATTGTTGCTGACCATGTCCATCCCTTCATGACCACAGCGTAACATCTTCTGATGGCTACTTCCAGCAGGATAATGCGCCATGTCATAAAGCTCAAATCATCTCAGACTGGTTTCTTGAACATGACAATGAGTTAACTGTACTCAGATAGCCTCCACAGTCACCAGATCTCAATCCAATAGAGCACCTTTGGGATGTGGTGGAACGGGAGATTCACATCATGGATGTGCAGCCGACAGATCCGCAGCAACTGCGTGATACTATCTTGTCAATATGTACCAAACTCTCTGAGGAATGTTTCCAGTACCTATTTGAATCTACTGTATGCCATGAAGGACTAAGGCAGTTCTGAAGACAAAAGGGGGTCCAACCCGGTACTAGCAAGGTGTACCTAATAAAGTGGCCGGTGAGTGTATGATTGCTGCAAAGCAAAAAAAATGGCTGGAAAATGGCCACCAAAGTTAGCCACTAAGTCAAAAACAAAATGGTGCGTAGTCATCCCCCTTTTAAGTTTAAAACGTCCCAGCCACTAAGAAAACACACAACCTGATCTGTGGCTGACATCAAGAGTAAACACAGGAGGATTTGAGGCATTTTGAAAGGCTCCGTCACTGAGGTGTTTCTCGATAGTTTGTGGGTAGCTCTACTCTATATTCTTAGAGAGGTGCTTTTAGTTTTGGAGTTGGCACTTTGATAACATTTGATAACTTGTGTAAATGGCGTATGGCGTAGCTCTGGTGCAGTGTGCGTTTTCATTCTTTTCGTATTCGGTAATGGCAGTTTGGTAACCCATGAGAGAGGTGAAAAGCCAGAGGAGGTGTACGAGCAGCGAAGGGTATAAACTGAATGAGTCAGAATGTCTCATGAAATGTGACAGCAGATGGTGTGTGAGTAAAGCACTTGCTGGTGCTTTGACATAGCGGGGCAAAAGAAAAAGAAAAAGTCACCAAGGCTCCCCTGTGCCAACTGAGGTACAGCAGAAACATATAGTCGTTCACACGCCAATACACACAAACACATGCATTCAAGACTCTGGCTGGTGAGCCTCTCTCTCTGCAGGAGAACATGCTTAAAACTAAAGGCACATGACACAAAGCTTTTTACATCTTAAATGTTGGCATCCCTGGAAATTCCTGCAAGCTACTGACATTTCTCTGCACTAATCCAGTATTTACTGTAAGCAGCAAATCCTGTGATACAAAAGACCTAATAACACTCAATCCTGTTTCTGCTGAGTATATCACTACGTAGTAAAGAGGAAGTGACAATCTCGAATTAACAACTGGGGAACTAAAATATTCACAAATAAAATACCCAAATTAAAATTGTTCAAATTCATATATTTGCTTGCAGAGGGGGAAAAAATAGTCTATGGATGTCAGGGTGTACCTCCATCTACAATCAGTGTGAAATGGCATATAAACATAGCCCCAAACAAAGTCATTTTCCATTAAACTAAACTTGGATCTGACGGCAGAATCCCAATCTAAATGATACCCCATCTGTAATTACATATCAGAGGCTAAGCTTCAGAGATTAGAATAAATAAAGCTGAACATAGTTTTTCGTTTTATCACCAGTGTCTGACTACATGTGGAACACTGCTAATAATTCTTTAATTAACATGTTGACTGGGGGAAGCAGAGAGCACCAGCGCTCTCCTCCCCCTCTTCAGGCTTATACTTCTGCACACACAAGCACAGATAAACACGCAATCGCAGTCACATTATGCACACATTTTTAAAGAAAGGCAGTTAAGCCTTAATTTTAGCACAAGTCAAATAATCAAAATATTTTAAATTTAGACTGAGCTAAAGTCAAGTGGCATTCATAGGATGGGAATATTTGAAAAAATTCAACAAATGAACATCAGCCCAGATGAAACCATAATGACATTTTCATTTAAAAATAATGAATTTGAATAATCAATAGGTACAGTATGTTGTAGGAGTATGAAGTAAAAGAAATGACAGTTTAAAGTGATACACAGCAAAGGTGAGCCATGATTTTCAGTTTGTATTAAGCCCTATGCTTTCATTGTTGTTTTCAGGGTTGGACCTGCAACAGCACCACAGCGCTGCATTTTACCTTCTCCTGCTCCTTCTACAGATAGGAGCAGAGAGCAGCTGGTGAAAAGAGATAAAGTCATGTTCTGAGTGCTTTCCTTTTCCAATCTACCTTGCACTGCTCACCCAAGAACAGGAAGCACAGTGATGGAGGTGTGAGGCAGAAAGCAGATTAAAGAAAGTCCAGGCTATCCCTTCTTTCCCGGTCCATATGAACTGAACTGATGAACTGGTGAGGTTCACAAACTCAGTTGCACACCATTTAGATACCCTTCAATTTTGGATGGCCAGAATCATGCACCCATTATCCCTTCATCTTCTTCCTACATACTGATAGAGTCTATAAAAACATAATGCCGGCACGACTGTGAGGCAGACATAAACCACGCCCATCTCTTAATGAAATTAGATTTTGCATCACTAGAGACGTAGCCGATAGCAAAGAGAAGTGACAAAAAAAATTGGGAATTCTCCTCGTTTTTGCTCCTACTGCCATCTCCCTTATAATCGGCATGAGTTCATCTAAGGCCTGAGGTCAAACATTTCAATATAATTCAAGCAATGCAGTAAAAACTGAAAATGACCGTTTCTAAATAACCATGTTGACATTTTTGGTAATGTCATGATTAGGAGCCATAAGAGATTTGTCGTATGATCCAATGCCTTCCTTATCATAGATGTCTGGTCTCTGGAACATATGATATTTATACAGTTAGAGCAAAGAGAATGTGTGCAGACCAAATGTTTGGTACTATACAACTTGAACTTGATACTGAACTCAACAAGAACCTGATACAATATACCTCATCTGAAAAAAACCCTTCAAAAAATAGAAATGTAGTAAAAACATGCAAGGATTTAAAGAAAATCATGTGAGGTGATTAACGTATGAAACATCTGGACATAGAGCCGCTGCATCTGGACCTAACACTGACTTTAAATGACCCAGGGGGAAAGTTTCCTCATTCAGTCAGCTGTTTATTAAGGGCAGTCATCACACACATAGGAATCCTGATTTACAGTGGGGCAAAAAAGTATTTAGTCAGACACCAGTTGTGCAAGTTCTACAACTTAAAAAAATAAGAGAGGCCTGTAAAAGGTGTATCTCAACTATAAGAGACAAACTGAAAAAAAAATACAGAAAATCACATTGTGTGATTTTTAAAGAATCCATTTGCAAATTATAGTGGGAAATAACTATTTGGTCACTAGCAAAAGTTCATCTGGATACTTTGTTATATTCCCTTTGTTGGCAATGACAGAGGTCAAACGTTTTCTGTAAGTCTTCACAAGGTTTTCACACACTATTGCTGGTATTTTGGTCCGTTCCTCCATGCAGATCTCCTTCAAAGCAGTGATGTTTTGGGGCTGTCGCTGGGCAACACGGACTTTCAACTCCCTCCAAAGGTTTTCTATGGGGATGAGATCTGGAGACTGGCTAGGCCACTCCAGGACCTTGAAATGTTTCTTACGAAGCCACTCCTTTGTTGCCCGGGCGATGTGTTTGGAATCATTGTGATGCTGAAAGACCCAGCCAAGTTTCATCTTCAATGCCCTACTGATGGAGGAGGTTTTGACTCAAAATCTAACGATACATGGCCCCATTCATTCTTTCCCTTACACGGATCAGTCGTCCTGTTTCCTTTACAGAAAAACTTCCCCAAAGCATGATGTTTCCACCCCCATGCTTCACAGTAGATATGGTGTTCTTTGGATGCAACTCAGCTTTCTTTCTCCTCCAAACATGACAAGTTGTGTTTCCACCAAAAGCTTCTATTTTGATTTCATTTGACCATATAACATTCTTCCAATCCTCTTCTGGGACTTGCTGATTGGGCCAGAGCTTCGGGAGCTGCGTGCTGGCCTGCGGTCCCCACCCCTGGTCATCCCGTTGCTGCTTCCACCTGCCTGCTGTGCTGTTGCCGTCCCTGACCCACCAGTCTGGCCCTCGGCAGGACGGTCCCCCCTATGAGCCTGGTCCTGCTCAAGGTTTCTTCCCTCCTAAAGGGGAGTTTTTCCTTGCCACTGTTTGGCTTAAGGTTTTTCCCCCACTAGGGGAGTTTTTACCTGCCATTGTTTATGTAATAACTGCTCGGGGGTCATGTTCTGGGTGTGGGTCTCTGTAAAGCGTCTAGAGACAACTCTGTTGTATTAGATGCTATATAAATAAAATTGAATTAAGAATTAAGAATTCTGCATCATCCAAATGTTCTATAGCAAACTTCAGACGGGCCTGGGGCCTCATTTATAAAGCTTGCTTGCGCACAAAACAGGGCTTGAAAGATGCGCAAGCCACCTTCTACGCAAAGGTTGGGATTTAAAAAGAAAAAACTAACCGAAAAATCTGCGTATCCCTACGCCAACCCTGACCCTCCCGTAGGAACTTACTTAAGATATGGGGAACTGGCGACGCAGGCGGTGAGGTGGTGAAATGAAGCAAGATTCATGTCATACTCTTATCTTATGTCATCACATATCAGACTTATAATATAATAGCGCTGATCGTGTCCCTCTGTGTGTGAAGCACAGCGTCAGTCAGGACTCTGGTGCTGCTGCAGCTGCGGTGCAGGGCGCCGTGCCGGGAACCTCTTAGTCATCCACCGCAATAACTGGACAGTGACTGAGGACAGAACAAATGAGGGGCTCCGTAGATCATTTAGGGACTCTACGGAGCCCCTAAAGGGACATAGATTTTTTTTTAAATATATAATGAGTTTTGCGCGCGCGTGAAACCTTTACACGTGGGCGTAAGCCTAAATTATGGTTCTGCGTTAAAACGACGCAGAGCCTACGCCGTAGGGTACGCGGCGACGCGCACCTATGCCTTAGGCTCTGCGTTGGTGTGACGCGGAACCATAAATCAGCCCTGAGCAGCACTGAGGGGAGGGGAGGAGGGGGTGCGGGGCTGCCGGGCCGTCTTCGCATCGCATCGCCGAGTGTCTTGATGATTTGCAATTACAGGCTGAGCCTACCGTTAGTTTTTAAACTGTAAAAAGTGGGGGGGACATGTCCCCCCTGTCCCCAGTGGAAATTGCGCCGTGGGACTCACGGGCAGCAACGGCGTGCTGCCACTCACTCGCTTTATTTTATACTATTTATATACTTTTTCTACTTTTACTGTGACCACCAAATAATGTCGTTTTCCTGTCCTCCACCTCATCCACAACATCTCGATCTCAGTCTCCGTGAAATTTAGAAGCACGGTGGCTCGATATGTCTCATTGATCCTGACGCCCAAACAGGCTGCAGGAAGCCGCTGTGCATGCTCAGCAGACTCATTCATATGCAAATACTACTTTGCATTGCCCGTTTATGGTCAAAAGTGGGCGGGATATGAGCCGAATTCAGCTGCGCAACCTTCCAGCTGGACTGTGATTTACAAAGCGAACATTGCGTGCAAGTGTGCGTGCACAGGGTTTTATAAATCCGGATTTTTTTTTGCGCCCGCCATTTTTCGGCTTTTGGCTTTACGTGCACTTTTAGTATGAATCCTGTGCACTCTTTTATAAATGAGGTCCCAGGACATGTACTGGCTTAAGCAGGGGGACACGTCTGGCACTGCAGGACCTGAGTCCCTGGTGGCGTAGTGTGTTACTGATGGTACCTTTGTTACTTTGGTCCCAGCTCTCTGCAGGTCATTCACTAGGTCCCCCCGTGTGGTTCTGGGATTTTTACTCACCGTTCTTGTGATCATTTTTACCCCACGGGGTGAGATCTTGCGTGGAGCCTCAGATCGAGGAGATTATCAGTGGTCTTCTGTATCTTCCATTTTCTATTAATTGCTCCCACAGTTGATTTCTGCACACCAAGCTGCTTACCTATTGCAGGTTCAGTCTTCCCAGCCTGGTGCAGGTCTACAATTTAGTTTATCACGTCCTTTGACAGCTCTTTGGTCTTGGCCATAGTGGAGTTTTGAGTGTGACTGTTTGAGGTTGTGGACAGGTGTCTTCTATACTGATAACCAGTTAAAACAGGTGGCATTAATACAGGTAACGAGTGGAGGACAGAGGAGCCTCTTAAAGAAGAAGTTACAGGTCTGAGAAAGCCAGTAATCTTGCTTGTTTGTAGGTGACCAAATACTTATTTTACCGAGGAATTTACCAATTGATTCCTGCGGCAAATCCTACAATGTGATTTCCTGGATTCTTTCCCCCCATTCTGTCTCCCATAGTTGAAGTGTAGCTATGATGAAAATTGCAGGCCTCTCTTGTCTTTTTAAGTGGGAGAACTTGCACAATTGGTGGCTGAATAAATACTTTTTTGCCCCACTGTACTGCAGGATAGATCAATCTTTTTTTTCCCAGGTCCACTGGTTTATGCTGTCATTGGTGGCCAGTTGGGGGCTGCCCTGAGCTGGGGTATGATCTTTACTAGTTTTGTCACGACAGCCCTTCTGTAACCATGGCTAAAAGTTAAAAAAGAAAACAAAAACGGATGCTGGTAGATGTTCAGTTCAATTTCAGGAAAAACGCAATATTGAAATATATAAACCTATTCAGTTTGTTTGAATTGATATGAAACATGTAATTTCACTATGTCATTTAAATGACTCCAAAATGTAGTTACTGTTTGGTGCGGTACTTATAGTTCAAGGACTGGTGTACTTTTTCATTTAACTAAAAAAAGATTAGCAACTGTGCAAGTCGTACTGTTTTATGAAACACCCTGGTTACTGTGTTCATATTAATATAACTTTTAGAATATGATGTACATCTATTCTTAAAGGTTGTATCAGCAGCCACAAAATGACAAAGCATTTGCAGCGTTTCTTTTGTCACCCACGGATGACAATCTTATTCTCTTTCTCTGTCGAGCTATTTGTGCTAATTGCCTCTGCACTTTCTAGTGTCAATCTAACATGGCGCCACCCTAACAGCCTTTGAATTGACGGCAATAATGGCAATCAGCTGAGACAATGGAGTGACATTACAGGCTGGAAAAGGCAGATTTCTTCTCTACAACAGAGCATAGAGAGGAATGGGTAAGGGCTGTCCCTTAAAATAGACAGGATTTTTATTATATGCTAAACAAACACAACAGCTGTAGAATTAATCCTAAATGGGGAGTATAGCTTGCACTTAAACCATCTGGCATAGTTGGGCACATCAAAATGGAAACAAAATTGACCAAGTGAAACTGAATATTGCACATGAAGGACAGCGCTTCTGCATGTTTGGGTAACTCGAGATATTGAGCACAACTTCAATGCAACCTAATGTCCTGTCTGGTCCCATGACACCATCTCTCTGCTACGAGTGCTGTCAAAACAGAGAAAAACATCAATTACACATCAGATACATTTGATGTATCTGCTACAGAAGGATTTGGATTACATCTTCTGGACTGAGAAGACTAACAAAGGAGTGCCTACTTATGTGTAATGGAAACATTCAGGCTTGCTAGGATCATTCTGCAGGCTGGTGTTTTACCTCTCCTGGTTCACAGAAACCCAAATGGCAATACAGGAAACAGAGAAATCTTTAGCCCAGCTTGCCTTACAGTCTATTCTGTGTGTTTGCAACTTCACAAATGAATGTTGGACGTAATGTGCTTCCCTACACAATGTCTGCTTTCCAGCCTGCCAGGCAGACACAAAGAAACAGAAGATTGGGTTTAGCCCATCAAGGGCATAATGGTGCTGTTGGAGCAATATTAGATCTCAGCTACAGCTGGGGTACAACAAGCATGTGGCTCCTCCACAGGGACTAACTTCTAGTACGTAATGCAATCAACCCAACAAATCACACATTCATCTATGTGGGCGTGCAGACAAGAGCCCACGCACACATGCGTGCTTCACAGGGCACAAATTCCTCTTAGTGAGCCTTTTGCTGGAAGTCAAATCATCATCACAAAATCTGATTGGGGTCCAGAGTGTTCTGACTGCAATTTCATTTATTAAAGCAGTCAGCCATCCAGTCCTGTTCAGAGCTTTTGGGTCACACATCATTTACTGACTGAAGGACAGTCCAGGGGGGAGGCGGGGTCAGATTCAGAAAGATGTTAATTGGCAATCTGTTTAATGACAGTTGTAATGGTGACACACGAAGCTCTGGAGGACCATTAAGCACACACAATTCACTTATTCTGGTGGCAAAAAAAGAAAAAGAAAATGTGAGTGCATCTGCCAATGCTTACGTGTGCTCCAACAAGAGTTTTAGCATAGATAACTGGCCCTACACTCTCATTATCCTTCAAGCTACTGACCTGTTTGCTCAACATTAGTTAAATACCTATATACAAATAAATGTCTGGTGCTATGATCACCACAGGAAGAAGATAAAGAAGGCTGAAAAATCGGTCCAAAAAACAACAAATGGAAAAATCCAAATCTGTTCATTTGATTCATAGTTTCATAAGTGGTAACTAAATCTTGGGAAATGTAAATATTCACAGTTAAAAAAAGCCTTACATTGTCTAAGACAGAAGGTAATTTTCGGGGTAAATAACACAAAATGACCCCATAACTTTATAATCATACAAAGTACACAACCTCCCCTGAAAAATGATAGCATTTAACATTCATCCAATCCCCATGTGCCAGAATGCCCATCTGTTGTTGTGAATTATGAATGAGCCATTAAATTTTTATTCACATTAAATGTTTTCCATTTTTTAATTATGAGACATAGGGGTATTTCATCCTCAAAAATGACCTTTTTTTCTTTCTACTTTCATAAGAAAGGAGCTTGTACCATGTATTTGTAAATAAAACAAAAAGATCTACTGAGTGAAGTGCAATAATTCAGGTTCACTGCAGCTCCCGCTTATTCCATACATAAATGCTGCCACCTTGTGATAAATTAAAGGCATCAGATTTGCGTGCAATGAAGCTGCTTGGTAAATCTGAATCATACACCATCGCACAATGATGTGATAAGAGCATTGATACCGTAAGTATCAGACTCAGCATATGTGAAATTAACGTAGAATGCAGGGCATCTGCACACAGACCGGAACGGTCACAGCAGTAAAGACCACTGCTGATTTAAACATGCACACATGCATCATTCCTGTTCGCCTGCACATCAATCAAAATGGCTGCTTTGGGAGGTGGGGTTAATGTTGTTATTTGTCATGCCAACCAAGGACGTGAGCAAGCGTGCCCATTGGATGTGATGTCTTTATTAGCAGACATGACAGCAGCCAACTCAACAGTGTCTGCTCCATGTGGAGCGATGCCAAGCTGGTTAAACCCTCAGGGTTGTTTGACTAACACAAACACAGTCTTAACAGTAACTGAGGAAACTCATTAGGAGAACAAGGGGGGAAACTTATCATCATATGCTACTTTACTATTTAAAACATTATAAGAAAGAACATGATTCAAAATTGTAAAGAATAAACCAGGTTCTCAGTTCACTTTGCATGTTGTGCATTAATGATTAAAACAATTAACTATCCCATGTGATGGGAAACAAGTAAACATTAAAACTTGCCAGTGACTAGTGACAAAGTAGTGTGCACCCTACTGGTATGTTTTTTTCCATCATGAATGCAGCTCATCAGTGTATACCAGGTTCTTCACTACGGAGTAAAACATGTGTCTCTAGCTGTTGATTATGTACACTCTCATCAGCATAATTAAAGTCATGAATATGACTCATAAATATGCTCGTAATCACTAACAAAAGTAATGTTTCACGGACGAATAAAGTGGGAGACCTGTCGGAACGTCTGAAAACATGAATGAATACCAAACTATAATTATGAAGTCAGACGTAGCTTGTAGAGATGAGAGTGTGATGGCACACAACTTATTTACTATCCTGGGGGTCGCTTTTATTAAGACCGTGACATCAATTCATTTTCTAATGGAAAACCACAACACAGGCAAAAGCTGATCGGAATCTATTTCAGGAGAAGAAACACACAATTAATCATCCTTTTTTATTGCAGAAATGTCGAATAATATTTTCGTTTAAACTGTGCATTACCATAGAAATGGCCGATAATATGCAAGTGTGAGGGGCAAAGTGGGAGATGGAGTTGTTAATCCTGTTAGTTTCTCTATACATCTCTGCAGCTCCTGCCACCAGCTCCCATCCTGGGAGGCCGAGGACAATTATAACCCAGAGAAAGATGTTCAGGAGTGCTGCAGGCTGAAAGCCAGGCTGTGAAATTTCTTATTCCTCCTTGTTAATATTCAACTTTGCATTTTCGTCTCTCCGTCGTCGAGGACAGTACAACAGATGATGCTGATTTCTATATTCTAGACTCAGAGAAAACCAGAACACTTACACTTAGTATTTAAAAAAATCATATTGCTGCCAGGACAGATAATGGAGAACTTTTGTTTTCCCCTTTTCTTTTTAATGTTGCTTTTATTCCACCTAATTTTACGATAATTCTCAAGAAACTTTCATCGTTTCATCTTGAGCAAATCAGTAAATAACATTTCAACCTGTAAGAATCAAACTGAAGTAATAGTAAAGCTGTGAATTTTGATGAAGCTATGATGACTCCTGAAACTAATTAATATCTAAGCAGAATAATGACCTCTTAAATGCATTACCTGTATTCAAAATGGATCAATCCAAAATCTTTTCAATGACAAAGGTCAATGTGTTTTACAGTAGTATAAAATTATCCCAGAGGAAAAGAAACTTGCAGTCGGAGAGTAATAAAACTTGTCACTCAGGAAAAGCGAGGGGATCTTATATTTATGCTTGATTTGAATAATTTAACCAGTGTCAAGACACACAGATAGACCTTATTATGCTGTGTTTTATTTTGATGTTAGCCATGGTCACACATACACGCATCATGTCACACATTTACTGCTTTTAAGAGAAGCCTAGCACACATCATTCATATGTATGCTTTGACAAAAACCCATTCTACTTATTCCGTAAACCTGTCCTTTGTGTTTGAAGCTCTGTGATCATTTTTAGCTACGATGTGTATATTTTTTACCCAAGCTTGGTTAGTAATGTTTTTCGTATCAGCATGCACATTTGCTTTTAGATGGATGGCAAAACCAAAGCCATTAGTTGATAATAAGCTGTCTGTTTCTTGCAGTTACTCATCTCTAAATTGCATTAATGTGGCACGCTCATCGGGGAAACTATCTTGCTATCTTCCTCTCTGTGTATGTATGTGTGTGTTGAATATTATTCATCCCCCTTTTGCTTTCCCCTGGGAAAACCTGAAGGGAAAGAGTGTTTATATGTGTTTCTTGTCTATTTCATTAAAGCTTCAGGGCAAACTAAAACTTTAGTTGAATATTAAAGGTCTAAACCTTGAGCCCATCACTAAACTGCTCCCAGACGGAGTGCTTATACAGTATTTACACCCAGCATTCACATACGATAGCCCCTCAGGGGACAGCGTAGGATTCACGCAGTGGGATCTAATATGAAAGAAAAGAAATGCTTATCAAAACCTATTCACTACAAATGTATTTTTAGTATTAGAATATATGACACTAAAAGCTCCCAAAGCTAATCCTTTATCCCTCAACCAATCGTGTCTTTAAAAATAATAATTAACAAGCAAGATCTGCGGGTACATTTCTTCTCAAACTGGATATTACTAGTACTTCAGATACAGCACACGTCTCCCTCTGTCTCTACTGTGCAGCAGAGTGAAGACATATGGCTGTATCTGTCCTCCTACCCCACCCTGTGGTCTGTTTCTGACATGCTCTCACTGTTTTGGCAGAGAGAGAGCAGAGAAGCTGCGAAAAAGGAGGAAAATGGGCTGACCCTGATCAAACCAATGCCACATTATTGCAACCTTTCCCCACTTTGTGATTTATAAGACACAAGTAGGTAAATATTTTACTGTAATGTATCTAGGTTAATACGGCAACGTGAGGTCCTGAGCATTAAGAAAGCATGAATTCACTGAGTTTATTTCGCCAGCGCCTAATCAATCAGGGCATATGGTGGGTGGAACAGCCTAGAGAAGAGCTATGTTCTCATTACATAGATAAATCTTATTCTATGTTATAAATTACACACTAACCCCGAGTTGAACTGGACCAGCAATCACTCGCAGAGAAAAGATGAGGCTTGTTGTAAATATTTGGTTTTATGTTAAAATGTAGGCAATGACTGAGAGGGCACAATTGTTCATAGAAGGCTGTATGAAAATATTGCATATTCTCTATTCCATTATAACGTCTTTATTATGAAAACTGAAAGCTTTGAAGTGAGAGAGACCCCAGAGGAAAACCAGCATAATATAAAACTCAACAATACTGAGGAATACAGAATGTCATGAATAAAATTACATTTTCACTTCCCAAATTTATTGTTTTGCATCACCCCTAAAAAGCAGTTTGACAGGTAAAACACACATTTGTGGGCACTTTCCTTCAAGAAATAAATGATTAGTTTTGTTTTGGACAAACTAATAAAACTCTGTCCTCTTCGCAACTGCAGTCGTAAGAAGCTTATACATCTAAATTTACTGAAAACAGTACGAAAGACAAAAAGCACGAGCTGTCATGAGCTAAAGCTCATCCCATGTTGACAACATGTGTCAAAGAAAGGAATTACTTCAAATCAGACCTGGAGAAAACAATGTTTATTCATGTAAAAACAGATAAAATACTTGCACAATGTGAATGTTCACAGGATTGAAACTGCAGGGGAAACTAAGTCTGACAGGAACAGATTTCAGTCTGATCCATAATGTTCGCAATTGGCCATTTCTGACCCTGACACATTTAACTTGTGCTGTAATTACATTCTCAAACACAGTTTAATTTAGGCTGAGCAATCAACGGGCATAGTTACACCTTTTAAAAGAAATCAAAGGTATTGCTTATGCAAGAGCATTTGCGGTATAGTCCAAATGAGAAGGGTTCAAAACATTTTTGGATATGGTGATTGTCCAACAGTTACAACGATTTAGAGTGAAGACATACAGGGCAGTGGTCTCATCATAGGAGAGGATGTTACACCAGCTACTTACATGACAGGTCATGAAATAATCGCCTCATGCACTACACTGTGTTGTGTTCACATGTTTGCCTAAGAGAGACTTCATAATCCTCACATATCACATAACCTGCACTGACAAAAAGTACAAACTTAGAGGAGAGAAAACAGGAAATCCTGCCAGGGACATATGGCTGGGCAAATGGTGCTGTTCATCTGGTGAAATGACATTAAGCTTAGTACAAATTGACGTCTGCATACCTCAGTTATATTTTAGGTAAGAAAAAAAGAAAAGAAAAAAAAAACAGCTTACACAAGTGTTATTTAGTATCAAAAGGTGAAGATTAAAAATAAAGTGCATGAGTTGCATCTGCTTAATGTGTATGCAAGTGTGTTTGTCAGAGAGCTTCTGCTCATATGTATTCATGTGATCATGTGTGTTGGTTCATAAGATGTATTTTCCTTTTTTTTTATGGTGCCAGTCAGGCGGTAGGAGCAGTAGGCAACTGTGGAGGAAGAAAGCTTGTCAGAGCTGTCTCACTGGGTGATGTTAATATGGCAATGCTAAGCTGGCACAGGACTTAAGCAGCTTACAAACTACAGGGAAATAAACTTGATGATTCCACAGCAGTTTGCAAGACTTTTTAAATCCTAAAGAGTTTAAAACACATCCCACCTCATGCTGGCCACATGACAACTTGACTGATGAAAAACTTGCATTCTTCACTGCAGATGTACAGTTTCTATCTGGCTGCATATTAAACCATATTAAACTATTGATCATGGTGTATCGCCGAAATAACTCACAGTGAGGAGCAAATCAATCTATCTGTGTGGTCTGTTCATTGTAAATATAAAACTTAAAGACAAGGTCTCCTTGCAGGACAGGATCAAGACCTAGATCTGACCAATAAGAATTGACAAATACTCCCCCATAAAAACAGAGGCGCTGCTTCTAACCAACCAGAAAATATCCATCACAGAGCAAGTTGTGCCAGGTCATAAGTTTCTTTCAGCACATATCAGATTAAGTGGCATGCCATGGATTCATACTGACTGCCATTAAAGCAATCCATCACTAAAATGGCCCTCATAGTTCTTGGGAAATGTAATTCCAAATGTTAGATACTATATGGAGAGTACTATATGTCCATCATTGTTCAGTGGGCTCATGTCATTTTGGCCTGTTGGAGCTGATGTTTTATTGTTTAAGTGTGATGGTTTTATGGATTTTTCTGTCAAGTTGTTAGATATCAGTAGTGACCTGGAGATCAACCTTGTCAGAACCGGGGTCCAGGGATGGCAATCCTTTCACCAAACCCCCTCCATCCTCTCACAAGACCCCCCGCCCCAGCCCGGTCCCCGATCATCTGCTGGGATCTCAGTAGCAGCAGATTCCAGTTGCATATTATTTTACCCAAATTTCTCCTATAATGATAATACTCCCAATAACAGTCCTAATCCCAACATGCAGTACTGCTCAATTACAGTCTTTAGGAGGATGGGATTAGGACCTGGGAAGGCAGGAGGGGAGGGCGGCAGCAGGAAGGGTGGTGGAATGAGTTGAGCTGAAGGGTGAGGGGGGAAAAGAAAGAGAGGAAAAGGATAAGGGGGAGGAGAGACTGCTTTTTACTGCCATGAAAGGCTGCAGATGAAGAGACAGGCACAGTAGCAGTGGGTAAATCCCAAATAGCCTGTCACCAGCCGACAGCGCACTGGAGCGTGTAGAGCACAGAGTTGCACAGCAGACTGGCAGACTGGGTTGAGCCAGGCTAGAGGAGAGGGAGGAGGTTGTCTGGTGGGGCTGCAGGAGATGTTAAGGGTTGGCCAATTTGACTCTGGCTTAGAGACAGGAGGTTGTAGAAAAATACATCGAGTGACGGAGACAGGGGACAGGGTGGCTTTGGTCACGATTTCAAGCTTGGCTTATAAACATTTCTGTCTGATTGAGGCAGAAACACTGAGAACGGCGGAGTGCAGTAGAAAGCTGACGAGGAGGAGAGAATGAGATGAGGTATGAAAGGAGTTGAAGAGGCACAAATCAGAGAAAGTTGAGCTAAGATATAAGGCATAGAGCTTATGTCTTCACACTGGCTTTAACAAAATCCAGATCCAAATAAACATCCCCTTTCCCCATCCCTGTTGGTTGTGGATGTTGATTGAGAGTGCTGGCAACCACATGAGCCACAATCATGTCCCCATCACAACAGCAGCCATCTCAAACAGTGACACTGCCAGCCATGCAAGGAATCCTGCAGCCAAGTGACAAATCTGCATTTGCAAAGCTGATTATATTTACACACATCAGTGTTCAGTGTTTCTGTACTCTGTTAGCAAACACGTTAGCAAACTTTCAAAAGGTAAACATTATTTCAGTTTGGAACTAGTAATCATCCTTAGCTTCTGATCATATATGGTTAGAAACAGAGTAACAGTTAAATAGCAGGGAACCTTACACTACAAGCACTAAAATTTGAAATAATTCAGTCCATCGTAGTATTGTAAATTGTAACTCACAACATAAATCAACTTTGAAAGTCCAGACTGAAGTCTGCAGAGTTACCTTCAAGTTAGATGTTTTGCTTATGCTTTAGTCACCCACTCTGTCCCAGTCACTTTGGAGTGGTCGTCTGCTCTCATACGTCAGAACTCATCTGAGGTAAAATAAAAACTAACAGTGGATCAAACAGACACTGAATGAAATGTTGCCTGACAGAGAGAGTCTTTTTCTGTCTAACATCCTCCAGAGGGAACTTTCATGTTCTCTTGTCAGGTTCTGTTCCATTGATTCTCCCATTGTTCCAGCACAGTTGTAATGTCATGCCCAAAGTACACATTCAGGCAGACCCTGGTCAACAAAGCCGTGGCTACCAAAGCATGAAGTGAAAAACGAAAACATCCCCACCCCCTCAGACACACAAGTGAAACTGCATCGCACCTGATAAAGGCAAGTGGTCCAGAGTGGACCGACTGTGCAGAGATAACGGAGACCCACTGAAGTAAATCTACGCAACTCAGCTGCAAAGAGCAAAACAAGTAATAGATCTACCGGTTGCTTGGGTTTACATGTGTGCAAAGTTTTTAACCCATTATTACCAAAGGTTATATTGAAGAATCCTTCTATAATCGTAAAGTTTCGTGAAAAAGTTTAATCTGCTTACAAACATGGATTTCATTTTTTTTTTTGGTTTCATCTATGGTTTTAAAGTTTTTATTTCCTGCTTCATCTGAGGCCGAGAAATTAAAATCCATAGATGTGTTAGGTAGGTTGCTTTGGAATTGGAGGGTAAAAATAGATGCGACACAAAAAAAAAAAATTCTCTTGAGTTTATATTTTTTGACTTTGTGATTTCTATTTCCATTTATAAAGATTTAACATGAAATACCTTTGAGGTCTCCAAACATGCTGGAAATAAACTATATATTTTTAGCTACAATGCCAACAAAAAGAATATGATTTTTGTGGTGCTTTGAACCCTTTCTGTAAAAGAGACTGAACAATCACAATAAATAAAGCCCTGCCACAGCAGTTGTGTGAGTCAGATCAGACTAGGATCTGTGACATTTGCTTGGTTGGTGCTTTGGGATCTTTTCTCTTCCTGGGAGCAGAGTTCAGTGCTGCTGGGATGGACCGCAGGCATCAGAGAGTCCCAAAGGCATGGACAGGTGGTGCTTGGTCTGATTAATTTTATATTGAATGTAATCCCTGATAGCAAAATATGAGTGAATCAACGTTGAAATATGGTTAGGCAGAAACACTGAATCCATGTTGAAGCCACGTTGAAGCCACGTTGAAGCCTGGCCGGTGACAAACAGCATACCGGTACGTTGATTCAACATTGATTAGACGTTGACGTTAAAATTCGACCACAAAATAACATTGATTCAATGACATCTTTTCAACATCGGTTGATTAATTAGAATTGGAAGATTGTTTGATGGTTGTTCCACCATGAATTGTCGACCTTGACCCAAAATCAACCTTTTTGACCGTAATTCAACATTGAATTAACATCTTTTACTATCTCATTTTTCTTGCTCACACAATGAACTGAAGCATACTATGGGACTATGAATATGGGTTCAAATGGAGACAGAACAAAATTTCTAAAGTGTCTGTCAGGCTATACATTTTAATTAAAGCAACATAGCGATCCTTGTCTATTTGTCGAAGTAAGTGTATATGTGGAAAGTGCCCATCGTTCCTAAAAGAAACAATAGGGTACATGACAGTAACAGTTTTTGCTTTTGTTTTTCTCATGTGATGTTAATCTAGTAAAGAACTTTCAACATTACCATGATGAAGTTATCAAACAAACTTTCATACATCTTTATATTCATGTAACTTCAGTTATTTCCGCTAGAGCTATTAGACCTATAACCAGACAAGTTTGTTTCAGTTCTTTTGACAAACTGATTCATCTCATTCAATTCAGTGAAAGAAGTGAATTGTAAACTGTATAACTCATACAGTTGAGAAGATACTCTTCAATTAAAGGCTAATCGTATACCCAAGGGTCAGAGAGGCCAATAACCAAAGTTAGCTCGAGTTATAGTCTAATTGATTGGTCACAGCTAATGGAGATCCGAATAAATGAAATGAAATGAAATTGATTCATTAACTGGCTAATTAATCAATAGATAAACATGATACTATGATGGAAAGGGTCATAGGACACTGTTATCTTGGCTTAGCAACCTCGATTACATTCTCACAGCCTGTTCTTTCTTAGAAAAACAGCAAAGCATTTGCCGAGTTTAGAGTGTGAGGAGCATTATTGGCGCGGCAATTGTTTTGCATGTTTACATGGGCACAAGATTAATGGAGTGAATTAGTGCATTTATGTAAAATGCGTAAGAGATATGTACAGCAATTACTTCGGTAACACCGCTGCCAGTAACTTCTTTGTCCGCTGCTGAGCCGACAACGGAAAGAGGGGTGATCTCATTGTGACAACAGGGGAGAACCAAGCTGGTCAATTATATCAGCTGTCTGGCTTAGTTTAAGAGCAACAACATCATGACGATTACCACAGAGACCAACAGGAACCCGAACGCTGGCTCCGAGAGACAACTGAGTCGTGACAACATTATTCTTAACATTTATACCTCCTAAAGACTGAGATCTCCAGCCTAGTAGGAGAGGCACTAGGAGACATCAGTAAAGATTTGTCAACACATCAATCTCCCGATACCATCAGAGCTTTAAGACATAGACAAGCCGCATATTCACTGACAGCTGAATTATGAAGGACAGATGGATGGTTGTGTTCTCAGAGAGACCAGGGCTAAATGATGCAGATTGTATTATAATTCAATAATAAATAATTACTTGTACAGGCATGTAGGTACAAAATCAAGGGATTACCTGCATGAAAAACGTGATCTATAGATTATGAACACCAGGACACTCACTAGAGATAAGAGAGAAGAAATGTTCTTTTTTTTTTACCTTTTCACCAGATTTCTGCATTTTTGTTTTATTTCAGAGATGATGATTGTATGTTTGTGTGTCAGTGTGTGTGTGTATCAGGGAGCAGTGCAGGGTTACAGTAAGTGCAGTAGAATGTCTCAACTGAACAAGTAGTAGCTTCTAAACAAGCCGTCATTACTGTGGAGACCCAGCAATCTGTTCTTTAGAGTCACACTCAGTATCACACTTCACACCAGAGGCATCTGACAGTGAACTTAAAAGGATAAAATAAATAACACACGCCCAACTGCCACAGCTAACAGAGCTATAAAGAGTGCAGACTGTTTTCTTTTGGATAATTGTGTGATGCAGGCGAACAAGAATTTGACAAAGTTTGAAGCAGTTTATTTATTCATTTATTCATTCATATACCTTTACCGAGTGTCATAGTGAAGTATCAAAATTGCAGACTCAAATCTAAGGCAAGTGAAGAACTACAGAAACCTTTTATTGTGCAGTTTGTAAAACGGGCCAGAGAGTAATGACTGATGAGAACCAGGTGTGCGAGGCAGGAGCAGAAAAACAAAACTCAGAACAGATAAGGAACAAGCAAACAAAGATGCACACCAGGAGAACTATGCCGAAGATTAAACAAGTAAAACCGAAGAGAATAATTAACAAGAAAATAATTAAACCAAAAGACCAAATTTAAGCAAAAACACACTTAAATCCACAAATAAAAACAGTTTCTGCTTTCTCACATTACAAACAATCAGTGTGGGGAAATATAAGAAGGGATTTTTTTTCTGATATTGACATTTTTGGTAGCGAAGTTTTGGACGCATTGTGAAGTTGCTAAGACAAGATTTTGGACTTTATCTTTTGACATTTCTGCAATTTTAACTATTTATAGGAGAAACTGTTGCCCACTAGTATCTGATGATTTTTTTGCAGTCTTAAATTTAATTTTCTTTCAAGTAAAGTTGTTGCTTAATCCTTTAATTCAGCTTTTATCGGATCCTATGCATCTTGTTCTCTCTCTGTGTGTGTGTGTGTGTGTGTGTGTGTGTGTGTGTGTGTGTGTGTGTGTGTGTGTGTGTGTGTGTGTGTGTGTGTGTGTAATAATCCTATCAAAGCTCCACCTGAAGTGTATCTATAGTGGAGGAGGGGGAGGCGCAACCCACAACCCGCGAGACCAGAGACCGACAAGGAAAAACCCGGAACCCAGGCCACCAGCAACCCCACAGAGGGCAAGAAGAGGGCGGGAGGAAACCCACCGCGAGCAAGGCCCGACCCCCCCAGCGTCCCCAGGACCCTTTCATACCGCATTCTCACCGACAAGGACGCACATTCACGCACCGTTTCCCCGCCCGTCCCAGGCCGACAAGGGAACACGGGTGATGTGGGCCCCTCTCCCACCCCTGGTGTTGAGTGCATGTGGCTAATGCAATAAAAACAGGGAGGGAGAGGTTAGGGTAACATATTGACAATGAGCCCCCCCCCCTCCAGAATGCTAAGTATCCTTGGTAAATGTATTTATTAAATGTTGAGTGTGCGGTGTCTACGGTGTTATTAAAACCGTGGGGCGGGGAGTACCGGGCCATGCGGGACAGTGTCCCCCATGCCTCGGACCCCCCGCCCCCTCAAACCTTTGTGCGTGTGAATCGTGTAGGGGGGGCAGGAGGGCCAACGGAGGCCGAAGCCAGGAGGCAGGGCCAGCAGAGCCGGCGCCCACGCTCCCCCGCCGGCCATCCAAGTCGACGGGGGCCGGCCCTCCGAGCCGGGCCAGGGCCCCACCACACCTCCATGAGCGCCCCCGACACCGCCGGAGCCCCCAGGCGGAGGGGGAAATGGCCCAACATCCCTCCATTCATACTGACGACATAAGACATAGACACCTGAGAATGACTCCACCCTGCCGCCGTACCCCCCGGCCAGGGGAGGCCCGCCCCCCCAATAATAGTTTGCCCTGTTGTGAAATGGTTCATGATGAAAATATGTATGTTATATTTACAGATGCCATTTTTGTTTTTTCAAATACAAATTGATGCTTATCAAGAAAATGGATTGGCTAAAATAATCAGCTAAATAACAGCAGGGCAGACAACAGGCTACGATGCTGCTTAACACGGTATGCATGTTTATAATTATGACATCTGCCACATGAGTCACCATTATAATTACACACAGAAGTGCAAACACCAGGCATTATTAAAAACTCAGAGAAACTCAAACTTTTTTCTTTATATCGGCAGTGACATTAAAGATTACAGGGAACGTAATAAAATAAATGCCTGGAAGCTGAGGCTGTGCAACTTCATCATGAAAGAGTGTTAAAATGAAAGGCAAATATTTCTGTGGAGAATCATCTCCACAGAAATATTTTAAATTCTATATTTTAAATTTGTCAGAAAATTTAACAGAAATCTCCCAGAAAAGACAAATCCACCTTAGTGTTTCACATCATTACACCATAAATGTTGAACAGTACGCATTAACACGTTCCCAAACACACATCTGTGTATCCATTTTGGTCACACACCAAGCCCACCACAAACACAGCTTGGTACAAGCTGTATCTCTAACTTTGCCAACACCATTGACATCCTCTGTGCTTGAATAGTTGAATGAGCTTTCAGAGGTCTCTCTACATTATTGAAAACCATGGATTTTAAATGAAATGCAAAAGCATTTAACATGGTTCTGTGTCCCACTAGTTACCTAACTGCAGCCTTTACAGAGCTTAGATCTTCAACTATCCATCCATGATGAGCTCATTTGTATAGAAACCATGCAGCTACCCTATAGCACCTGAAGAAACTCACACATAACATAAATAATGCACACATTTACTCATATAAAATGAGAATAACGGGAAAACTCAAGGACCAATCAAATAGCCAAGTGAATTTCACATACACATGCATCCGTAAGTGTGCTCCTCATGTGCATACATTTGTGCTAGTGTATGTGTGTGTTCACGTACACCTTGGTGTCTGTGCATACTTTACAGTGCAGAGCTAAATTGAAACAAATGATGTCTGCACTCTGCCCCACCCTGACAACAATACAGCGAGAATACAGTAACTGGGTCAGCAACATAAACATGCTTAAACACAAGCTGGATCTTCCGGGTTGCCTCCATAGACAAGATGTAGAGTGACACAAGAGATACCTCTTTGAAATATGGATGCATTGGGACACAGTTCATAATCCCAATACCCAGAAATGGCATGTGTGTAGTGAGTGTGGGGGTGGGTAGGCGTTTAGTTTAGTTTTTTTTTTTTTTTTTTTTTTCTCCCCTGTAGCTATAGTGAGCTATGGTGGAAATGATGAACAAGAGGCAAAGTAGTATGAGTACAGGATGCTATTCTTTACTGAGAAAGTGGATCAGGTGAAACATGGGAGATAAAAGCATGGATGGGTATAAATACAAGGTGTTTTCCAAAAGAATACAAGTTATCATGACTTAGTGTTGAGGTAAAATCTTTGCTATTGTGAATAAAAATGAAATGCCATGTTAGATACAAATTACGTCCTAATTGACGTACCTGTCTTTAAAACACTGAAAAAGCCTATTTCAAACACTAGTTTTAGTAGATATGTACATTTAGTCTCTCAAAAAGTCTAAGATGCTTTTAGTCTGAAACATTTTACAATTGTCAAATCTGAAACATCCAGTGATAGTCCAAGTCCTCCCAAAATGATGCTCAGTTTTTTCCTTCCTCTTCATTGATGTTTTTACAGCAGTTTTATGTCATAAATATATATAACATTATGGAATAAAAGTCTCATTAAATAAATACGTGTACCATTATGAAATATTTTTTCATAAAATAGTTAAGTTGCGATTAAAAAAAAAAAAGAATTTGATTTGTACTGTACTGCTTTTGTTGTCATATTTATTAATTTCATGGAATATTTATTGATCTACCGTACTGTAAGTAGTTATTTATTAATTTAATCAATTGTGAGTGAAATAGTGCTGCATAATTTGCAGCCTGATTCAAACAACTATTTTTGTCTAAATCCCTTAATTTCAAATCCATGGCAACTTTCAAGAGGCAGACTTTTTTTTGTACCATGGTAAGATCATTGATATAAGGCAATACATTTTATTTACAGCCATAAAACAATCATCAGTTTGCACTGACTCAGTATCAGCTAAATGCAGCAAGAATTTTTGATTTTGCCATCAACGTATAAAACTGGATAACCCGCTGTAAATGTGTGCTGGCAGCTCTGCAGGTATTTTGGCACAAATCGACTGAAGGAACTGGTAGCCACATTTAACTTTGATTGTAACATTCTGTACGAGGAAAACAACGCTTTAAAACCGCTCCTCCTTAATGAGTTTGCCCATCATTTTTACAGTCTATGTGCCGGTCCTGATCCCAAATGGGGGGGTTTTGATAAAAAGGTCATCAGGCTTAAAACTTAGCCCAAATTATTACGCAGTACGGTATATGGAAATCTGATACATGTGCTCATTCTCATGCAATGAAAGTATCCTGAGCATTGCCATCCGTTCTGTTTGAATGGCGTGATATGAAGCATTGCTAAATTGATTTGTGGGTTCTGTTCATCACAGAGGAGCGACGCTTACTTCTTTTTTTTTTTTTTACCTTGTCTGCACACATATTAATGATTGATACCATGACGGTAGAAACCAAAGGTATATGGGCATTATTACTATATTTAATATATATACATATATATACGCATACATATGCATACACATACATAAATATACACATACAAACCCAGTGATTTTTTTTTTTTTTTGGGGGGGGGGGGGTGACGACATCCACTGCCAATCCAGGAAGCAGGAACACACGGAGACACACGTCAAGCACTGGAAATCTGCAACAAAAAACCACAAACAAAACACGAAACCGGCACGGAGCCGATCAAAACACGAAAAGCAATCGACCCAAATCTTGAGATCTGATCGCAGTCTGAGCTAAGCTACCGCTACCGCTACCTAACCCCAAAAACTACAGAGCAAGCATGCAGGTGAACGGGCCAGTGTGTATGTCTATGTGTGTGTATGCGTGTGCGTACGTGTGTGTGTACATGTCTTTGTGGCTATGTGTGTGTGTGTGTGTATATGTATATGTTTGTGTGGCTGTGTATGTGTGTGTATATGTATGCGACTGAGTGGCTATATGTGTGTGTGTGTGTGTGTGTGTGTGTGTGTGTGTGTGTGTGTGTGTGTGTGTGTGTGTGTGTGTAATAAACCAAACAAAGCTCCACCTGAAGTGTGTCTATAGTGGGGGGGGGACCCTGCCACCCGCCACCCGCGAGACCAGAGGCCGATACGGAAGAACCCGGAACCCAGGCCACCAGCAACCCCACAGAGGGGAGAAGTTTTGTTGTCCTGCCAATGGAGGCTCAAATCCTCCATGGCAGGATCCTTCCACACCGCATTCTCACCGACACAGACACACAATCACGCACCAACGCTTACTTCAAATTTAGGGAAAGTTCAACTTTCAATGCTTCAAAGCAAGTGTCAGCCAATGAAATTGCAGCAACACAGTGGGGGGGAGCTGTGGCCCGGGCGTCTCCGGTCCATTCCGGGGGGGGCTTGTTGGGGGGGTTCCCTCTCTCCGGGTCCGTCTCCGGTCCCCCCGCTGCCTCTGCACACACATACATACACATAGCCACACATTTACATACACACAGCCACATAGATATATACACACACACACGTACGTACACACACACACACACATAGCCACACAGACATATACATACACACACACACACACATACATATACACGCATACACACACACACATAGCCACACAGACATATAGATAAACGCACACACACGCATAGACATACACATTGGCTTGTTCACCTGCATGCTTGCTCTGTAGTTTTTGGGGTTAGTTAATCGCTGTAGCTTAGCTCAGATTGTGATTGGATCTCGAGATTTGGGACAGTTGCTGCTTGTGTCTTGGTCGGTTCCGTGTTGGTTTCGTGTTTCGTTTGTGGTTTTTGCTGCAGATTTCCAGTGCTCGACGTGTGCCTCCATGTGTTCTTGCTTCCTGGTTTAGCAGCGGATGTCACCCCCCCAAAAAAAAAAAAAAAATATATATATATATATATATATATATATATATATATATATATATATATATATATATGTATATATATTAAAAATATTAACAATGCACATATATATGCCTTAGGTTTTTACCAGCATGGTATTAACCATTAATATGTGTGCAGACAAGGTAAAAAAAGAAGAAAGAAGAAAAGAACTGATGTGTCAAATGTGCATCAATATTGAAATTCTATCTTTTAGTATTTATTTCCTTATTGTTACACAACACAATGCAGAAAAAATATATATGGACCATTTATAAATAGCATCACAGTTGTGTACTGACATCTCAGCTGAAAAGATGGTAATACTTTCAATAAAACCCCTACATACAGTATTAGTATATTTATAAACATAAAGAACTTCCTTTACTAACCAAAAAATTGTCTCCCAAAATCCCAAAATCTAGATCAGTATCTCATGCCTTGAATCCAAAGTGAGACCTTTTAGGTCTGGGGTTTACAGATTTAACACCCCTGACTTAACCTTTGCTCGTAGTTTACAGAGAGCATTACCTTCCTATGATATCATTATACCATCATATGTGATAATAACTTCAGTGTAGTGTAAAAAAAAAATGGCATATGGCAGGGAGTGGCTGTGGGACAGGGACAACAGCCACACAAGAAAAACCTGGCTGCCATGATACATGATAAAATGTAGCACATAAACAAGATCAGTGTGACTTTGAGGTTTTAATTTGGAGCAAGGCAAGAGAATAAATGAGAGCAACTTTGACTGATGCTCCCAAACAAATTTAATTTGTTAGATTTCTATGAGGGCAGAACATACACAACACAAAGAATCGAGGGAGGAGAGACTGGATCTAAACAAAACAGCTTGAGAAATGGAAGAATCATGAAACTCCATAGTACATACATAACATTTCCATATCCGCCATGGTTATTGTCAAGGTTAAAATTGCTTTTTTAACCTCTAAACAGTGTGTGTAAAGGGGTGAAAAATGATTATCCCACCCAGATGGAAATGCTGATGAAGGTAGGAAAATCTATCCTCAAATATCTACCAAAATAGTTTTGGGGTGTATGAATTGTCAGATTAGCTCCAATTTCCAAATAATCACGGTTCAAAGAGAGAAATCCATGCACGGGAAATGTAGAGATCGTCAAAGGTATTTTTCTAACCCATCACCTACACAGTCTCTCGCCTGTATGGCAGATTTACATTTTTATGAGACTTAAACTGTAAGTAGGATCTGGAATAGCTGGTTTCAGGTTCCAAATAGGGAGGAAAGTGACTTGTCCACATAGAATAATGAGGCAGAGTCGATATTATGATGCATTTGGGGAAATCTTTGTTTAGAAATAAATAAAAAAAGCGGGTTGTGTTAACTTGTAAGGTAACACGCTTAGGAATAATAATGTATGGGAGTATCAGGGAGAGTATTTTTAAAATATTCACTGCAGACTGATTAACTATGTTTTGTGCATTAGCTGCCACTTGTGCTAAGATTTACTTAAATCTTGTAGTTGACAACTGACACAGGAAGGAACATTGGTGTTGTGGAAGGAGAGAGCGTGTGTGCATGTGCGTGAGGAGATTCTCCATTCATGTAAATGTATCTGGAATTCCAGAAAAATATCTTCTCGTTGTCTTTTAATTCTTGTTTTATTTTTTTTTATTTTAATGGATGCACTAAATCTTGAGATGTGGTGCTATTTCCAACATTTTTACTGCTATTAGCCCTGAAGAAGAATATATTGATACAAAATGGTAAGAATAAGGTGAGGAACTGACGACTTTGTGATCATATTTCATTTTCAGGAATAGCTTTTATTTTTTAAAGTCTACCTTAATAAAAAAAAACTTCTCTATAGGGTCTTAAGACACCCTTAAGACCCCCTTAAGATAGGACAGTACACATAAGAGAAGAATTATATTAAGGCTTATGACCAAATTACATAAGTAAACTTCATCACTGGGTTCTGCTGTTCACAGCCATGATTTTAAAGTCACTGCTATTTCTGAAAATGAAGACTGCTTAAGTACATATTCATCAGTGCCAGTCACAGAGATTTATACATCCAGGCCATACAGGCATTCATTTATCACCGAACACAGACAGCAATTTTTTCATGTTAAAATGTCAAACAATTTGCACTGAAATAGTAAATCAGTTCCATTATTTAAAATGTGACAACATGCAACCACCTCCTATTTTGAAATTGGAATCAACCTTTTCAGCAAACCCCCCCCGCCCTCATAATTTGGGGGCATCTTAAAAATTGCTGCTGAACAGGTCATTGATTTTATAGCTTGTGCTTGTTTGCAGCTTAACACTAATGTGCGTTGCTCCTGGTAGACTGCATTGGTCATTACCCAACCTTCTTTTTCTTCTACAACAGGCATACAGTACTTGTGTGCTTACATTCGGTTACAGGTGAGCAACACCTGTGTATTTGCCATTTTGTATACAGCACATCTTTTAAACCGATCACCAATGCTTGGTTTGCTTGATTTCCAAATCGGATTACGTTATGCATGCATGTTACGAATGCACCTGTTGTAATTTTCTGCATACTATACTTGGGACAATGTTGTATGTATATTATAAAAGAAGTATTAAGGATTATTTTCAAATTTGGATGAAAAAAATGAGGACACTTCTCTCAAACCCAACAAAACTCATGTGTGTAGGGCAAACAGAATGTTCAAAAGGTGCTCTCCAATTAGGCATTCATTCGTCACACAACCTTGCACTTTAATTAAATGTAGCACATCAAATGGAGATGTGAAATATGAGGTTATTAATGTGATGACCGATAATGATGTTTCCAAGCAGGGGCCTTCATACCCAGTATAAGCCTGCAGCCTCTGAAGACTAGTGGCATCACAGCTTAGCCTTAATCCCTCTGCCCGTCAAAAAGACACATTTTCCTAATTGCCTTTTAACTTATAGAAAATTAGCACCTACGTAAACCACATTATCATTGCATGCTATGGATAATTGAGATTGGGGAGGGAGGTTTTTACAGTGATAGGGTACTTGAGCTCATTAATTATTGTGTTGCTGGGTATGGCGCTGGGGAGAAGAGAGCTCTACATAGGGGATACTGAGAGACCACCTCTCATGGGGGGATCACAGGGCATTAGCCCTCTCCTCCAAGGATTATCCATGCAGTGTTCAAGGCACTGCCAACGGACACATATGCTGTGGAGAACTGCTACTCCACTCCAGCGATCCATTGAAGAAATTAGTACCTAGACAAAGTTTATGTCACTGTAAACGTAAAAAAAGAACAAAAAAAATGTTCTCCATTTCTTATAAATTTATTTATAATACCATTAATCAATTTACCACAAACTTTACTAGTCACTAAAATGGGTAAGGCCTTATATTATTTAATCTAGCACAAGGTTTGGGTTACGGACCTTTAACTTCTTACAGCACAGCCATATTAGTACTCTGAGAGGTTAATGTAACATCGGAAGATCATTAAGACTAGTGCAGAGTAAATGACTCCGCAAGAATGTTTCTTTAATGGCAGATGATGGGATCTCAAACCAATTACCATAGAAGGCCAAACAAACCTCGTGAGTGAATGGAAAAGAAAAAATATTATTAGCATTGGTATGACTCAGCTGTCAAAATCAAAAGACTGCAATTGTACATGTGAAATAAAGTATTAAATTCAAGCTATTAAACTTAATATTGTTGTAAAGAATACTGTATATCAAATCCAGTCAACAGGGTTCTTTTGTGTTATGTCATCACATTCTCACAGCTGATGCAAAAAAGAAGCTTGTGAGGGAATTAATACGTAAAAACTGAATTTAGATTAGCTTTATTGTATACAGTAAAACACAAACATCACACCTCTGTCACTCCAAGCTTATCACCCTCTCCAGTGCCATTTCCTTCATCCCCATGGCAACTACTCGTCTTCTTATCCTAATCACTGCAAGTTAACCTTGATATGAAACAGTGCTCAAGGGAACACTCACATTTTCATGTGAGATTCTGAAGACAGGCACCATTTTTACAAATACCATAGTCATAATAGAAATCATTGTCTGAATTTTATGGGAATGTGAATGTAAATGAGCACACTGAGACAAGCTGAACACAGAATTTGGGGAAGGCTTTAATAGAGTACAACAAAGAGCTGAGCATTCGAAAAGGATGCACTTGGGGTAAAAGAAAAATAAATCAATAATGACTCCACTAAATACGTGAAGTCTTGAAAGTGAAGAATTGTCTGTATATTTCAGTGCTCACTTTTGTAAGGATGGTTATTCAACAAGAGTAAAGAATTTGAATCTAATTTAATTACAGATAAATAAGGTTTTAATGTGGCTTTTCTGAAATGTAAAACTTATAATTAAACCCTAATTTTGCTTTTTGGGCATATTTGTTTCACCATTTCACAACACAGCCCTGACCGTACTCTACACTGTGCTAAATGAAAACAATAAAAAACCCCACCCTAGCTGCTGCACAGAGCTCATCACGGTCTTAATGATCACAAATGCAAAACAAGGTCTTTTGCAGTACTTAATTCCCCATAAAAGATGTCAGAGAGCTTTTGTTCCATTATGCTCATTTACTATTCCTTTGACAAAGCCGTATAATTTATTAAGTTAGGCATGCAGGTTTCTAATAAAGATGATCTGGTATCTTAGTGTAATGAAGGGTGTGGCCGTGCACAGGAAAAAGCAGAGCTGACATGGTATTGCATTGGCATCCTCATACAACTTTATGCATCATATCAGTAGTTACAAAATAAAAGGAAAAAGAAAAAAAAAAGACTGGCTCTCAACAGTTCAGGGACACATAATGGTTTATGGAGGTATTTTGTTGGGAGTCGCTGAGTGCATATAACACTAGCTCAGCAAAGGCCAAGAAGACGGCAGATTGAGATGACCAAACTCATTTTTATGGAGCCCTGAGGCTGCAGGCCAGCTAATTATGACTGACCTGAGGAATGTGAGGCCGCCAGTCAGCTCAGGCCCTGAATGGTTTCCAACACACCTTCTATCAAGCAACGCCAAGACAGAGTCTATACACTTAAAGAATAAAATAAATGAAAGGTGGAGATCATGGCTTCAGCCTGTGTAAAATATCCAAAGGCATATAGGTTCAATGTAACTGTCAGACATGAAAATGTAGCTGGAAGTTAACAATCAGACTGATTAACATTTTTTTGTTCTTTTCCTTTTGTGAAAAGCCTTAAACTATGTGATAATACATATACCTTATTAATTTTTTTTTTATCTGCAACAGTACATAAAATGTACAGTACAATTAGTTTAGTCCTCCAAATTATTTGGAAAAAAACAGACCAGTAAGTCATAAATAATAACAGGAAACCGTAGCCACTTAGATTTCAAGCACGGCAGACTGGACATGTTGGTTTCTCTTTAAAAAGATATAAAGGAAAAACAAGACAACTGAATATTTGACACTGCATGAAAGCTTCAAATGTGATAATTTAAGTTCATCCATCCATTATCCTCCACTTATCTGAGGTCGAGTCGCAGAGGCAGTAGCCTAAGCAGGGAAGCCCAGACTTCCCTCTCCCCGGCCACTTCATTCAGCTCATCGGGGGGATCCCACAGTGTCGTCAGACCAGCCGAGACACATGGTCCCTCCAGCATGTCCCAGGGTTTCCTCCCAGGGGGACATGCCTGGAAACCTCACTAGGGAGGCATCCAGGAGGCATTCTCACCAGATGCCTCCTGGATAGAGCAGATCTACTCTGAGCCCCTCCTGGATGACCAAGGTTCTCACCCTGTCTCTAAGGGACAGCCTGGGCACCCTGCGGAGGAAGCTCATATCAGCGATCTTGTTCTTTCGGTCACTACCCACAGCTCATGACCAGAGGTGAGGGAAGGAACGTAGACCGACTGTTAAATCGAGAGCTTCGCCTTTTGGCTCAGCGACTTCTTCACCACGACAGATCATTGCAAAGCCCAGATCACTGCGGCCGCCGCACCAAACCACCAATTAATCTCCCACTCCGTTCTTTCCTCACTTGTGAACAAGACCCCGAGATACTTAAAGTCCTCCACTTGGAGTAGTATCTGATTCTCCACCCGGAGAAATCACTCCACCTTGATAATTTCAATATCTTGTGATGAAGAGCTAGTAAGACGGAATGGAGGGATGGCCCTTACATACACAACCAGTCTCTCCTTTTTAATGCCATTGTCTATCCCAAGAGGTGGAAAGAAAAGAGGTGATCAGATGTTATGACTTTCTGGAAAGCAGCTCTTTACATACAGGCACTGAGACCGGCAAAAGGGAGAAATGACCTGCAAAGAAAAGCCAGTATGTAAGGGCCTTATGACAATCAACCACTAAACAAGTAATTTCATCCAGTTGTTTTCACACAGGCAAATAGAAACTGTTAAAACTGTTTAAAAGGAAGGAGCTGTATAAAAGTGGGCCATTAACCTTTAAAGAAAGATTTAAGTACTTGATATATTAGTAAAGTGGAAAAAAAGTCATTTCAGTGATTAGTGAAGTTCTCCAACTTTAAACACCACAATTACAAATGCACCCTTCATAAAATGTTACAAAAAAGTGGCGCAACTTGATAGTGGTTTATAACCACTGTGTCAGTGTTTTTTTTTCTGTATATTTCCACTACCTATTTACAAAAGATTAAAATCCTGGTCAGCAAGGCTGCTTCTGTTTTCAGCTCCAAGTTTGTGCCTACAATAGGTTGAAAAATAAAAATATTTCATGAAAGGACATCATCAGCTCACTCTGCAGTCTCATAGTGAGTGAAAGAGCATAAACATTATTAGGGCCCGAGCACCTTCAGTGCGAAGGCCCTATTGTATCTGTAGGAATTTTTCTTTTTTCTTTCTTTCTTTCTTCTGACGAAAGGAGGGCCTTTTTGCCCCCCTAAACGTGCCCAAAAAGTCACCAAATTTTGCATGCAAGTCAGGCCTGGTGAAAAATTTTATATTTAATGGTTTACATTAATGGGCGTGGCAAAATGGCTCAACAGCGCCCCCTAGAAAACTTTGTGCCTCAAGCCCCACAATACGGTTTGACGTACATGCACGAAAATCGCTACGCACCTGTATCAGTACACAACTTAAAGAAAAGTCTCTTGGCGACATGGCCGAAACCGAACAGGAAGTCAGCCATTTTGAATTAATCGTGTCACTTTGGCGCAATTTATGCCATTCCTTCGGCAGTTAATACGGCCCGAACCGTAACGTGCCCCCAAGTGTGTTATACATCAAAACGTGCGTCTCCATCCTGCGACAACACGCATTACTTTTCTCTTTCAAAAGCGTTACCGTGGCGACGCTAGACGCCAAAAAGTGCGCCCACCCTTCATCTGGTTGGTTCAGACAGAAAAAACTTTGCGCCTCAAGCCCCATAATACGGTTTGACGTACATGAACGAAAATCGGTACACACCTGTATCATGTCGCAACTTAAAGAAAAGTCTCTTGGCGCCATGGCCGAAACCGAACAGGAAGTCGGCCATTTTGAACATTCTGAATTAATCGCGTAATTTTGGAGCAATATGAGCCATTCCTTCGAGAATTAATACGGCCAGAACCGTAACGTGCACCCAGGTGTGTTATACATCAAAATGTGCGTCTCCATCCTGCGACTACACGCATTACTTTTCTCTTTCAAAAGTGTTACCGTGGCGACACTAGACGCCAAAAAGCGCGCCCCCCTTCATCTGATTGGTCCATATTTGATAGTTCCCCAAAAGTCACCAAATTTTGCATGCAAGCCAGGCCTGGCGATAAATTTGATATTTCATGGTTTGTATTAATGGGCGTGGCAAAATGGCTCAACAGCGCCCCCCGGAAAACTTTGTGCCTCAAGCCCCACAACACGGTTCGACGTACATGCACGAAAATCGGTACACACCTGTATCATGTCGCAACTTAAAGAAAAGTCTCTTGGCGCCATGGCCAAAACCGAACAGGAAGTCGGCCATTTTGAATTAATTGTGTAATTTTGGTGCAATTTATGCCATTCTTTCGGCAATTAATACGGCCCGAACCGTAACGTGCACCCAGGAGTGTTATACATCAAAATGTGCGCCTTCATCTTGCGACTACGCGCATTACTTTTCTCTTTCAAAAGTGTTACCGTGGCGACGCTAGACGCCAAAAAGTGTGCCCCCCTTCATCTGATTGGTCCATATTTGATAGTTCTCCAAAAGTCACCAAATTTTGCATGCAAGCCAGGCCTGGCGATAAATTTGATATTTCATGGTTTGCATTAATGGGCGTGGCCTAACGGCTCAACAGCGCCCCCTAGAATACTTTTCTCTGCCATAACTTTTGAATGGTTTGACATAAAGAGTCGTGGGTGGTGTCATGGGACTCTGTAATGAGTCCTTGACCATAATTGGTGAAAATTAGCCCCGCCCCTTCTTCGGATTGGTTGTCCCGATTTTCTGCTATAACTTTTGAATGGTTTGACATAGAGAGTCGTGGGTGGTGTCATCAGATTCTGTATGGAGTCCTTGACCTTCATTGGCCTGAATTAGCCCCGCCCCTTCTTCTGATTGGTTGTCCCTTTTTTCTGCTATATCTTTTGAATGGTTTGACATAGGAAGTCGTGGGTGGTGTCATTTCTGATATGCTTATGGGGGCGGTGGCCGTGAGTGCGAGGGCCCGTTCATCGCTGCTTGCAGCTTTAATTTTTATTTGAAATTGAATAAGGATTATGCCATTGAAGTGAAAAATATTAAGTTTCAAAATATATAACATATTTTCTCAGCACCAGCACACTCCTCAAAACAAACAACATTATTTTAACAAACTAATCTTATATTTCTCTTGATTCTGTCTAGATTTATTGGGTTTGGAGTATTATTTTCGTAATTGCTTACTTTGATCCGTGTTTTCATAATATTTATATATATTTATTATTATAATTATAATTATTATAATTATTATTATTATTATTATTATCATAATTATAGTTACTGCTGTCAGTCCTGACGTGGACATCAGCCGGTCAGCTTCAGCAGCCGCTGTTAAGAGGCATGGCGTCGGCTATTATTCTTTCTTTGTTGCAGTAATTCCAAATCAGTTCTATTAACAAATAATGTCTGCGTAGAAACCCTCCCTACCTTGTGTACATCATGGGTCTAACAGCTGTCTCAGTTTTTTTCTTCTTTTTTAAATCTCAGTGCAGTCTACAGGACCGCTGGGGCATCTGAGGAATAAGTGCTCAGAACTTGTGTGTATTTACAGAAAATATGAAAATACACATATTTGGAAAAAGTCAGGGAGTGACAGCCCTGTAAAATTTGTTTAGACAAGTTTTGCACTTAATAAAACCCCTAACCATCTGTGAAACCGCCTCAGCGGTTCTAGTGTTAAATAACAAAACAACGAACCACATTTACAGTGTAGCCTCATTATTTCAAGTGTAATAGTTGTTATTTATTGAATAAAATAATAACTCACTGTCAAACAGGCTCTGTCAAAACCCTTTCCATTATGCTGGCAGTGTCCAAGTATTCATTTGTTCCATTCATTCATACTGTGACCCCCTTGCAATGGCCCCCCAGGGGCTGCGCCCCCCACTTTTGGGAACCACCAGCTGACATTAAGAATAAATGAAATCCTCTAAGCAACATATATGATTTGTCTTTCCTGCTAGCGTGTTTGATATTTACACTATCATGTCAAGTAAATATGATAGACAGGATAAATACAATCATGCCAAAATCAAGCAGCATTTCAGCATAATAGTCACCCCTGCTATCACTGAAAATACATAGGGCCTACAGTACATACCTACTTCTAATTCTTAGAAAAACAATTACAATCTGGGAATGCCTCATGCAGAAAATAATGGTATAATTTAGTACCATTACATTTACAATTGATCGAGATCATAGAGAGCAAAAATATAGCAAATATAGCAAATATTTTAGTTGAGAAACATGAGACAATGAACACTTAATCACAAAATTAATGACATCAAACACCCACGACTGCTTTCTCTGAGACAGAAATATCAATATGGCAAGGATACAAACACTCAGCCTTGATGTTTACAAACTCTGTGACCGATTTCTCCTACCCACAAATTACAGTTAGCTCACCTTAAATGAGTGGGTGTTTGATGCAGTGCATTAGAATTTCCTCGGCACAAGTTAATGCATTCCCTATAATGTACAAAAAAAGCATCAACGTATTATGTTAATACATGAGGTGTTTACTATGCCTTTGACCTCAAAACATAATTTTTAACAACAAAGACCCGTCCATCCTAATTACACCCGCAGCACGGACCCATATTCAAAAACAGGCTGTTAAACAGAAAATAATCTTCGACAAAGAACGGATATTACCCCAGAGTAAAATACGGTTTAAACGTTTGTAGCAAAATATCCCCTTTTGATTTGGCAAATTATACCTCGAAGCATCTGCAGAAGTTAAAAGAAGTGGTGTGTTTCCAAGGCAAATTGTTATCAGTGTTTTTCAAAGTGGAGGAAGCTAACTCCTATAGTAAGGAGAGCAAAAAAACATAGGAGTAGGGGGCTCTTCAGGCTGAAGAGACAGAAACAATATGGCCTTGAAAGAGCATGTGTGTGAGTGTAACAGAGCATATATAGTGAGGAGCGGCTTTCCATAAGGCCATGAGGTAAAACTCTATGGGAACTGTGACTTCAAGCTGAATGTTTGAAAAGCCAGGCGATAGCTGTAATGAAAGAAATGCAATAATAATGCAATAATGTTGGTTGGGTGAGTCAGCTGGGCCTCTGGCACTTTCTCCATAGTGCAGTAGATGACCTGGTTTTTCTCCTGTTCCATTCCACCACTGCAAACACGGGGCCAAGGTGCTAGCCATCAATAATAAATACACAGTTACTGTTGCCACAAGCCCCTGAGCTGCACAAGGCTGAGATGGAGGCTTATTAAAGTCCCTCTCTTCTATTATTGTTTAGCCCTGGAAGAAACTGGTTATGAAAAACACTACAGAAAATATCATGGCTTGGCACAGTGTCATAGACAGACACTACTAAATTGTCATTGTCCTTCAGTAGAAAGGTAAAATTGGCCTAAACTGTACATTCAGTTTGTACCATCCCACTGAAGGTTTCTTGCTGCTGTGGCAGAAAGAAAGAACAGTCATGAACTGCAACTTTCTTTCTTGTTGTCAATCACTAAAAGAAAGCAAATAAAATAACTTGTATCTGACATCAAAGACCATCTTTTGAGACTTGGGTTCCAGTGTTACATCATTGACGTACTGCATACAGTACCTGGGGATGGATATCAGGAACTGCTTATACTTTATTAGTCAGCATCAGCATTTAGTCAAAGCAATTCTAATGATCCACTTTTTCTGAGAAATACAACATTGAAATCATTAATTTGTAGACATCAAGAAAGCAGAAAGTCATCTACCCATTTCTTTTACAACTCTCCACTGTAGTGAAAATGACAGGGTCACATTATTCTGTGTAGCTAGCTGTTAACAAATGTGAATAACATGTTAAATACTGAGTCATTAGCCAAAGTTTTGAATGGGTTTAATTGATATCATCACTGCTACTAATAAATTATAGCTATCATTAAGTACAGTATATCTCAAAAGTGAGTACACCCTTTAGATTTTTGCAAATATTCTGTCATATCCTTTCAGGGGATAACACTATCTTAATGAAACTTTGATATAACTTAAAGTAGTCAGTGTGCTGCTTGAATAACAGTATAGATTTATTGTCCATTGAAAATTATTCAGTACACAGCTGTTAATGTCTAAACAGCTGGCAACAAAAGTGAGTACACCCCATAGTGAACATGTCCTAATTGTGCCCAAAGTGTCAATATTTTGTGTGACCACCATTGTTATCTAGCACTGCTTTAGCCTTCCTGGGCATGGGATTCACCAGAGCTGCACAGGTTGCTTCTGGAATCTTCTTCCACTCCTCCATGACGACATCACGGAGCGTACAGATGTTGGACACCTTGCACTCCTCCACCTTCCTCTTGAGGATGCCCCACATGTGCTCAATTGGGTTTAGGTCTGGAGACATACTTGGCCAGTCCATCACCTTAACCTTCAGCTTCTTCAGCAAGGCCATTGTCATCTTGGAGGTGTGTTTAGGGTCATTATCATGTTGGAAAACTGCCCTACAGCCCAGTTCCCGAAGAGAGGGGATCATGCTCTGCTGCAGGATGTCACAGTATATATTGGAATTCATGTGTCCCTCAATGAAATGCAGCTCCCCAGTGCCGGCAGCACTCATGCAGCCCCAGACCATGATGCTGCCACCACCATGCTTGACTGTAGGCAAAACACATGTGTCTTGGTACTCCTCACCAGGGTGCCGCCACACACCCCGGACACCATCTTACCCAAACAGGTTTATTTTGGTCTCATCAGACCACAGGACATGGGTCCAGTAACTCATGTTCTTAGATTCATTGTCTTCAGCGAACTGTTTGCAGGCTTTCTTATGCATCGGTTTCAGAAGAGGCTTCTGTCTGGGACAACGGCCATACAAACCGATTTGATGCAGTGTGCAGCGTATGGTCTGGGCACTGACAGGCTAACATCCCACTTCTGCAACCTCTGCAGCAATGCTGGAAGCACTCGCACGTCTATTTTTGGAAACCAACCTCTGGATATGACGCTGAGCACGTGGACTCAACTTCTTTGGTCGACCCTGGCGAGGCCTGTTCCGAGTGGAACCTGTCCTTGAAAACCGCTGTATGATCTTAGCCACTGTGCTGCAACTCATTTTCATGGTGTTGGCAATCTTCTTATAGCCAAGGCCATCTTTGTGAAGCGCAATAATCCTTCTTTTCAGCCGCTCAGAGAGTTCCTTGCCATGAGGTGCCATGTTGTCCAGCATTCAGAGAGAATTGTTCCCAAAACATCAAATTTAACAGCCCTGCTTATCATTTACACCTGAATCCTTGTAACACTAACGAGTCACATGACACCAAGGCGGGAAAACAACATCATTCGGCACAATTAGGACATGTTCACTATGGGGTGTACTCACTTTTGTTGCCAGCTGTTTAGACATTAACAGCTGTGTACTGAGTAATTTTTAAAGGACAATAAATCTATACTGTTATTCAAGCAGCACACTGACTACTTTAAGTTATATCAAAGTTTCATTAAGATAGTGTTATCCCCTGAAAGGATATGACAGAATATTTGCAAAAATCTAAAGGGTGTACTCACTTTTGAGATATACTGTATAAGCCACTAGCTTATAGTTAATATATACCAGGCTGTCTGTTTTTTTTTTTAATTGGCATCATATGAACTTTCAATGTCTACTTATTTAGAATTAATTAGTATATGAATAGAATACATTGAATTAAACTGTGCTGAATTTTTTTACTTTCTGTGTAAAATGTCTTGGCATGACAATTGTGCATTGGTGCCATATAAATAGACTGACATGAACTTGATTTTCAGCTGTCAAAAAAAGTCTACAAATGTCATTTTTTTTTATCTTGGTCCACTGATACCAGGGCTGTGTGATAAGACTAAAGCAAAGTTAGGCTCGTAGTTACGCCTGCCTGTAAAATGTTGTACAACCTGTGCTCTCTTGGCTTTGGACAACTGCACTGTCAATTAGCATGTGGCTCACTTCACTGAAGTCAACTTAGCCCAAAAAGTAAGGAAATTTGTGTTTGGTAGATTATTTCTTTGTTGTAACAATGCCTTTTGACAATAAATCTTAAACCTTTTGAAAGCCTGTTTATTTCCTTTTTAAATTGCAACACATTTGCAAGGAACATGCATTTGTGGGATGGGCTCTTGCACTGGTGTTGGCAATAGATGGAAAACAAAACACTTAAGAAAAAAGTACATCTCTTGAATCTTGTCATTGCTAATGTAAAGTAGTTTGAAAAGGAGCTGATGTGATGATTTCATCTCATTTATCTAATCAAGCACTCAGTCTAGATTGTGCTGGAATCATAATTATTGACATGCACTTTAAGGGGCACTTTAAGTTACACATACCGACCAGACAAGGACGACATCCTAATAACCTCGATGAGTGACTATTATCTGTCACATGACATAGCAATTTAATCAAAAGCCAGGGGTTCATAGGAGGAACACCACCATATAATAACCAGGCTAAAATTATCACCAAAGGCTCCAAACTATAAAATAAAGGCCTAAGTCATATTTTCCTATTTTTTTTTCAGAAATAAAGAAAAAAGTTGTTTTTGTTTTTTGAAAAATTTGAGAGAGAAAAATGACTTGGGCCATTATTTTAAGAGGGTGACGATATGAAGTCATATCCACACTTGGTTAAGCATTATGCAGTGTACCAACTTGTAGGCTGTAATTAAAGCCCACGTTTGTACAAGAGCCCCTGAATAGGAGGAGGGGCAGTTTACTGATATGTGTTTTGACCTTGGTTTGATGGTAAAAATTAATGCTAAATAAGACTACAGGTGTAATTCATAACAACCCCTTTATGTGGGGGAGCCGCCTGCCGGAGAGGAAGAAGAGAGCGGGAAGACCAAGAGAGAGAGCAGAAGGTACAAATGTATTGTCAAAATTAGACAAACTATATTACTGGTCATTCTCCATGAGCTGGAGAACTAAAAGTTCTTTGTACTTACATTATGACTGATACATGGTTGCTTCATGTAATACAGTGATGACTATATAAACAGGTGTAGTCGGCAAACACTGAGGTGGTCAGAGGATTGGATGGCAGATCAGCATGTTAGTAAATATCCTATAGAGACATCTATATAGACAAATGTAGGTAAACACTGGGATGCTTAGAGGGTGGGAGTGCAGGTCAGCAGCTCTCGAAACTCTGGCGTGTAAACATGTAAAGAAGAGAAAAAGGGGGGCAGACCAGCAAAACAAACTACAAGAACAATGGAGGGCAGTTAAACCTATGAGATACTCCTATTTAATGACTATCAATTGAGCTGAAGGAAGAGAAGAGGAAAAGAGGAAATAAGTATTAGTATTGGCCCTAACACAATATGGTTTAGACTAACTATAACCTTACTATACTCACTATAACCCTATAAAATGTGGTTTTAAAGGTGGAGGTGGTGTTTGCCACCTTAACCTTCATTGGCAGCTGGTTCCATAGTGATGGTGTCTGATAGCAGAAGGATCGTCCTCCAAATCTACGCAGGGATATTCTCGAAACTACAAGTAAACCTGCACTTTAAGGGCAGAGAGCTCTGTAAGGAATGTAAGGCGTTATCAACGTGGAGCTGGACGTTTCGGATATTATACGCAAGAAGCAGAATTTTGAATTGGATTCTGTATTTTCCGGGGAGCCTAACATAGGAGCGATGTCATCTTTCTTTCACTGGTGTGATACATGCCTCTTTGAGTTAAAGAAACAATTTAAACTCATGTAAAAAATGTATCTTGTCAAGTTGAAGCCAAGACACCAGTAAAGAGACCTCGAGTAGATATTGTTATCCATTTATTTTTTCCTTTGAGGGCACTGTTAGGCAAATCAGGCGAAATCTTTGCTGTAGGTTAAGCCACAGGCACAAATGATGATACAGTTTAACATGTTACAGGTAGTGATGCACCGATTGTTCGGTAACCGAAATTGTTCGGCCGAAAATGGCAAAAAAACACTTTCGGTGTTCGGTGGAATAAGTGGGGAAAAAAAACGAACAATTAATAACGGCATTGTAAAATAAGGAAATAGACTGGCCGCTCCGTCCCGTAACGTTGCGCACTACATAAATCGTTGGCCAACCAAAAACTAACCCCATAAGAATTTTACCTAACATTCACTAGGAGGTGGAACCAAAACAACATAATGCTGGGAAATTAAAAAATTTTCATTTTTTTATGTTCAATAAATATTTTCTACCTTGTAATTTTGTAAAAGATTTTTTTCTTTGAAAAGCATGCCTAAATCAAATGTATTTGATGTATGCAATGGTGAAAAAATTGGCAAAATAAATGAAAAACTGCTGAAGAACCATGTTCGGTATTGTTCGGTATTCGGCCAAGTGTTTATTATTATTTTCGGTTTCGGTTTCGGCCACAAATTTTCATTTCGGTGCATCACTAGTTACAGGTATATCTTATGTCACATAGGGGTTTTAACATGCGGTTAATTTCTAAACCTCAGCTAAACTAGTGACAGTGCAGTTGTTCCTACAGGGTTGTGTTAATGCTGAGTAACATTGTAATTAGTATCAAATCGAAGTAAAGTAAGTATAAAGTCACAGAATCTGCTGACAACCTCAGTGTGGTTAACTCAGCAGTTAGCAGAGAGAACAAGGGCAGCACACTGCCCGACAAGGACATGAATGTGAATAAAAGGAAATAAAATCAGGCTTTCCATCGCTCCTAATGTGGAGTAAATTTACCATACAGGAAACTATGTTTCAATTTAATCTGATGATGTGTGAAGGATGGCCTGCTGAACTATGGGTTTAACTTAAATTTGGCAGGTTGACTTTTTGTGTAAGGTTATAATCTGGCTTGTGTGCATCTATGTGCACGTATTTTCTATGGTTGATGGAATTAGTCTCTGGGGGAGCTGTTTGTCCATGCGTATCAGTAATCTCTGCCGTAAAAAAAGAAACAGGAGGCAACTAGGAGAAGCAACTTGAATAAATGGCATGTCCTCCCAGTGGTCTAATAACTTTCCAATCCTTCAGTCCACCTCTGCTCCCACATCTCTCTGATTGTGACTTCCCACTCTTGCCTTGTTCACAACAGTTTTCCTCTCTAGGGAAGAATTACTTGGATGGACTAAGGGATTGACTGGGTTAGGCCGTCATTTGATGTTTATTTTAGCTCAAATGAAACTGTCCTGTTCCCCAATAAACCTCTTGTATGGACATACAGGTAGATACAGTGGATACCTATAGCCGCATTATAAATAACAATTTGATATCACATCTTCATGAGTACTCCCAGTTTCTCATAGGCCATATGTTTCACCAAAAAGACCTTGAAATTAATCTGCAGTGGTCCCCACCCTTCCACCCTCCAAATTTACTGTTTCAAGGGGATTCTCCATGAGATTGATTTTACAGTGTATTACTGTAAATGATTGCTGGCATGTCCCTGCCTTCCATAGAGAACTGGCTAAAACCAAGAAACCAGGTTGGAGCCAAACAGTGAAGAACATGCTGTGATATTACTGCAGTGACTCGTAGGAATTTTAACAGTTAATCAGCATTAGTAATTTCAGTGATGACTGGCATATTAATCAACAATTCACAATACCAAGGACAAGTGGTGCAATACTGTATTTAGTTGGAAATTACAGTTTGCACACTGCTCCAATCATTTTTACTTCTGCCGACTATTTAATTCATCGACATTCCTCTGAGCTGTTTTCAGGTAGATATCTGCTGAAGCAAAACATCCCATGCTGAACAAAAGAGGTGTAGAGGTGGTTCAATGCAGGCCAGAAGCTGAATTCTGGCAGTCAATATTGAGCAGTTTTCCAAATGGATAAAGCTAGTGGTATTTGATGTTTTGGATTTAGTCTGGCCAGTTTCTTGTAGTTTATGTTCTAGTAATGGTTGTAATCCTTACATTGCATTGCAGCTGAAGGAACAATGTCAGCTGTAATTCACACATTAATTGCTTAATTAATACCTAAATCAATTTGTAATGATTCCCCTTTAAAGGATTTGTTCTAAATTTTCCTAGCGAGGACAATGAAAGGATGGCATGAGAGAGAGTGTAATAAACAGGCCACCAGGAAGCTCAGAGCTGTTTGAGATAATAAAATGTATGATAAAAAGTCAAGGCTAAATCTTTTTTTTTTTCTCCCCTTCACAAATGTGCAGGGGTGAAGTGATGTGAGTCCCGAGAGTAATGCTTGTTTATCTGCGGGGAAAGTCACACATCACCCTTCTCACTGCCTGCCACAGAGAGGTCATAAATTACCTGTCCAAAAGCCATCAATCTGCACTGGGGGCGACAGCAGACCGAGAGCCTGCACACAGTCTCGCTCACAAATATGTATGTACAAATATACAGTATACAAAAGAAACACAGTCGCAGAACCAACCCAAATATACATGGATCCGACAGTGTTGGCCAACTCAACAATGTGCTCTGATCTAACTAACTAACTTTCTTCTATTAAAAACATAGTGCAATTGAAATGCTTTCACAAAGCCACTGCAGTAGAGAAATGAAACCCACTTTCTGCACAACTGAGTTAAAAAAATTAATTTCTGTGCATTTAGTTTGTTTCATGAATACTTTCATCCTAAGAAAACAGTAGCTTGTTGTTTATATACGTTTATATTTGTTTTATTTTTACACTATAAAACAGGATTGGTTTCAAATATATCATTTCATGAGGCTGGGATACAACACTTTGATGAATTTTCATTTTTCCTGTGCAGGAACACCAGCAGAAACTTTGAGTCACATCCACTTAGATCCCCTCAGCATTAATATTGCACAAGCCTTTATCTTCCTTCTCTGACCTCTTAAATCACTATCACAAAGCTGCTGGTCATGGAGTTAAAACTCCCTCCTACTTCCATCTGCTTTGCCTCAATCCATTCCTCTTCATTACCTATAATCTCATCAACCCTCTATTTTTTTCCACAGGAAGCATGAGTATCACCAGGATTATTCTGGAAAGATTATCTTTTATTTTAGTGGCCCAAATTGCCAAATGGTTAATACTGTTTCTGTTAATCACCACTAAGGATGTGACTGATCACAAAAAATCAGATATGTCTGATATCTGAGTTGATGTTTAGAAAAATGCAAAAGCACAAGACAGCAATGATGGCCAGAATATTGTGCTCTTGTGTGGATAATTTTCAAGATTTAACATTCTTTAAAACATGTATTCGTATGTGTGTGTGTGCATGAACTTGTGCGTGAGTGTGACTGCAAATAAGAAAGAGATGGGGAAAATCTGATGAATTGTTTCATATATGGCATCCATCAGCAATCCAGTGATTTATGAGGTTAATAAGAAAGTCTATTCACAAGCCTGCAGTCTTGTTGTTTTTTCTGTTTGTGGTACGATGACAGAAATACTACAGCCAAACCACCCATTTGTTCTATCCTGTCCTAATTTAAAAAACCTATAAACCCAGTCCTTGCTGGTATCTGCACCCATTGGCACTATCTACAACAACACCCTGTGTGCATACTGTATGTGCAAAAGTTATTTCAAATAGTGGCTCTTTGCACACAGTTTCAAAGCAAGACAAACACTGTTTTAGCCTTTTATCTTTGCAGCGTAATATTCATGGTTTGTGACCGAAGAGAAAAAAGTGACTATAAGAGAAGCACTTGTTCTTTAATCTGAAACTGTGAGTTAAAAAAAGACATAAATGACAAGTGCAAAGACTGCAATAGCTCTGGCTGTACTGCTGATACGTGGACCCTGCCTTTGCGTTTGTAATAGCCTTTTTCTCTTGTGATCCCACAAACCTTTAAGCCTTCTTTTTCATACAGTATATATCATACCAGGGTATGTATCAATAATATTGCAATAACGGGTGAATTCAAATTAAATATATAACTTTTGGCACAGTGCTGTATAGTAATAAATAGCAATTCTTCATGTTTTTAGGCTACATCTATAACGGATGGCCTGCCCTCACTGTGCCATTATATTATATTCATCACTACGTTTCACCATCTCTCAAAATTACCCATATTATGTATTTAATGGCAAATATTGTAAACAGTTTTGCTGCATGAAAAAAATAAATACATGCATTTTCATAAGGACAGTTGGGCCACTGTGTAAAACTTTCAACATATCCCAAATATTGCCATTGTTGTTGTGTGGTGCAATGGTTGGTGGGCAATTCATGTGTGATGATGGTTAACCACTATACCTTGAGGTTTTGATAATGCACTGGACGTTTCATGAGAAAATATTGGTACTTTAAGCAACTTCATTGTGCTTTCTTGATGTTGACCGGTGCTTTGACCCTTCTAAAACAGAGTTAAGCTACTTATTGCATCAGTCAGGGTTTCATAATGGAAACATTCATCCTTACAGGACTTTTCCAACAGAAAGCTCTTACCTATTGCTTAGTTGAAACCACACAATATATATTTACTGTGTGCAACATTAGTGAAAGAAAATATATGTTTTATGTACGCTGTAAATCACATGATGGTGTGCATGAAAGGATGGTCTATATCATATAGAAAACATCATATTTGAGAGTGAATCATCACTCACTATAATCAACAAATAATAAAATGGACCAATAACAGATGAAGGTGTTATCAAAAAGACATCAGCCTTAATGTATAATAGATGCACCTGTTTCAGTGTCGTCTGGGGTAATGTAATAATGTATATCGCCTTGAGTTTTATAATGGGGGCAGTCATTATACATGCATAGTAATAAAAAGATAATTATGAATTCCCCAACTGTGTTCTGTCATTTGGCAGGCTCTTTAACACAAAGCATACGTTCCAGTGAGCCCAACTAATCTTCACAAGAGACAAGGAAATTGGCTCTCTTCATCTGACTCCATTCCTCTTTTTCATTTGTGAACTTGCCAGTTTTGGAATCTATGTGAAAGAGTGGAGGACGAGGGCAGAAAAAGCAGAGAAAAAGCACATGAAAGCAGAGAACAAAGTGACATAAAAGGAAAGAGCTGACGAGAGAAGCAAGAACCAAACAGATGCAAGGTGTAATCAACTATAAACAAATGAATGGGCGAGGCGGGAGCACAGATGCCTTGATAATATCTTTAACTACTTAACGCTACAGTAGAGTTGATTGCTTTATCAGCTCAGCTAGCCTATGTAGGATGGGAGAAATTTAAGGAGGAAGACTGATGATACCAGCATACGAGAAATAATGTAACAAAATCTCCTGCAGGGTGCATTATGAAAAGCTGAGACAGAGCAGAAGCAAGGAGACCGATGAGGAGGGCTGATGTAGCTATTTGCCTTGTCTGCTGACACTGTAGCTGTTACAGCAGGCTACAGGTTACAGCATGTGATGTGGCAACTATCCAAAGCTGGCAAGAGTTAATGGGAAGCTGCAACCTCCACAGTTCTCTAATTGCTGTATTAAGTGGCGGGTAGGGAGATAAAAGGGAAAGGTGTGAGGCTAAATGTGCGAGGACTCACAATGTTTGAGGTGTAGAGTAAGATAAATTATCCTGTTGATAAACGCGGCCATCGAGAGAATGATGTTGTGTTCGGAACATTGTGCAGGTTTGATTGATCATCTTGTCACAGCTCTGTGCCTGTGCTTGCATGTTTGTGTAACTCAACATGTGTTTTTAAATATATTGATGGTAAATGTGTGTGATTAATTACGTCTACCCTAATTTCAACTGGGTTATCAGATTGCAATTATAAACCAAAAGGAATAAACAACTGACAGATTTGCCAAGTTGCATAAATGGGGTTGGCTTAAAATATTTGCTATATTTAGGAGATGCTCACTAAATCAAATTCATGTTGTGTTGGTAGGTACCTGAAAATGAATCTGTCAAAAGCGACACCCAAAGAAGAGAGGCAATTCAAACAGCCACATAAAAATTAAAAAAAGATGTTTTGTCAGTTTTGAAGAATAACAGAGCACCAATAAGTTATTTGCATTCAATTTGTAATAAGTGCTGACTTGGATTTGATAAAAGATTCTTTTATTCCAGTGACTTTGTCTTCAACAAGCCTTTTATGTCTGTTGTCATACTAATGCAATTTCTTCTGACAAAGACTCGGTTTAGCCAAAAATAGATCCATCAGCATTTTCAACATTTTCAGTGCTCAAAAACACGTCTTCACTCTCACACTCTAGCAAACTCACTCGTACACATTAAAAAACCATGCACAATGAAGTTAAACTGCAATACCTGTGAGATGGTACACACACACACACACACACACACACACACACACACACACACACACACACACACACACACACACACACACACACACACACACACACACACACACACACACACACACACACACACACACACAGTCTTAGGCTTATAAAAAATCTGCAGCTCAAGCTAGAGACCTTGATATGACAAAGACCTAGCTCAAGGATACAAAAGCACTTTTCCCTCACCAAGGCCGATTGCTGTGAAATGGAATGGAAACAATGATACCTACACTGAACAACAAGCAGGCAGACAGCCAAACAGAAAGAAAGCTAACATCACATCAGTTCTGCTGCTACGGCCTCATTTCATTGACAGTCAGAGCCATTTAGACGGAAGCTGGTAGATGGCCAGACCCTGGGATTCTGTAGCCACTTTTGCCCGAAGACTTCAGAGTCACATTTATCTGTAATACAGATTAAGGGGCTTGGACAATCAGACTGGAGATGGCAAATTCCAAAAATGTTTATCCACAACATTTAGCTACACAACAGTTGATTATTTCTCAGACTTATCTCTGGGAGGGTTTAGATGAAAGAGCTTGTAGTCTTTTTTCTCTTTTCCCTTGTGTTTTTTATTGCTTGTTTATCACCCAACCTTCGTAGTGCGTCCCAAGTCGAAGTGGCTCGGTTCAAACAAAATGCCTTCCCGCTAATTATCTGCAATTCCTCATCTTCATAAGACCACTCTTCCCCCCACTGCTGCAATTGAATGAATTTGCATAATAATCACTCCTTGGCTCAATGCAGTGTAAATAACTGGCTGATGGTGGCTAGCTGTCCTAATTTCTGCACTTGTTAAAGGAACAGGTTAGGAACAGGTTAGGAGTTTCTCTTCATAAATCCAGATTCATAGGGTCTGAATAATGCCAAAATATCAAACAACAGCTGTCACTCATGATAGCTTTCTGAACTGATAAAACTGTAAAATTCTGACCAGTAAGACCAGGCACCTGTGGTCAGCTCCAAAAGTGTCAGTGACTACGTTTACATGCAGTCAATAACCCTTTTCTAACCGGAATGTTATCAATAAACCGGTTGGGCACGGCCATGTAAACACCAAAAACCCCTTTGAATAACCGTAATTTGCTCATATTCCGGTTTTTAAAAACCCAAAAATGACCACTCGGTTACTCCTTTTCTAACCCGAAAATGTGGTCATGTATACGCCTGTAGAGCCTGTACCAATAGGCTATACTCAGGGCAACAGGGTTGGTTTTGTTTGGACGCGTGCTTCAGTTGATTCAAACGCTCAGACTTAGAATCCAGGTTGGATATGCCAATCCATTTATTCTGTATTCAGCAGTAGTCAAAGCAAACGTAATTCCAATATTTAAACTAAACATAAACTTATGACAGAACGCCACTCTCTGTCTTGCACGGTTGCACGGTCAAAAAACTGTTTGTCTTCACCCTGTCGCACCTGCGTGCAATCACCACCCAGGTGGCTTATAATGGTTACCAGGACAACCACCCACCTGGCTGACGACAGGCTAATCATGACGTAACAAAAAGGGTTATCCCCATCAATATCCCCATGAATTTATTTTCGGCGCATGTTCTTTTCACAAGGAATCTTGGTCTTTTGAGTCCAGGAAGTTCTTATAAACACGGATAAACGCAAGACCACGCCACACTTTTGGAGTGAGGAGGAGACTAATCACTTCATAAATGTAATGAAAGATATGAACATTTTGGCATTTGTAGACGGTAGAAAGTACCGGGATAGCGAGATTTACAAGAAGGTGAGTGAAAAGTTCCGCGAAGCAGGATTTGTATGAACGCCAGACCAGATCAAGCACCGCTGGAAGACGCGTCGTTGAACTCCATCATTGCTACCCGTCCCCACAAGTCCTGACTGCGCACTTTCATCCAAAGTGTCCGCTTGGGGCTTCAGGGGCATTCAGGTGGCTTTCAGGGACGTTATCCCCAACAAACACATAAGTATCTAACCACGCCACATATATTTGGCACTGTGAGTTAAACTGTCCAAGGTTTACCCTTGCCTTTCACCTAAAAAGAGCTAGGTTAGACTCCAGCAGACGCCTCTGACCCTGAATAGGATTAAGCAGGTATAGATGATGGACGGATGTTCAAATAACATTGTTGTCCACCCTAATGTTCTCAACACCGCCATTTTCACTTTCTCTGTATTGACTGTCATATCCCAAGTCGAAATATCTACAGGATTTCAAATTGTTCTTCAGGCTGCTGGGTTTCTTCAACGCTCTCAGTGTGCTGTGTGGAAACTTGTAAATCAATATGAACTAACAAGTTTTACAAGATCTGAAGTACTGGTGACATGAAGATACCACAGTACACACCAGCCGCACCCATCCTCTTTTCTGCAAATGTCTCTCCAACCAAAAAATGAAACAGACATAGGTGTATTAAATCCTTCTTCATCATCAGTGGCAGGATTATCTCCACTGTGTCGAAGGAAACCGCATACTCATCGAACTGGAGTTATGTGTGGCAGAACGTAACAGAACATAAAAGGAAAAATAACATTAAAAAAAGCAATGGAAGGCTGGCATTTTTTTCAGTTCTTAACGTGCTTCAGTATATTTCAATATGGCACTGAAAATCTGGTTTAAAAAAATTATTTGAAAATACAATTTAGCTACAAGTACAATGACATGAAAGCAAATTTTCTTCCGCTGTGTCTGCAGCAGATTTCTGAGGGAACACAGATGATAAATTGCTCTATTCTGGCACCAGAAGGGGCACTACAAACGCTAAAGGCTGCTCTCATTCTTGCTTCAAGGGAATCCTTTATTAGGCCCAAAGCTTCTTCTCAATAGCAGAAGATTAAGGCCTATCCCATTTTTTGGATTTCAAGCCCCACATCTCTGTATTCTTCCGCGTTCCCTCCTGGCCGTAATGGGAGCTGTCCGCCCTTACCAGGTGCCTGAAGCCCCAGTGTCTCACCTCCCACCCAGCACCACTCAGCATAGTTTCTTCCTCCACTGTTTTAATCTGTGATTTAAGCTTCACTGTGGGTTAATGCCATTGGACACACTCCCACGAGATTCAAAATCTCACCTCTGGAAACAGATGAAGAACATATGATGGGTGGGGTAGTGTGCGAGTGAGAGGAAAAGAAAGATGGATGTATATTGTATGCTACAACTTCACAACCACTGAGGCAGCACGTGTGCCGACCTTATGTAGGAGTAAATCAGGATTTCTCTGGAGAAAACACACTCTCCTAAGGGTATGGGGATGAACACCCACCCCAGCCCACGCAAGATTTGGGCAAAGCAGGGAACAGGTTACTGATCACAGCGCACAGTGTCATGGGGGATAATTTAAATGGTCCCTATGAGGTTACATGAAAGAAGTCATCCCATGTGTCTCAGACACTGTGTCTTCAAGATACTGTAGATGGAAATCGTGTTATCTAACAAATCTGAAAAAGCTCACTATACAGCGTTCAGGTGTGTACCAGGTGCCTGTGCCAGTGACGCTCAGGTCTAACAGTGCTGCAAGAAGAGAAAATAGCACCGAAATGCCCTACAAACAAAGTTAGAATATGGGGAGAGACAAAAAAAAACAACAACAGCTGAATAATAACATAAATCACTGCAGGTGAGAAGAACAACACAGTTGCAGTCGCAAGGATTGCAAGTCTTAAGGCAACTTGCAAAGGGACTTCTTTTTTAGCTGTTATTGTTCACTTTGGTGTGAGTGAGCGGGAGTTTTGCCCAGAGGGAATCTTTTCTACCTAACTTGAGAAATCTGTTTAAAACTGGGACACCTCTGTTTGGAATATAGGATCATCAGCAAAACATGAAATATATTCTCAAAGGTACTAGCCCTTAATGGAGGTGATATAGGACACTACTGTAATGTATTTATATATATATATATATATATATATATATACACGACGTACACGTACACACACACACACACATTTATAAAAAAAATTAAATAGCTTTCACTAACAAGCACAGCTTGTGTACTTACAGCCTGAGGTAATTTATTGTCTTTTCCACAAACTCATATTGTTATCCAATACACCCAACTATTAAAATAATACACAGGTTGCACATTCATGACATATTCTGACATATTCCATTAAAACACCAGTCAATCACATAAAGATTGTCTTGCTGCCATAAATCTTTACAAATGCTCCAAACACTCATTATACAATTATATTTCTATGGTAAAGTGTTTCATTGTTTTGCAGTCATTATTAGACTTATTTCAATCGCCACACACACACACACACACACACACTCACACACACACACACGCACACGCACACGCACACACGCACACACGCACACACGCACACGCACACACATCCAATGGAATTTTGCATGAATTGTTTTGTTGTAAATACTGAAATAATCCAGTTTTCAAATCTCTTTATTTTTGTAAGGCCAAGATGGAAGCTGAGATAAAATAGCAGATTTGAAAAGATGATGGCAGAGATACAGGGACACGGCTGACGTAACACGAGAACCGGTCACTCCTCTCCGAGTAATTGCACATGACATTTTATTGTGCAAGTGGCATGTTGTTTAATCAGATGTATCCTGGAGCATTTAATTAGCCTTTGCCAATAAAAGAAAGAAAAACTCAAGATCAAACAAGCCCTCATTTATTTTGTGTAGCTTAAACGCAGTTCATCCTTGTGTATTTCATGAGGTTTAATCATTTAGAAGGTGGTTTACCCAACTAAATGTGACTTAATTGGTACTGCCATGTCTGCTTTCATACATAATGCACAAGAAAGATGTGCATGTATCTGCCACCACTGAAGCATTTTATAGAAATTTCAAACTCATAAATAGAAAACTTTTGGCTGGCTTGTCCACAGTCATTACCAACATTTCCCATTTTTAACTCATCTTCATAAAATGGTACTCTTGAGGTTCAAAAAGATTTTCAGTACTTGAGACAGGCAATTAATGTCAAGTGTAAAATTGTCAATGTCATTGAAGCCTGGAGAGTATGGCTAATATCCCTCATTAGTATGATAAAGGTTTCCACTCTCCTTCAATCTCCATCAAGGTTCTCTTGCTTCAATAGTCACAATGTCTATGTTCCAAGATTTTTCTCATTAACTATTCAAATCAATCATGGTGTCTTTCACATAAATGTCCTCAAAAAATATATTAAAAAAAAATCCCAAATTGACATATTGTTGATGGTGAAACAACAACTCACATTTTTGAAGGTGTCACACTTCATCTAAAAGCTACGCAGAAAAGCCACCACCTTTTCCAGATCTCTAGTATTTGTGTCATTACAGCCATGTTTTGCCTACATTAGCATGCTGGTCACTCTAAGAAGTGCGGAAGCTCATATCCAATGAATCATGTTCCCCGTCCTCCCTACAGCAGGCTGATGTTTCCAATGAGCTGTGCGCCATTCTCATTCCTTACTCAGACTCCTACTCTAAGGACCACAGGCCCTCTGCTCCACTGACAGCCCACATCCCTGCTGCTCAACTGGAGCAGCTCACATCAGCACCACTATAATGGAGTGTGACGTGGGAAAACATTTAACTGTGAGGCAGGTTCATTTGAGCTGCATCATTTCCAACCCATCCAGACAGGAGACGTGTGGCTTTCATTACATTTAATGTCCAAACAGCCAAGTGCGGCATGCAGGTACTCAGTGCCATTTGCTGTTTTCCATTTACATTTTACCTTCAGATAAATAAGAGCCAGGGGCATGAGGAGCAGTCATTCTGTATATATATTCTGTGAGTAGATAGATCCAGAACGTCCTGCCATCATATCACCTGTACTAAATTGGAAGAATTCAGTGTTTCTCCGCCTTATCAACAGTGACCTCTTCAACCTCTATATTTAATTACCCTGTAGCTCCTGTGCATGATGGCTTCTGCATTCTCTCCTCAGTCCTGTGATGGTGTGTGCACAGATGCTCCTGATGCTGCTGTGTTAGCCGGTGATTGTTTACCTTCCGCTATTGTTATCCTCAGGGAAAACCTTTATCATACACTGCTGACTGTAGGGACATTTTTTTACTTAGTGTAGCAACCTGGTATCTTGAATGCATTTTTAATAAACAGCATGATCAGCAGTATTGAAAGGCCTTCACATGAACCCTTTGATTATGAAATCCCTAAACCCTACAGTCAGCACCCTTGCAATTTTTTGCTCCTGTGATGATGTCATAAGGTGGATTTCCCCATTCTGTCACCTCTTCTGTCATGGTGGCAAGTTCCTTTGCTGCATTTATGAAAGCCCTTCGGTCTAATCACTGCTGCCCTTCAGAGTCTCTTCTCTGCCCCCAATTCCATCCGTATGTCCTAATCTTAAATTACCCTGGCAAAGCACCTACTCCCACTCCACTCAGGGCCATTATGCCACCTGCCCCTCCCTGTTTGGCTGCCAGAGTTTCAATTCTGTGTGTGTGCTGTCAGGGTTGCCTGACAAGCCAGAGGTCAGAGAGCCAGCAACTCCCCTTCTTCAAATTACACTTGCCTGCCAAAACAAGCAGCATCACATTCCTGATAGCATGGCATCAGGAGCACGTTGGGGCTTTGCATTTGTCAGTTCTCCTAAACTGATCTAGTAATATCAAGGGTTTTTGCAGTGAGTACGTCGTAGAGAAACAAAAAAACAAAACAAAAAAAAATGATCAAAGAGCTTAATGCAGAAAAAAAAACACACAAGCGGAGAATAAAATTATAGTTTGGAAGAGCAGACTTAATTTAAACAGAAAAACGTGATCCGGAAAAGTATTTGGCATAGGTTGCTATGGTTGTTTTTAATCATCATCAGTTATTTCTAAATCAGGTTGATGATTATAAACAATCAGGTTAGCACAAACTAACCTGATTGTTTCTAACCAATTTAATATGTCAGTTCCTCTTGGAGAGATACCAGCCCTACCTTCTGGCCTTTCGAGGCATCGGTGAAGGATTAAGCTTAGTTGGAATCAAGAACACAAGCAAATTCCCTTCGTATAAATGCCATCCTGCAAGCTGTTCTTGGACCTTTGCAAAGCCCACTGTTTTATTCCTCACTGTGCTAATTTATCTAAAAACATAACACCCTGACAGCCAGAACCCCAAGCTGCCTTTATGGGTTAGGAAGGTGATCTTTATCCAAAGCCACTTGGCCTATCCATCTGTTTGGCCCTGGAACCCAGGCATCTGCTATCTGCTATTGTTAGGCTTTGTCAGATGACAGGCCAAGACCCTCATGGGGGACCTTGGTTGACTCTGATGCTAAATTATAAGCGTATGCACATGCATTGAAGTGCACGTTTGTGATTGAATTCAAGCGCTAGAGAGAGAGGGAAAGAAAGGCCAAGTGCTGGCTCAAGCCAATGTCTGCTTTGGTGACCAGCAGTGAAAGCAGCGGTCGCCATAAAACATGCTGGGAGCCCTTGTGCCATCCCAACAGACCTGCATGGTTGACCTCCAGCCACTGTAACAACTCTCTCTAAGGGCTCTGGTTCACACAGAAACTGTCAGACTACAGAAGAATTCTGAGGTGCAGGTCAGGGTTTTTGTTCTACAACTATCGTGCCTCCAAAGGACCTTCAAACCTGAAACCCATTTATTTGCACACCAGAGTTTGCTGAGATTCCAGGAACTGAGTTTCTTTCCTATGCACAAAAACCAAAAGAGAATGCACAGCTGACCTGACAAAAAAAGAAAGAAAGAAAAGTTTACTGACAAGTCTGGATGAAAATGTGACCTCACATCTTATTCTTCCATTTAAAATTTGTTATAAATATAATTCTGTCTTAAAAAATATGTAATTTAAAATATAAATTGTTCCACAAAGGATGGTCAAATATGTCTTGCTTAAATATAATGTGAAGCTTGAAAAATCAGAAGAAACTCCAAGACATAATTGCCATCATCCTGGATCTCAATTTGACCAAACACAGGAACCAAAATGTATCCTGTTCAGATCAAAGATCTTTTGACCTGCACTATTTTGTTCTCCATCAGATATAAAAACAGTAATTAAACTCACATTCCTGCCTAAAGTCAATTTTTGATGTAATGATGAGCATGTTGAGAGAAACCTTGCTCCAAACCTGTCTCTATTTGGAGTTTTGTTTTTACCCATTCCAGTATTCATCTCTTCTGCCTTTTCCACATTTAACATTTCATACATTTTGCAGCATTGAATAATTAAGAATGTTGATTCCCGAATCATGAAAAATTAATGTGCAAAGGATGCATAATTAAGCTTTTTAACTCCAAGATTTCTGATGCATTCCTTGTTTGATTATCATTTGGGGGTGGCTTGAAAGTAAAAGGAGGAGACACATTTGCACAATGTGACGGTCTAAAAAGTACAGAGCTCATACGCAGCAAATGTTGGCTTCTTATAGTCAGCAATACTCAGTTTGAAGTCTCACAAATGTCCCTGATGCAGTAAACCAAAAATTAGTCGCAGCAGCAGTTTACGAGTTAATGCAGCAAAGAAGATTATATTGAAAATAAATGGAGTTTTCATTTCAATATAGAAATTAACTGATACATAATACTTAGTTTTTTGTGACAAATGCAACCTGTTATGCAAAGAATCATAAGTCAAAGGAATTCATAACACAGAACTGTACAATAATTAATTTAAATTACATTATATACACTATACTAAACTACACTAAAACTGGACAACTGACTATGAAAGTGAAGATGTTAACGATCACATGCAAGGCAAATAAAATGAAGTCAACAATTTGGATCATTATCATAATACTGACTCCAAATATGTTCCTATACACTAAAATAAAGGTTATGGGTGCAATCAGAAAGAACATGATATAGGTTCTGGACGTCATAAAACACGAGGTTGAATAAACAAAGCTCTTTACTCCAGTTCATTATTGGTATGTGCCTCATTAAGGGTTAATGTATGCCTTTTATGTTTGTTTGCTATATCATTAAATATACTTTTTATGCAAAATATTCTTCAAATAATTTTTTGTAAAGATTCTAGTTTAATATGCGTGAGGACGTTTTGTTAAGGTTTTAAATCCTAAGACACCCAGACTTTGTTAAAGAACAGCAGTTGTAACTCAAATGTTTATGAAAATAGATAAAGCAATCAAGCTATCAAATCATAAGGTCTGCATTTCTGTGAGAATATCTTAATTAATCAATGTATTAATTTTATTGAAGAAACATGTTACACCAATATATCAAAATGTCACAATGGGTTGGACTTATTTTGGGGCTATAAATGTGTTGTTTGCTAGTGTCGTCAAACACAGGCTTATTGAAGCCAGTGACAAATAAGTATTTGTATTTTCTGAAAGATAGACAGCATCGTGATCGCAGGATAAAAAGGATCACATGTCATTTCAGAGTTACATATTATGCAGTGTAATAATGTGCCAAAATGTCTTCGGTATATGAGAAGAAATCAGGCAGAATGTCACTGAGAAGAGAAGAGATGGGTCACGGTGGCGCAGCTGGTAGTGCAGCGGCCTCACAGCAAGAAGGTCCTGCCGGGACCGGGGACGCTGTGGGCGCTGAAGTGCGTGTTAGTTCCCCCATGACTTCGGCGCATTACATGATCCTTCCACGCGCTACGTCCGGCCAGAGAAGCCCCACCCTGTCTGGTGAAAAGAAGCGGCCTGCTCAATCCTCAGGTTAAGGAGGAGACCTGAGCTCAGTGCAGGGCCCTCCCGGGGTTGGTAGAGGGGAGCAATGTCCAGGGGCCTCATTTATAAAGCTTGCTTGCGCACAAAACAGGGCTGAAAGATGCGCAAGCCACCTTCTACGCAAAGGTTGGGATTTAAAAAGAAAAAACTAACCAAAAAATGTGCGTATCCCTACGGCAACCCTGACCCTCCCGTAGGAACTTACTTAAGATATGGGGAACTGGCGACGCAGGCGGTGAGGTGGTGAAATGAAGCCAGATTCATGTCATACTCTTAATAATGTCATCACATATCAGATTTATAATAAAATAGCGCTGATCGTGTCCCTCTGTGTTTGAAGCACAGCGTCAGCCAGGACACGCCGGGAACCTCCTTACACCCACCGCGACAACTGGAGAGTGACTGAGGACAGAACAAATGAGGGACTCCGTAGAGCGTTTAGGGGCTCTACAGAGCCCCTAAAGGGACACAGATTTTTATATATATATAATGAGTTTTACGCGCGCGTGAAACCTTTACGTGCGGGTGTAAGCCTAAATTATGGTTACGCGTTAAAACGACGCAGAGCCTACGCCGTAGGGTACGCGGCGACGCACACCTATGCCGTAGGCTCTGCGTTGGTGTGACGCGGAACCATAAATCAGCCCTGAGCAGCACTGAGGGGAGGGGAGGAGGGGAGGAGGGGAGGAGGGGAGGAGGGGCTGCCGGGCCGTTCTCGCATCGCCTTCGCACAGTGTCTTGATGATTTGCAATTATAGGCTGAGCCTACCACTAGTTTTTAAACTATAAAAAGTGGGGGGGACAAAAACATGATTTTGAAAAGACGGGGGGACATCTCCCCCCTGTTGCGCCGGGGCACTCACGGCGTTTAGCGCAGCAACGGCGTGCTGCCACTCACTCGCTTTATTTTATACTATTTATATACTTTTTCTACTTTTACTCTGTGACCACCAAATAATGTCGTTTTCCTGTCCTCCACCTCATCAACAACATCTCGTTCTCAGTCTCCGTGAAATTCAGTGGCACGGTGGCTCGACACGTTCATTCATCTTGACGCACAAACAGGCTGCAGGAAGCCGCTGCGCATGCTCAGCAGGCTCATTCATATGCAAATACTACTTTGCATTGCCCATTTATGGTAAAAAGTGGCCGTGTAGAGGGCGGGATATGAGGCGAATTCAGCTGCGCAACCTTCCAGCTGGACTGTGATTTATAAAGCGAACATTGCGTGCAAGTGTGCGTGCACGCGGTTTTATAAATCCGGATTTTTTTTTTGCGCCCGCCATTTTCGGCTTTCGGCTTTGCGTGCACTTTTAGTGTGGATCCTACGCACTCTTTTATAAATGAGGCCCCAGGACTGTCACTTAGGTAGGAGCACTGGGTGATGAAAAATGGGAAAAAATCGGGGATAAAAAAAAAAAAAAAAAAAAAAGTCAAGGCAATGTAACTGAGAAGCAGGACTGAGACAGTGTTTGGTATTTCTGTACATGAATGTATTGAATTAAGTGAAATGTTGGATCTTGTGTCCAGGCAGGAGCCAAAAACAAACAGGGACATTACTGTAATGTCTCTAACTTATCGCACTCATCCACACATAGCAGCCAAATGAATTAAAAGAAACAAAATAGAAGAGGAAGAACTGGAACACAAAAAATATGAGGTTCAGTAATCAACTCGCAAAAAATAAAGAAAAAAGATTTTGCAGTATTAAACACACATATTACATATGAGAAATGACCCTATAGGTAATGTGATGATTTGCTTAAATAGTAGTGTGGTGTTTAACAATAAGAACATTAGTGTAAAATGTATCCCGAGAAGAATACTTTTTTGTATAAAATGCATAATTTTAGACATGAAAAAGGAAGAGTATCTTAGACTATTTTAAGTGAGTTCATGGATGTTTTCAGTCTTTGATTGTTTTTTTTTTTTTGTTTTTTTGTTCAGGGGATGGGTTACAAAATAAGCTAATAATACCATCAAATTGTCACACTTTCATCAAAATAAAATTTGCTCCATTTAAAAATTACAATCAGAGAAAATTCTGATGGAGATAAGTCTCAATGAGCCTGGTTTAATATCAGGAAGCTTAGAAATGAGCAGAACCGTTGAAGACTATTGGAATTAGATAAGGCTTAGATCAAATGCTGTAGTCAAGATCATAAGTCGCCCAAAGGCAACATTTCTTTTTCAAAGAATAATTAAGCCTCATATTATTAGGACCAAGGGTGTATCCCCTGTAATTATCACCCCTCAGTATTGCACTCAGCAACACTGCATGAAAGCATCCCGCCTAATGCGCTCATGTTTTAATATTCTGATGCTTTTTAAAAGACACCCAAATGATGGAACGAGTCTAATCCTGTCGTGCAAAATTGACACCCTCTCCTGCCATCTGTTCAAATACAGTAAATCTGATTTAACATAACTAGCTCATAATAAAGAGATAGTAATCCTGTAAATTGGGGCAATGAGAGAGACCAATATCTATAAATGAACACGCCAACTCTTGCCACACTCCTCCATCCTTGTATCTTGACAAACCAAAAGAGTCGTCTGGTGGTTTTTAATAAAATTTCCAATTTGTTTGACATGTTTTAGGGATTTGGGTACATTTCCATTAAAGTGGGGCACTCAACATTGACTGAAGAGTGGATACACTTACAGTCCAGTGATGAAGCGAAATATAAGCTGCCTGCTTCAACTGAGATGCTGTGAGTACCAGTGATAGAGGTTAGCAGAGATGATGGGGGTGTTTGCAGGGTTGCAATTTATTATCCTCCAGCAATTAACCAGGATATGCTACAGGCTCTATGATTGTGGGATGTTTAAAAAATGGAAGAGATAAGGAGGAGCCACAGATGTAGCAGCCCTTACTCATAGACACTGGCTGCAGGCGCAAGAGATAGCAGAAGCTCTGATAGTCTCCTATTCTGACAGAAAGGGTTAGATAGTTGGGCCGAACTGATATACTGGTGATAACTCCTGTCAATCAGGCCATGAGGCCTGATTAATACATGCCGCTCATAGGAAAATTAGGCCAAATGGGAGGTTTGAAGTGAAGGGTTACAGAGAAAAGAGATATGGAGGATGATTCAAGGAGATGCAGTAAGGCTGGGTCTTTGTTAATGACTGACTGAAAGAGAAACATGCCAGTTAGGTCAGCTGACTGAGGAAGCTAAGAGCTCGTCTTAGGTGAAGTGTGTAAGTGGCTCACTGTGGTCATGTCAGCTTGGGTCAAGGTCACAGAGAGTCTGTCACAGTCTTATGGTTTCAATCAATCTTCTGATGAGGGACTTGGTTCTGTCCATAACCCCTGCCCCTCACTGTCATGTTGGAAGTCCATCCGTCTGCATGCCGGCCGCAGGGACGTGTGTTGTTCCAGCACTGGTAGTGGTTTCTTTGAAATAAACATTTGCTTTTGACAAATTTCAGGAAATCTCTGGTAGGCCCTGTTATCCTGGAATAATCTGTAAAAGCCAGGTTCAAGCCCCAAAGATGGCAACCAAAATATGCCACCTTGGGTCCCTGAGCAAGGCCCTTAACCCTAATTGCTACCCGGGTGCCAGAATAAAAAAAAGGCAGCCCACTGCTACTAGTCTAACTAGTGATAGGTTAAAAAAGCAGAGGACACATTTCAGTGTGTTTCCATGTATACTGACGAATAAAGTGGTTATTAGTAAAAAAATATTACATAATTAATATTAATAAAAATATTTTTAGATTTCAGTGACGTAATAACATTCAATCGTTGTGTGACTGAAGACTCAGACTTGGAGAGTCTATTGTGCAATAACCTATAGTAATATTATTTATCATAAAAAACAATTTATGAAAAAAAAAACTTATTTTAAAAGTTCTAATAAGTTTTACACCCATTTAGGAAATATTCCACAGCAAACGTAAAATGCTATTTGATAACGTTGCCCAATGATACAACAACATGACCAACTGGATTAACAAATATCCTGAATACAGATCCCAAATCCACCTTTAATTAAAAGGAACAAAAACATTGCCAGTGCGCTATGAGGGCTAAATATCTGGTGTTTTTTTTTTTTAATAATTGGCATAGATTATGAAACAAAACTTTCTTTCTTGTTCCTAAAACTATTAATTGTAAACACCTCAAAACAAAACATGCAAGAGGGAGTCGATAGTAAAGAGACCTTTTTGTTTGTGAGAGGATTATTTAGGAATGATGTTTTCCTGTTGTGTCAAATCCAGTGGTACTATGAATGTAGTCTGTTCTCAAATCCACCTCGTTTTAACAAGATTCAGACTGTTTGATAATAGCAGGCATGAATGGGGTGAAAAGGAACTCCCACATTGAGGACAGCCAAATTTACAAGTGTAAGAAAATCCAGGAAAAACTGTCGTTAAAATTCACATTTGTAACCATTCATCTTAAGTGTTGTACGCCACAGAAACGTCTGTTTGCTCTGTCTGATTCACAGTTGAAGTCTGTTCTGTGTGGTGCCACTTAGATGCTAAGAAAACAGACACATCCAAGAACAAAGCCTTTGTCCACCCACACAAGCTGCAGTAAGAACATGAGCAGAGCAAACTTTCCAAGTTATGAAATTGACTTGTTTTAATAACAAAACAAAACTCATAATGCCGTAGGTATCCCTCAGGAGCACCTCGACACCAAAACCCGAGCAGACACTGCAGTTAAGCCTCATATTGATTCTTTTCATGTCGACCTCACCGTGTTTAAACAGGTGTATTAGAGTCACAGCTTTTCAAGCCTTGTATCTCAACTAAGAACATGCTGTGACAAATATCTCCTGCAATCCAGCCTTTCTCTACTGTGTTTTAACCCTAATGGCCCAAGTCACAGTAGAGCAGGCAAAAGAAAAAAAAAAAACTAAAGTTTTATTATCGGCAGTTGATTAAGATAAAGCCAGCCTGTCTCGTCTCCTAGTGCTTCTCCTTCCCACTCCCCTCTGGAGCCAATTCTGTTTGGTTGGAAACAATAGTAGATAAAGCTGAGAGCTGGCAAGTCCTCTAATCTTAGCAGCGCTGGAGCAGCTGGGGTGACGTGGGAGCGTAGAGTTCTTTCAGAGCACAGACAGATTAAAAAAAAAAGGCTTTGATTGGGATCAGGAGTTTTATGTTGGATGGGACAAGGTTGGGAAAAAGAAAACTCATCCCCTTTGCTTCTTATCTCCTTTTTGTACTCAGTGGAAGAAATAACTTTTGAGTGGGAAATGTTAATTCTCACACAAATGTTATTTTCGTCTCCTTTCTTTTTTCTTATTTCTTTCAACAATGACTGCAGAGATTTTTTGCGATTAGCCCACTGGTGAACTGGACTGTTAGAGCATGTTTCTCTGACCATCTTGGCACCCAACAAAACCACAACTACAACTATAATGCTCAATGACAACATCAATATAGTGAAATAAGACTCGGCACATGAAAAAGTTTTCTAAAGCAACTGCATGATTATTGACTGTCACTCAAGCACTGCATAAGCAGGATCCGTTAACACCACAAAGTTACCTTACAAGTAAAGAGACATATAAATGGATAACATAAAATATCATCAAATGTTTGAGTGAAAGTCTCTGCTCAGTTGTTGCTTCAGGCTGCCACCAAGCACAGATCTGGGGCATGTGTGGGCACAAATGAAACCATCTTCATTAAATTGAACATTGCCACATTCAACTCATCTTATCTCAAAAGAGAAAAAAAAATTAAAACATATTTCGACTGCAATGCTGTTTATGCAGCATAATTGACTGCATCCCTATAACTCTTATGCCCAACTAAGGACTGGAAACACTGCAGGCATCATTAGCAGCGAACGTGAGACCACTGGAGTATTTTTTGTATATCATAATCACAGACGGCAAGGTAGTTGAATCTACATGTAAAAATTTTAGTTTTAAAGATATATTTTTATTTTTACAGTTTAATATATCTGACAAGCTCCCGCTTTTATGCAATGCCACTTTCCTCCAGTTCTTCCATGACTCCTTGGAGATTCATAATTTCTAAGCTAGTATAACAGAGCCGCAAATTCATTTTCCAAAGATTCTGCACAAAAAATAAATAAAAATGAGGTGGCTGCTTTCCTTTTGTAAAGGCAGATGCTGTTATAACTCAAAGTGATTTGTCAAAATCTTGAAAAATAAAAAACGTGGCAGCCCTGATTTGAAAATGTTGGATATTTATAAACAAGACAAAGTTATTTAAACCATCAACAAAACAGAGAGCACAAGTACTTTAATCCCTAGCAGAGGGTCTAGTTATGCTCTTCAGGCAGCAAACATTTATTTCATCAAGTTCTATTGAGCATTGGAACTACAGGATAAGAACTTCTCAGGAGCCAGACAGCCATTCTTCTTCAACATTTGCATATCCTTCTGAGACAAGCTTGGCTTCAGAATCAAAAGGACAGAAAAGTAAGTACACACAAACAAAAGCAAAGCTCTTTCATCAAGGTTTCGTCTTTGAATTTTCCAAGGCTCTCTATTTCAAAAGATTCAAGCACACATATTTCATGTATACAAAATTAATGAATAAGAAGATATCAAGGCATGGCTATTTTGATAATATACCAAGTGGTGCCAGTTGTTTCTGTTCTAATTGAACACATTTATAAATAACAGAGCCAAGGAGTGTTTCCGCTGACTGATTCATTCCAAGGCTCTAATAGTCTTAAAAAGAGCTTGCAGAGTTGCATGTTGTTGGTATCATGGCAGTGAGGCAGTGGTGCTGATCCCTAAATGAGATTCCATCCTCTGCTCCAAGGATTAGAGCAGTGAAAAGAATCAGCAATAACATACTATCTTCTCCACATGTGGAAAAAAAGTGGCAGGGATTCCCTGGCTTTGAGACTGTGATATGTCTGTTGCAATCTTAGACTGCTCTTCACATAGTCTCTCCAATTTAAAAGGTCTGCTGTAACAAATAAACACAGCAGGGAAAGAATGAAGAGCGGTGATCCACAGAGGCTCATGACTTCAGTCGAGTTATAAGACAAAGTCAACTTGCTTCTGTTGTTTTCTGGTCCCTTACACTGTCAGCCAGAGCTCACAGAGCAAAAACTGCATTGTAGCACCAACTGCATCGTGATATCCCATCAAACACACTTCCTTTGTTCTAATTATAGTACGCACTGAAGATGGCCACCTGACTTGTCTGCAATGCAATTTGCATTTGCTGCACCTTAGAGTAAATGCCTTAAAAAATTCACGTATTTAATTCAACATGCTGAACTCTATGTCTTTAGTGACATATTTACTATGTTTGCTCCAAGTTGTAACATGGAAGCCCACTAAAAAGTGGAAAGCTCAATAACAAACAACAGGTAAACATAGTGAAGTAGAAAAAATAGACAAATCACATTCAAGACATTAAAACTCTGTTCCATGGGCAAGGATCCAGGACAACAAATACACAGTCTTCTCTTGGTCTCAATCTTGAGCATGGACTGTAAAACTATAGATCATTTCAAATCTTTGTCTCCGTCTTTCCCTGTGAACATATATCCCTAAATATTAACACTGTCTGGACAGGACAAATACTTTTTTGCATACATTTTGACATGCCTGCCCCTCCCTACAGGTTTGTGTGTATATATGTGGATTCTGAACCCAGAATAGCCTCAGAAATTATGTATGATACTAAAAATCAGAACATATGGAAACTTCCCATAATCAGATTGTTGCTGATTGCATAACCTCAGGATCTTGTGATATTTTGCAATGTCTTTTTACAGCATAGACTGAAGGAGTTTTGGATAGATTTATCCCCAATTTACCCCCTTGAGGCTCAGGGGCCAAAAGGCAGTCTGAGAACACAGAGGACCAGGATTATCTTGAAATACAAAGGATTATTTTAAGCCTCTGAAATTGTCTGTAAGGTATTTTTTACATTTATAAATCAACGTCTGAATGGTTACAATAAGAGGAAGTAAAGGATTTGCTTGTTTACTTGACACTGAGGCAAGTGTTAACAGCTAGAGTAATATTTAGATAGCTTTAAATAATATTTAGCTTTAAAAATCCTAAAACCATTTCTTGCTGATTTCAAAATCAGTATTTTTCATGTCCTGTAATCTGAATCTCGGCGTAGATGGAGCAATTGTTGTTAAATATTACATATTCTCTGTGGGAAAAGCTTAAGCTAGAGCACCAGCCAAGGTGTGCTGGCTCTACTGTGTCCTTGTGCCTCATTAGCCCGAGCTGGCAGTGTATCAGAAATGTTTCCACAGGTGAGTGGTCCAGGTATAAGGCTGTGATGGCTTCCAACCATGCACAGCTGGTTTAGCAGTCAGGCGGTGAAATTTTCTGCAGTCCTGCACTGCCACTCCCCTGACCTGTCATTTGAGCAGAAGCAGGTGAAGCCATTCTTTGTCACACCTCTAGACTTCCTTAAAAGGTGCTTCTGCAGCAGTATTAGAGGTGGTAACTTAGTGGCAGAATGGACGCACCAATACACCAGTGAGCATTTACAAGACGTAAGAGGAAAGAAATTACACATAGAGGTTTTACAGACCATAAATCTCAGCCAATAAATGTCAAGAAATTCACTCACAAGAATGCCACTGAAATCTCTTTTCGTAGCTCACTCACGCCTGTGGAGCTGTCCGGCCTTCTCCCTCAAATTAGCTTTCACCTTTAATTATCCATTGTCTGGCGTGGTAAGGACTGGAGACAACGTTACACATACCCATTAACACAAACAACCTGTTTGAAGAAAACAAATGCCTCCTGCCTCCCTTTGTGAAGTTCGTTTAACAATGTCCTCGAGCCACCATTTTCCACAGTGTGAGGAAGTGCTGGCAAACAAGACATCCATCAAATTGACAGACAAAACAAATTACAAGGAAAACAGAACCTTAATGTGTTACTGGAGCTAATGGTGTCAATGGTGGTTGGCAGTAGACTCAGACACTCACATGCTGGTGCTGTCACAGTCTCTGGCCTTGCTCTTCATCTCACAAAAACACCCAACTGAGCAGGAGATAGTATTCACTTCTGGATAACACTCGGGTATTAACACCCTGCACAGCACTAACAAGGGATCACATCTAAATTCATGAAAGACTATTGAACTGACGCATGCCAGAACGAGAGGCTTTCATGCAGGTATGATCTACCTGCACTGTTATTCCTGGTCCAAGTGGGATTATTCTAAATGAATGATGCTGTCTCCCTAAAGCCACTAAAATGCAATTACATGATGTAGGCTTTGGTTACAAAGCCTGTGTTGGTGATGGCTAACTGAGAATAAGGAAGGAACAATTACCTTCACTTTGCATCTGGCTTCGGTATGATCACCTCTCCACAGGGGTCACCTTGGACGAAATGCCACAGTTTTACCAGTCATTAAACTCATAATCCAGCCTCAATGTGCAGCCATCCACCTCATCTCTCAAAACATCTATAGTCTCATGTCACTTTAGTCTGCCACTGCATCACAACCACCCATTTTGACAGAAAGCAAAGGTGAGAAACCTCACAAGCTGTTATGACATAAAATAAACCTAAGCTTCATGTTCCCAGCAACCCTATCCTTTCTTATTTCATACATATTATCAGTTTAATCATAAAGGATCATGACAGGTGAAGCAATATCCTTTGAATTACTTTGTTTTATGCTCGTTGCCTTTGGGTTAATATTCTGCAAGTTATTTTGGTCTCTGCAGGAAATCATGCTCGAGAACCTTCGCAGGGAATCAGCTGGAAGATTGCAGAGACCACTTGTTAATATTCTTCTCGCTGCTTTTGCAAAGCAGAGCCATTAAATATTCAGAAACAGAGAGATTTTCCATGGCAGGTAAACTCAACATGATGACCAAAAAAAAAATCAAAAAATCAATAAACTCTTGAATCAAACAACGCAACAATGTGGAAACAGCTTTTCCAGCACTAAATGTGACATTATGAGAACCTGCAAAACAACAATGTTCGCCACTGGAGTAAAAAAAGCATCACTGTAACAATTGCATGTGCTTTTTACGCAATCAGTTTTTTTCACTGATTACAACATTTGGTGTGAATGTACCTAACATGGCTAGTATCTACTGTACATTTACTTTTATATTTTGCCAAGCTTTAGTTGTCATATTATCATAGTGACAAAACTCAATCTGAAACATATTTCCAGAAGGTTTTGATGTGTTTATTCTTTGTTTCTTTTACAATAATGCATGCAATAATTGTAACCCATTTTAGGATTTATTTTCGTCATTCATTTATACACACCATTTTTTACACTTTTATGCTTAAAAAAATAAGCAACTCTGAAACATGATATTATAGAATCAAATTCATCAACAAAACTGGAAGTACACATTGAACATAAAAGAAAACATAACTTAGGGACTTCAAAGTCTAAACTTTAAAAAGTGCTTTATCTATCTGCTCTGTCAGAATGACAGAAACATGAATATTGGGTGACAGAGTTCATTTAAAGTTGTACCTTAAGAACGGCAAGTCCCTGATAAGGTAGTCATATTTAAACATGACCGGTAGTGCGGCTGTGATTTTAATCAATCAATCTTAGTAATGAGAAAAGGAAGTTAATCCTTTGTTATGCATTATTCGTCAGTAAATTAAGGTCTTTGGGGTTAATTAACTAGTGGGCTAAGGACAATGTTAATAATGCAGCACTAATATAGGCCAGGTAATAACACACTTGAGAATGTCCTTTCCAGCTGAAGCTTGGAGCTCTTGTCAGAGAAGGATGGAATGTAAGATGAAAATTATGACTTTGAAATAGTGATGCACTGAAATGAGAATTTGTGGCCGAAACCGAAACCGAAAATAATAATAAACACTTATACCGAATACCGAACAATACCGAACATGGTTCTTCAGCAGTTTTTCATTTATTTTGCCAAGGTGCATCACTACTTTGAAACATATTCTTTCTAGTCACAGTTGCTTTGCACAATTGTATGGGAATGCCTAAAAGTCTAACCCACGAGCCTGAAATGAAAAAAAATAGCTTAGCACCACTAATAATGTAACTACTTATGTTTCATCAGTGACAACACATTTAACAATTCAACTATCCATGTTGCTTCAGCATAGGTGTGCGGGTTGAACAATTTACACTACTCTGATATTAACAGAAGGATGAAAAGGTTTCAATCATTACTCATCATTTGGTGTTGCAGAATTAAGCAGCTCGGGAGCAAAAGGGGAAATATAACCTTGCACGAAAGAGAGTTCTTGTGACCAGCTGATGGGCTTCCTGTAATCTTATTTATTGTTCAAAGTCAATCCATGTGGGTGTGATGAAATTTCAAATAACCAGCCCTGAGCTGGCCAAAGCCCCTGTTGGTCTTCATACTCTCCTAAAAGTATCAAAAGTCAGATGAATTCAAGAGAGCAGGGTTAGGGTATAGTGCCCAGACAGGAGCTTTTGCAAGAAGGACCTCCTGCTTGCACAGAGAGGTCCTGACTGAGCACATGCAGCAGGTTTTCTTGTGCACGGTGCCCTAGTCTCTCACGCAAAACTGAATGTCTCTCAAATGCATGATTTTTTTTTTTTTCACATTAGGGCCACTTAAGAGACAAATGTCTCTGCAAACGAATATCACAACTTTCTAGTATTTTTCTTATGCTTTCAACATTTGACATACTGTATATGACACAGCATAACCTGTAATTTTGTTGTTCAAGGTTCAAGGTTAGACATTTCAGAAAAGTGATGCATCCCCTGACGCCAAAATGGAGAGTCTCCTACAGGAGATGCTCCTCAGATGTGGCATTCCCAAATTTGTTTATGTCGTATCATGACGCAAGCACCTGCTAAAGGACGGCTGCAGTGCAGCAATTGGTTCACTTTCACAACAGACATGTGGAGTCTGATAACAGCTTGATATCCAGGTCTATCTGACTACTCAGGTTTTATTCATTACCCGATACACCCAGTTTGTAAAAGAAAAAAAAAGTTACAGTTTTATGTTCAATTCAAAACAAAGATTTTGCATGTGGTGGATTATAGATCTTCAAAAGAACTAGCCCAATTCAGAATCAGCAGGCCAGACTTTTCAAAGGAAATAAAAACAAGTAAATCAAAATTGTTGAAGAACATTGCAATCAATCCATTCTCAACAGATATAAAGTTATTCTAGTAATTATTATTCTCATACATAAATTCATCTGCTGCAGATTTTTCATTTCATATGCCACTGAACAAAGAATAATTGTACACGTGTCATTTTCTTTGCAGTTATTGTTGCTAAACCAAAGAATTATCATGAAGCAATGAAAATGAGGTTTTGTTTCATATTAACACCAAAGAGACACTTTCTTCTCAACGACATGTCAGGATTAACTTTTAATAATTTACATTATCATTTACCATTTAATAATCAAAAACAACGTTTTGCTATCCTTGTGATTGAAATATTGAATATTTTACACCATAATGCATCACGAAACATCTATCTGTATGAAGATAACATGGTGTATTAATGTCCTCTCAAGAGTAAGGCAAGGCAAGTTTATTTATACTGTATAGCACATTTCAGCAACAAGGCAATTCAAGGTATTAATGCTTCATCCCTCTGCTGGTTTCTATGCATTTCATTTTCAGTCTACTCTCCCCAAACTGGCTGAATATACGCGAACTCATGCATGTGTGCACAAACATGCACACGTGCCTCTTATGGACTGAGCAAAGTTCTAGCTCTTTCTCCAATGAATAATGTATTGTTTTTTGGATGAAAAGACTCCCACGAAGCAAGGGATAAAATCAGAATCCAGGCTGGACATGTTTTCTCAAACATTAAGACATTAACTTACTGTAAAAAAGGTGTACTCTGGTTTGTTACCATTGACCAGAGTTGCAGCTGTATACAGTCATTTTGAAAGGTTGCATATTCTACTGTCAGTCAATTTTTTCAAAATTTAAGTCAAGTTAGTTTATACAAAACTTACATCATAAGTGTTAAAAGTAGGAATCCACCAAAAAGCTATTTTAAAAAATAAATTCAGCCCTCTGTCATATTTATGGCAATTTTGTTAATATAAGGATGCTGTATAACGTACATGCCATGGCAATGCAGAATGCAAAGATAGCAAATCTAGACAGTTTAATCTGGCAGGGAAAATCCCTTGCTTCACATAAATGCGGCACTGAAGTGCATCACACAAAGCTAAAGCTTCACACAAAGCTAAAGCTTCTGCTCTGTCTCATGAGGCCAGAAGTGATATTGAACATCTGGTTGGACAAACACTCAGTGAAAAGGCACAGAGAAGCAAGATGCACCTTCTTTTAAATTCCCATTATAAAACCACACTCAAAGATTGAGCAAAAGATCAGGGCAGAGCAATCCATTTTTTTTCTTTGTATCATTCTGGGCAACGTTAATGGATTTGCTTAACAGGACCACTTTTGGTCCATCATCACCCTTCCTATGTCCTCCAAGTGACTTAGTGGATCTTTTAAGGTGTTTTTTCCTTTTTTTTTTCTTTTGTACCTATGTACCAGCATTAGACATGATCTGATGTGCACCTCCATCCAGCACAGGCGATGCTATCTGCATACCAGCTCTATGCTGGCACAGGAAGAGGCTGTTGCCCAACGCTCAATATTGAACAAGACAGTAACATGGAACATTTAGAGGAGGATGGAGAAGGACCCGTCGCACCAGGCTTGCCAGCTGTGATAATGATGTATAATTTAATTGAAGGCTGTGCTTCTATCCTCCACAGATCTCAAGCTACTCTTCTCTTGTAAATGCATTATTTAGGCTAATGGTGACCCTGAAATAGAAAAAAGCTTCTTATCTCTTTAAAGTTTTATTTGCAGGGAGCAAAGAGAGGTAAGAAGGTATATGGAGAGAAAGTGAGCCAGAGTATGGCAAAGAGTCACAGATAAGTTAGAGAGAAAAAAAGTCTCCCGAGCCTGAGATGTGGTTATGTCTACTGCAATGCTTTGTGCAAGCTTCCAGTTTCTGACCATGAACGCATCAGCTTCCTGGCAACAGAATTCAATTGGGCCGAGATTCTGATGCAACACTTACATCTCCAAATAATGAAATAATAAATTTCTTGCAAAATGCAATGCATCAAGTCAAATTGAAGGTGCAGACTAGCCTGGTACATTCTGGTACATTCACCACCACAACCATCATCTTCTCTAAGCAAATGAGAAACAAAGGCAAGTAGAAAATATGTTGTGTTCATTAAAGACCCACACTAGGATCAATCAGGTCCTTTGTAATGCAGCTGCAGTCAGGTCAAACAACAGGGTGAACGTCCCACTGCCATAGAATATGCACACTTCCATCAAGCAAAGCGGTCATATTTACATGCTAAAATTCTTTCACAACACCATTATTGTAAAAAGTAATTTCCTCTGCCTTTAGAAATTAGTGTCTGAGGTCATCTGAATAGAATGTGGTAATTAAAGCAGACTGAGTATAAATGTGGGTTGATCTTGTGACAATGAACAATTGTAGCACCTAGTGACAGCACTTTGCTCCTTTCCTCAATCATATCACTGCCTCACTCTGTAATTGCCTGGAATAAATAATCCCTCTTTAGTTTCATTAAACATACAACTTTGTCTTTTTCTCTGTCCTTGATAAAGCATTGACTTATCAGATTAGGTAAACCAGATGCAACAATCATGAACAAAAAAAAAATTCCTGAGCTGATTTGATGGCAGTATAAAATGATTGATTTGGCTTTACTATCTTAACTTAATCTTGACTTAACAATTTTGAAGTTGATGAAGACTATAGACATTTACTATAGGTATTATTTATTAAGATAACAAGTATCTTATTTATTGATTGAAAAAGCTGTTGCCACACAGCTACAGGAACATCTTCAACACCATTCACTATTTGAAAATTTTCAATCTGGTTTCCGCACTGCCCATAGTACAGAGACAGCATTATTGAGGGTAACCAATGACCTTCTCATCTCCGCCGACTCAGGATCCCCCTCCCTGCTCATCCTCCTCGACCTTTCAGCGGCTTTTGATACTGTTGACCATCACATCCTCCTAAGCCCTGCACACCGACATTGGTCTCCATCACTCCACACTGGACTTGTTCACTTCTTACCTTGCTGACAGGACAGATTACGTCAGCCTGGGATCTTCCAAGTCCCAAACAGCCCATGTTACGTTTTGTGTCCCCCAAGGATCTGTCCTAGGACCTCTCCTCTTTATTTTGCACATGCTGCCCCTGGGTCGTGTGATCAGCCGACACGACATCTCTTTTCACTGTTATGCCGATGACACTCCTACGTTCCATCCCAATCCTCTCACCATCACCTACTCAAGCCCTTTTCAACTGCCTGGAGGAGATTAGGGCCTGGATGAGTCACAACTTCCTTCAACTGAACAGTTCCAAAACCGAGGCCATACAAATTGGCACCCCACACCAGGTCCAGTCATCACCCATAATCACCATCTCCGGTCAAGAAATCCCCCTCTCTACCTCTGTTACCAACCTCGGTGTGAAGCTGGACCCACAACTTACCTTTGTAAACCACATCTGTACAAAACTTCCACATAAAGAACATATCTAAACTCCGCCCCTTCCTCACTTTCTCCGATGCAGAAAAACTGCACGCCCTAATCTCCTCCTGGCTCGACTACTGTAACAGCCTGCTCGTCGGTATCCCCAACAAACACCTCCGGAAACTTCAATTCATTCAGAACTGTGCTGCCCAAACTCTAATGAAAACTCGCAAACACGACCATATCACCCCTATTCTTCAGAACCTTCCCATAACCTCAAGAATTCAATACAAGATTGCCCTCATCACCCACCATCTACAGCACTGCCCCTCAATACCTCAAGGACCTCCTGACCCCTCACTCATCCACCCGTAACCTCCGGTCACAAAACACCAACCTCCTCTATCAGCCCCGCACACGACTCCGCTCCATGGGAGACCGAGCCTTCTGCTCCACTGCCCCCCACATCTGGAACTCCCTCCAACACCTACGTCGACCCCAGTCTGTGGACACTTTTAAAAGGAGGCTTAAAATGTTTTTGTTCAGGAAGGCTTTCCCTGGGGGGTATTCCAGAAAGCGGGTTTTTTTTAAACTCTGAGTTTGTTAACCCTGAGATGAGGGAAACCCGGTGTTTTCAGTTCCAGAAAGCGATGTAACTCAAACTCTGAGTCAGTTACTATGGCAACTGACCCTGTGAACCTAACCTGCTCGCTAGCAGGTTTTCTTCAATAAACCCTGAGTTTCTCTCTGTCTCCTCCCTCCTGGTGAGCCTTAAGCAGCTATCCGACATGGGGTGTCCTTTCCTTCAGAATCCAATTGACATCGAAGCCGAATTAATTCGCAATGCCTTACGTCATGAGAGGATATTTAGACCAAGATTAGATATACTTTCATTCCATTCATACCTTACAGAACGTTACCGTTTTTCGTCACTCTATTATTTATCAGAACGACATTCTCCAGCCATATATATCCAACATTACAAACCGCGGACATGTTCTCAGTTCAGAGCAAATTCTTTCTGTTGGCTGAGCAGAACTCAACTGTTAATCGGGATGAAGCCACTATACATTGAAATGCCCACTGAATATGTATGTATGCTGAATATATCAAATATGATTAAAACTGAATTGAGGGGAGCTTCCGGTTGGTGAGCAGATGGAGTAGACGTGTTTTGTGAGTGCTCCCGTAAATGCCAAACTTTTTAAACCACCAAGCCCTCAAACTTTCAAACTTTTTCCTTTAAAAGGGATTCCCTGTTGCTGTTTTTCTTTTTTTTTGTCTCGAACGAGCCCACTTACCTCCGAGATGGCTTCGAAGAGCGGCAAGTTGGGAAAAAAGGACGAGGCTGGCGCTGTCTTAACCCTGGCGGCCATTACCACGTTGCTGGAGGAACACCGCGCTGCCCTGGCCGCCGAGTTCAAAAATACTTTCAGTCAGCTCGACTCCAAACTCGACCAAACGCGGCTCGCGGTCGAGGACCATGGCCAACGGGTTTCGTCCCTTGAACTCGCCACAGAAGACCTCAGCCAGCGAGTTACGGACCTTGAAGGCATCTGCTCGACTCTACGGGATGATAATGCTCGGCTGAAGGCTAAGGTGGTGGATTTGGAAAGCCGAAGCAGAAGGCAGAACATCCGTATCCTGGGCTTACCGGAGTCGACCGAGAGCGGTTCTCCGGCGGCTTTCTTCTCCAAGCTGCTGTGTGAGGTGTTCGGGAATGATACGCTGCCGTCACCGCCAGAGATAGACAGAGCGCACCGCTCGCTCGCCGCCAAGCCGGCCCCGGGACAGAGACCGCGTCCGGTCATCATCCGCCTTCACCGGTACCAGACGAAAGATATCCTCATCAGGGAGGCGCGCCGTAGAGGAAAGGTGGAATATCGCGGCCACCCCATCCGGATAGTGGAGGATTACAGCCCCGAAGTTGCCAGCCAACGAGCGGAATACAGCGGAGTCATGTCGGAGCTGTATCACCTGGGTCTGAAGCCGGCTCTGCTCTTCCCCGCCCGGCTCCGGCTCACGCTGTCCGGGGGGGCCAGGAAGTGGATCGGCTCCGTGGATGAGGCGCGCAAATTCATCACGAGTCGCAGCAAAACTTCAAACCCGCCGTAACGGGACCGTTGGAGGCTGTCACGGCTCCGCCTGCAGCCCGGTGCGGCTCACTGACGCTCACGGACTGACTTTTTTTTCTCTCTCTTTTTTTTTTTTTTTTTTTTTTACGTGAGCCACATTATTCCTGAGGGGAGGGTGAGTAACCCCGCGACAACCAGTATTTTCTCTGTTGTTAGTTTGACTGCCCTTTTGCAAATATTATTAATTTGCAGTTCTTTTTGGCTATTTGAGGGAAGGGGGAAAATAAGTGGTGAAGAGGGAGAGAAAAAAAAAAAGAAAAAGCTTTTCCGATTTACCTATAAGTTTTGTAATAATTGTAAGCTGTTAACCTTACTTTTACGCTGCTTAAGTCGGACGTTTTATATTTTATATTTTTGTACAAATATTTCTGGGCTCATATCGGGACTTCCAGGTCAAGATTTGAGAGGGTATTCCTCTTTTTTATTTATATCTACACGTTTTAAGGTGCTAATAGGTATACACCCATGATACGGGAGCAAAAGCTATTAGTGTGTAGGATTGGAAGATGCGTTATTGCACTTTGTTTGTTTTGAAGAGCTTGCTGCTTTTTTTTTATTTTTCTATAGCAGCTGTCTTAGTTGGGGGGGGTGGGTCGGGGGGATATGTCACTGCCAGAAACTTTGCATTAACTCTTTTCAACTCATTACTCAATGTGGGTCACATTCAACCTCCTTTCCGTTCTCTTTTTTTTTGCCTAGGTCATTGTGCACACCTAATTTTTCTTCTTAGATATTATGAGTAGATACTTGAAGTTGGTGAGCTGGAATGTTAAGGGTCTGAATCACCCTATTAAAAGGAAGAGGATCTTCTCACATCTAAAACACCTTAAAACAGAAATAGCCTTTCTACAAGAAACTCATATTCGTAGTTCTGATAATAGCCGCCTGTTCCCGAGGTGGTCAGGGCAGAGATTTCACTCCTCCTTTCAAGCTAAGGCCCGAGGAGTTTCAGTTGTGATCAGTCAGGATGTTTCATTTGAGCAGCACAATGTGATTTCTGACAAGTTTGGTCGCTACGTGATCGTTTCTGGGAAATTATTCAATACATTGGTCGTACTTGTGAACGTTTATGCCCCTAATTCAGATGATGCAGTCTTTTTTGAACGACTGTTTTCACTGCTCCCTGACCTTAATACATATTCTCTCATACTGGGTGGTGATTTTAATTGCTGGCTCGACCCAGTCCTAGACCGATCCTCTACCAACCCCGGCACAGCAAGTAAGTCAGCCCGTCTTATTCAGGCGTTCCTTTCTGACTACGGTGTTTGTGATGTGTGGCGTTCTTTACATCCATGTGACAGAGAATACTCCTTTTTCTCACAAGTGCACCACACATACTCGAGGATTGATTATTTTTTTATTGATAATCAACTGATTCCCCTGGTTCATTCCTGTGCTTATCAGAGCATTGTCATTTCCGACCACGCTCCTGTGGTTCTAACCATGTCCCTTCCTGACCTACCTCAGAGAGACAGACAGTGGCGATTCAATTCAACTCTGCTGTCGGACACAAATTTTGTTAAATCTATGGAAACGGAAATAGCCTTTTTCCTATCCACGAATATGACTCCAGGAATGTCTAGTCTAACTGTCTGGGACTCCCTCAAGGCTTATCTCCGGGGACAGATTATATCCTACACTGCTAGGGTGAGGCAAAAATCTTATAGGGAGCGATCAGACCTTGCCCGCCAAATCAAAGAGGTCGATGAAGAATATTCTCGGACTAAATCCCCAGATCTTTACAAAAAGCGGCTAGAACTTAAAACTAAATTTGACCTGCTTACCACTCACCCAATTGAACAGTCACTTCTGAAAAGTAAAACCAGGTTTTATGTTTATGGAGACAAATCTGACAAATTATTAGCCAACCAACTTAAAGGCTCTAAGGCTAAACAAAATATTTCTAAGATTCGATTACCAAATGGCCATGTAACTACAGACCACTTACTCATAAATGAAGCATTCAGGGACTTTTATACCCAGCTATACACCTCGGAATCTCAGACTGATCGAGATGAGATTGCGGACTTTTTAAATAGTCTTAGTATTCCCAGTCTTTCACCAGATCTAAGGAAGACATTAGAAGAACCGATATCCCTGATGGAAATTACTCGAGCCATTTCTTCACTGCAGTCGGGTAAATGTCCTGGCCCTGATGGCTTCCCGGCGGAATTTCTAAAGAAATTTTCTACTCTGCTTTCCCCACTATTATCTACAGTTCTTTCAGAATCCTTCAGCCACGGTTCCCTCCCTCCTTCTTTTTCGGAGGCCTGCATCACCCTGATAGCTAAAAAAGGGAAGGATCCTACTGAATGCGCCTCCTACAGGCCCATCTCCCTCTTAAACACAGATGCTAAAATCCTAGCTAAAGTCCTAGCCCATAGGCTGGAGAATGCCCTCCCCACAATTATATCTGAAGACCAAACTGGCTTCATTAAAGGTAGGCAGTCTTACTTCAACACAAGGCGACTGTTCAATATTATCTACTCTGCCTCTGAGGCTATCCCTGAATGCGTTGTCTCTCTGGATGCGGAGAAGGCATTTGATCGCGTCCAATGGGATTATCTCTTTGCTGTGCTGGACAGGTTTGGTTTTGGTCCGAACTTTGCTCTGTGGATTAAACTTCTCTATTTACACCCAACAGCCTCAATTCGTACTAACTCTCAACGGTCAAAACCATTTAATCTGCATCGTGGAACCCGTCAGGGGTGCCCCCTTAGTCCCATGCTTTTTGACTTGGCTATCGAACCGCTTGCCACAGCGCTCCGATCTTGTGAGGATGTGTCCGGTATCTGGAGAGGTGGCAGGGAACATAAGGTCTCGCTTTATGCCGATGACCTCTTGCTTTTCATCTCTCACCCTCTGGCCTCATTACCCCCTGCGCTGTCACTTCTCAGTCAGTTTGGGAAACTCTCAGGCTATAAACTGAATCTCAGCAAAAGTGAGCTTTTCCCTACCAATCTCGAATCGCATGCTTTAGACCTTTCCAATTTTCCCTTTAAAATCGCAAATGACAAATTTTCCTATTTAGGCATATCTGTGACAAGGAAACACAAAGACCTGCTCCAAGAGAATCTTATCTCATTGTTAAATGAGACCAAACAAACCCTTACACAATGGTCACCCCTGTCAATGTCTCTTGTGGGTCGCATCAATTCAGTTAAAATGACCATTTTACCTAAATTTTTGTACCTTTTCCAGACCTTACCACTCTTTATTCCTGGTTCTTTTTTTCAGTCCCTTGACTCAGTTATAACTACATACCTATGGCGGGGTAAACGGCCACGTTTGAACAAAACTCACCTTCAAAAAATTAAGTCTGCAGGTGGTCTGGCCCTCCCAAACTTTCGTTATTATTATTGGGCTGCTAACCTGCGCTGCCTTGCATTCTGGTCCTTCTACTGTGACGGCGCTGACCGCCCTGACTGGGTGGCGATGGAGTTACATCCAACTGATGACCTGTCAATTCCTGCCCTACTCGGCTCCTCACTTCCACTTCCTTCACTTAAATCAATCAAAAACCCAGTGGTTAAACATTCTCTTAGAATTTGGGCCCAATTTAGGAAGTTTTTTGGTTTTCACAGCTTCTCTCTTCTTAGCCCCATTGCATCAAATCACTCTTTCAAACCATCCCTTGAGGACCCCACCTTCCAGGAATGGCACAGGAGGGGTATGATTCGTTTTAGAGATATGTTCATAGACGGCACCGTGGCATCTTTTGAGCAGTTAAGTAGTAAATTCAGCCTTCCAAAATCACACTTCTTTAGGTATCTTCAGGCTAGACATTTTGTTCTTTCCCAGACACCCAGCCCTGGTGCATCGATAGGCTTGACCACAGTTGACAAAGTTCTTGCCACAGACCCATTCAAAAAAGGGGCTCATTTCGTCTTTCTATGGCATGTTGCTGGATCTTAAGAGCGCCCCTACAGATAAACTCAAAGCAGCATGGGAGCAGGACTTAGGGCTTCCCTTATCAGAGGATACCTGGGAGTCCATACTCAAACTGGTTAATACAACCTCCCTGTGCGCACGTCACTGCTTAATTCAGTTTAAAGTGGTACACAGGGCTCATATTTCCAAAGCAAAGTTATCCTCCATGTACCCAGATATTAGTCCATACTGTGTAAGATGTAAAGTAGCAGAAGCCTCTCTCATCCACATGTACTGGTCCTGCCCATGTCTAAACAAGTACTGGATGGAAGTATTTCATACTCTCTCTCTGGTGCTTAAAATCAGATTAGAACCAAACCCACTGACTGCCCTGTTTGGGGTCATGGAGGGAGGAAGGAAGTTAACCACTGCACAGGGGCACACTTTGTCTTTTGCCTCCCTTTTGGCTCGTCGGGCAATTCTGTTCAGGTGGAAGGATCCCTTCCCTCCTACTCGTGCGCAATGGCTGGAAGACATCATGTCCTGCTTAAAACTGGAGAAAATTAGATACTCGCTTCAGCAATCAAATAAGTTCCAGAAAGTGTGGGGACCTTTTCTAGAAGCATTCCAGACCCTGTGAACTATACTTCATATTTCTTTTATATTCCTAGTGCAGGCTTTTGATGATAGAGTGACCTCATATTGTGATTAGTAATCTGGCAGTGACATGGGAGGGATTAGTTTGGTCTGTAGTTTGTTTTTGTTACTATTTTATATTTTTTCATACTGTTTAATTGTTTTTTATATTCTGTACACTGGTGCATGCTATGATTAACATGCCCATGCCTAATCAAAATGTTTGTAATTGACATGCAGCATTTCACCTTTTATACTTTGTGAAAATTTTAATAAAAAGATCTTGAATTAAAAAAAAAACTGAATTGAGGTACAATCATAGGCCCACCCAAATTATGCCTTACCTGTCTGAATTATGTTTTTGTATTTAATTTTCAACTGCTGCCAAGTGCGCTTTGCGCCTGTGGGGTTGCATCTAAATGACAATAAAATTTCATTCAATACCATTCCACCACTGTTTTCTTCTGTAATATTATAAGACAGTGTGCTTAAATGTTAAATGAATACTGCATTCAAACTTACGCATTGACTGCAGCAACTTTCTCCAACGCCAATTGTCTCTCCTTTGCTGCTGCAGCTGGTTTTTTTTTTCCGAAATATGCTCTCATACTCGCCATACGCACGTATTAACACTACTAACTCCAGTGGCGTGAGGTATGTGGATCTTCAGATGCAAGCTAATGTTTCCTCAAAGGAATTTTGTAAATTGAAATGTTAAATAAAGTAAAAAAAAAAAAAGTATGTGGATCTTTTGTTGTCGCCGGTTGCCATGGTGAATCGTAGTATCAGGGCTCTATTGATGGTGGCTTTTTATTTTCCTCATGCACGCGCTTAAGGTTAACATACTCAAAGTTGATTGAACTAACTCATATCCGCTGTTCTGGAACCGAAAACCCAAAGTTTCCTATTACACAAACAAATCCGGATTTATAAAACCGTGTGCATGCACACTTGTACGCAATGTTCGCTTTATAAATCACAGTCCAGTTGGAAGGTTGCGCACATGATTTCGCCTCATATCCTGCCCTCTATACGCCCACTTTCTACCATAAATGGGCAATGCAAACTACATGATGATTGTATTTGCATATAAATGAGCCTGCTGAGCATGCGCAGCGGCTGCCTGCAGTTTGTTCCTGCTGCGCGTCAGGATGAATGAGACGTGTCGAGCCAGGCCACCGTGCCACTAAATTTCACGGAGACTGAGATCGAGATGTTGTGGATGAGGTGGAGGCCAGGAAAACCACATTATTTGGTGGTCACAGAAGTGGCACTAATCCCTAACAAAAAGAAAGCAAGTGAGTGGCAGCACGTCGTTACTGCTGTAAACGCCGTGAGTGCCACGGACAGATCTGTTGCAGAAAAAAAAAAGAAGTGGTGCAATCTGAAGGTGAAGGCCAAGAGGTACGGAGCCCCTAAAGGGACACAGACTTTTTTTATATATATAATGAGTTTTACGTGCGCGCGTGAAACCTTTAAGGCTGATTTATGGTTCCGTGTTACACCAACGCATACCCTACGGCGTAGGCTCTGCGTCGTTTTAACCCGGAACCATAATTTAGGCTTTATGCGCGCGCGTAAAGGTTTCACACGCGTGTAAAACTCATTATATATATTAAAAAAAAATCTGTGTCCCTTTAGGGGCTCCGTAGAGTGGCCCGGCACTCATTTGTTATGTCCTCAGTCACTCTACAGTTGGAAGCGGTGGGTGACAAGGAGGTTCTCGGCACGGCGTGTCCTGCACCGCGGCTGCAGCTGCAGCACCAGAGCGTCCTGACTGACGCTGTGCTTCAAACACAGAGGGACACGATCAGGGCTATTCTATTATAAGTCTGATATGTGATGACATTAAAAGTATGACATGAATCTGGCTTCATTTCACCACCTCACCGCCTGCGTCGCCAGTTCCCCATATCTTCAAAATGTCCGTGCGCTAGGGTCAGGGTTGGCGTAAAGATACACACATTTTTATTTTATTTTTTTAGATCCCAACCTTTGCGTAGAAGGTGGCGTGCGCATCTTTCAAGCGTAAGTAAGTACGCTTGAAAGTAAGCTTTATAAATGAGGCCCCTTGTCTTTTATAGATGTTTTTATTGTCTCTATGCTTTTATGCTTTTACTTCTGTTTTTTTATGTGTCTAGATTTTATTTCTTTTTGTTTATTTTGTTTGCTGGTTTCTGTAGCACTTTGAGATTATTTTTTTATGAAAAGTGCTTTATGAATAAAATGTATTATTATTATTGACCCACATGCGTAGGAAACACAGAACAATAAGGTCAGAACAGGAACCAGGTGTTTTCTAACATGAGCTTGTTAACCTTGCCCTGCTTACTAAAGTCAGCTTTTCCACTTCAAATGAACTGACTACATAATCAATAAAATGAAATTTGTCAAATCATTCAAAAACAGGGAACAATGAAAAGAGTAAAAGGTAAACTAGAAAATGAACCCTCAAGAGGACACATCACAAAGCAGGGAAAAAGAAAGCACACCTCTGTTATTTCCAGCATTTTACTCATCACATCCTTACTAAGCCTTAAAATTGACTGAAAACAAATACGTAACTAAAATGGAGAAGAGAAAAAGAAGCATGCTGAATAATGAAGTACACCCTTACTGCTACCATGGGAATTAAGAGGATAAGTAGCAACCAGGTGCTACTAATCAAATGTAATTGATCATTTGATCCTCAGCAAGTGTGAGCAGCTTTATAGAGCAGAGGTTTTGGCAGTTTGCTGGTCTGAAACATGTGTGTGTGTTAACATAATGCCAAGCAGGAATACATCAACTATACAGTGTTTACAGCTGGTATATATTCAAATCAATTCAAATCAATTGCCATCTCAGCAAGTTCACCCCAAAGTTAAAACGTGCAGTGCTCAGTGAAATTAGGAAAAAAAATAACAAAAAAGGCAAAAACAAAAACCTACTGCACAGACCCCACTCAGGTAACGCCCATTTTTTTTCCTGATGTGTTTTTTTTCCCCCATTTTCTTCCCCCAGTGCTCCTACCCAAGTCAGTCCTGGGCATTGCTCTGCCAACCCCGGGAGGGCCCTGCACTGAGCTCAAGTGTCCTCCTTACTTGAGGAGTGAGCAGGCCGCTTCTTTTCACTAGACAGGGTGGGGCTTCTCCGGCCGGACGTAGCGCGTGGAAGGATCACGTTATTCCGGCCAGATCCTCCCCACCCCATCTGGACCCCCGGCTGGCCAGAGGGGGCATGTATAGCCCAGGACTGTTGGATGTTTTTGTGAGGCAGCTCACATTGGCTACCAAAGGGAACATGGGGAGAACATGCAAACTCCACACAGAAAGGAACTTTCGCCACCGTGTGTGAAGTCATGTGGGAACTTAACACACACTTAACCACAGCATCCCAATTGAACCCAAGACCTTCTCGCTGTGAGACGGCTGCACTACCGACTGGCCACCGTGCCCGCCATCTTCCAACTTAATTTTTGTTTGACAGACTGCAGTTCTAAGATGTTTATGTGAAAATACACGTATTATAACTTTATATTTGTGGTAAAGTTATAAAGATAGTGTATTTCAAGATTTCTCTTTTTTTCAGGTAAACATCACTGTTGAAATCTTGTTGATATGTTGGAAATGTGTGTTTGATCCGGTAACAGGATTGCCAAATTTATAGGTCATTAGCTTCATCCATCAGCAAGCCCCCAGTTTCGCTCAATCAAACATCTGTAGCTGTAAGAACAGCTCGTTTTCAGGAAGACCCTCTTCTTCTCATGTTCAGTCTTTGTCATTCTGAAATAGTTAGAGTTGAACCTAGAGTTGAAACGTTTTCATCCTTTTGTTGGAATAAGAGTTATTTCTGGGTCTAAAGATTCTCTAAAAGTTTTCAAGATCAAAATTATTGGGCTGAAAATGAGCAATGATATAGCCTAGCCACTTTAAAGGTATTATCCATGATTTTGGAGAGCTAGCAAGATTTGAAAGTGGCACCTCCTCTAAGCGCCGCCCCCTCCTCCCCCTCCCAGCTTTAATCCTGGAAAAACTCTAACCAATCCGATTGGTCCAGGACCAGAGGCTTGGCAGGGGGGGAAAGAACCAATCAGAGGCCTTCATGCCGCCCACGACCACCCCTGCCCCCCCCTAAAACCGGCCTCGCTTACAGGTGAATGAGACATGGGGTAGTTTTGTTGAAAATGTGCTGTCCAAAATGTCCTGGAAAACTCGACTCCTGCAAATGCGCGTTCCCCAAAGTTTGTGGGGGCGTGGCTTTGGACGGAGCGCTGACGGGAGGGGGAGGAGGGGGCTTAGAGGAGGTGCCACGTTCAAATCTTGCTAGCTCTCCAAAATCATGGATAATACCTTTAACATTGATGACAACATAAATGGGAAAGAAACTGAACAAGCATGACTTGTTTGAAAGAGCTGCCAGGAAAAGGTCTCTTCTCTTTAAGAACAGCATAAATTAGCCACAAGGTTCTTTGTCCAAAGTGGAAATATCTGGCCAAAATGCTTGAACCCTGTTTGGTAAAAACCAGAAAAGCCCTATCAGTACAAATGTATCATACTAACTGTCAGCTACAATAATGGAGAAATTATAATTCGGGCTTATTTTAAAAAGGCATCAAGACCAGGGTCAGAGTCATTATATCCTCAGTGAACACCTTTGTATTCCATGTGACCTGTCCGTCACCCACTGCTTGCCTGAACCTGGACACCAGCACAAGTGGTTGGAAGATTATCATCACCGTCATCATCATCTTCCGACTAATGGGGCCTCTTTCTGTGGGGTTTGCATGTTCTCCTCGTGCTTGCACTGACTCTCCTCAGCTACTCCGCTTTTCTCCCACAGTCTAAAAACATGTCTGTCATGTCACAGGATGATTCTAAAATTGCCAATAAAGAGAGTGCGCGTCTGTGTGGTTTTTATAAGTGGTCCTCTGATGGACTGGCAACCTGTCCAGGGTGTACATGAAGAGAGCTGCATAGGCTCCAGCAGACCCCTGTGACCCTGAATCGGAAAAAGCAGGTATGGGTGATGGATTAATAGTTTCATTTTCATTGACTTGTATTGCTGTTCATCTGCAGCTGTGTTATGCAATTATAAAACCTGGACCAAGGACCACATTTTTTATTTTATATTAAAAGCATAAAAAATAGGAAAATAAAAATGGGCCAGTTTTTTTTTTCCACACTACAGTTGAGTAAGAAAACACAGACACAGATTGCTGTATCAAATACACAAGTATTGGAATACACATCTGAATTATACTACCACCCTCAACAATCTATTTAAAGTACAAATAAAAAAATCTTACCTCTAATGAGGATATCTACATGATAATCTGATGTTATAGGAATTCTGTTAAGTAGGTAAAACAGCAGTGTTTCAACTTGATTATGGTCTTATTAGTGGTACATTTGATTTGACGACAGGGCCCTAATGCTTTGTAGAAAACAGCAACAACATTTACTCAATATGGACACAATCCTATTACAACCATTTCCGTAATCTCGCCCACTCATCTCAGCTCGTACAAATTGCATTTGTTTTTAACTCAGAGTAGGCGTTCATAAGGCAAGTACATTTGAGAAAATCATTATTCTCAACTTGCAGTGGCACAAAGCTTAACGATATAATTGAATTGAACAAGTAAACGCAGGAATGTTTTCTGCCTCCCAAACCTTTTTTATCACAACTGAGTAATTGGGGAAACCACTTCACACATTAGAGATGTACTTCTTGAGTGTCTTGTAAACATTTTGCTGATAAAATAAATTTTGCAAAAGTGAAAACTTCTCCGTCATTTTTACAGCGGCATACAGGGAATCCTGAAAAAAGGTTTAAGAGATCTTAACAGTGTAATTAAAACAAGTCACTGCACATGTCCAACAGCGTGAACCGTCACACAAACAGATAGTGATTCATTATGACGGCTTCTACGTTTTTGTGCCTCAAGATACAGGTCAAAACAGATTAATTGTAAACATAATGACATTGATTAAATTTTCTCCTGGGCTGGTGCCCTCACTATTTTTTTTTTACCACATTAGGATGTATAATATTGACATCCCTGCATCTAGTGAGGAGTTCCTGTAAAGGCCAGTGCATTCACTGCATCTAGGGTTATGGGGGAAAATCAGGGATACCTGCTGTTACATAGATTTATATAGAATAACTTGCCCTAAGAGTAAAAATTTTGTTAGAATAAATTAACATATTATACCGATGTTAACTCTGATATTATTAAATACGTTTAAATGGCTTAGTGGTCTTGGGTGTATGAAAACCAAGCACTGGATTGACAACAGTGAAAAAAGCATTGTGGTAAATATATGTTTTTTTATTTCTCCTAAATAATCCAATTACTTATTTAAAATGTGTATGATGATCTTGTGCCAACATATTCAAAGCATATTTAGTTGTATGTTCAGAAGTTACTGGTCTACATTTCTTTCAAAAAGGAACTAATAGCCAAATATGAATTTTATCATCTAAATTATTTCTAGTTCAGTTTAAATGGATGCTGCCTTCATGAGGCTAATATATTTTAGTTTTTAAGGGTTAAATTGATAAATGTTATTAAGTTAAATTTGTCATGGGAAATGTTCAGTACTTTTCATTTATGAATGCCTGGCTAGTTTGTGCTTGTATTGTTCTCTCAGACGTAAGTCTCTCTGATAAATGACAGTAGTAGTAGTAGTAGTAGTCCTGACAAGAAAATAAAAATTACACTGCTGGAAGTATGAAAAAACACAGGTACAGTTAGCCATTTGGGCAGCTGTAACTGGCTACCGGTACACAATATTCCTGTGTGAGTAGGAAGTGATGATATAAAATTTCCCCTCACTCCTCCCCGGTCTATAAATCTGATACTCTGATTTCCATCCCAGATGGCCAGATAAACTCAACTGTTGGCGAGAGAGGTGTATGCATGTTATTTCTGTAATGTCCTGCTCTCTTGTTTTAACCATTACTCTTTCACTGACTGCCTCAGCAGGAATATATTTAGTAACCAGCTCTTTGAAAAAACTACAAAAATGACCCCGTTTCTAAACATGGGTGAGACAGTGTATCATTCGTCTTCATAGCTTAGTGTTAACACTGCCAGGCTTCTCTCCACCTGGTACTGTCTTCACATTACCATTTATTGGAGTTAGATGGGATTGTAATTCACCCAATTGAATTTCTCCCGTATTGCATGCTCACTTCCTTCACTGCTCTGCAGCGGCTGGTTGCTGTGTGTTATTCACAATGGAGGCTCTATCTGCATGTGGTGCAAAAATATGAACAAATAGCAATTTCTTGAAATTCAGACAATTTCAGAGAACTTGTCAAATAAATAGGTGGCTTGTTTTATGTTCAAAATGAGCATCCCACTCTCTGGAAATGTGATGATGAAATAAAATAACATTCAATCAAAGCTGATACCCATAGAGTTAACTAATGAACACCCACAGCCAAATTACTGCGACACCAGTGCTGTGCAAAAATGGCCAACGTCAATGTATCACAGTTTGATAACTCACAGGGTCATAAACATTACAGCAGTTCAAATCTGAACTTTACAAGATTTTAGTCATCGCCCTTTGGCTACATACTTACAAGTCCATATTCTTTCCAAAACACAGCTTTAAAACAGAACCAACCTCCATCCACACTAGAGTTTCAGGTCTGTGTAAGAACCATCCATACTCACTGGGGATGCGTGCATAAGTGATGACAGGCTGACAACGTTGCTGGAAATAATCTTTGGTTCACATTGCTTTTATAACGGCCTTCCTCTTACTCGTGTAGTCAGTTGCAGAATTATTGAATGCACACTGTGTAACAGCTTATACAAAAGGACAAAGTCAGCAATACTTCCTGCTGCTGTTGATTACACTGTCATTGAGGCAGGTGTGTGAGTTATCTATCACTGGTGTTGGTTGGCAAATATGAGAAGGCTATATATGACCTAAATGCTTAAATCATTATAATTGGGGAAAACAGATTATTTCCAAATATATATGTGTATTTTTTTCCCTTCACATTAGACCGAAACAGTTGCATTTACAAACTGAAACAGGCGCTGTAGCATAATCAAAATGTTTCCGTTTTTAAGGGTCACATTTGCCAGAGCAGTATGGATGCTAAGTGCAACCGTAACAAAAGCTTTCCATTTCAAAATGAAAACATATCAATGTAGACATACCCTTACACTGACATAAAAATACTACAGCAGCAGCAGGACCAAGACTTGGGACTTGGAACTTAATATGCTACTGTGATATTTTGAAGGACTTTTGTAATCAACTTACTTCCTTCATAGAAGCACAGCAACACAAATATATATAATCCAGTCTTGTACATGCAAACATTCAAACCACTTCACTGACTATTACTCAAAAAGCAACACTGTGCATACCAGAAAGGTTGAGCGTGGGGACATTTTATGGGGAGTGTAAGAAGATTGTGTAAATGTTTTACTGGAAACTAGTGCATATATATACACATGGACAGTAGATGTGCACAATTCTTGTGCACACACATTCCAGTGTGTTTCTATATGTAAATTATTTATGACAGTGAGGCAAGTGACTGGGCAAGGGCAAATCACAAATGCATAAAAATGTTAAATATGTAAGTGAACAGAACAATTATCACTAGTATAGGAAGCCCTGTGACACTGTGGTAAAATTTTACATAAGACCGTCCATGGGTCAGCATTTCATGAACATAACTCCACATTTAAGTCTCCAAAGGAAAAACAAAAGTTATAATAGTAAAAAAGCCTACTGGGGGAAGACACTTGATGGGAATAGATGAATGAGAAGACAGTAAAAAACGAGAAAGTTCCAACAGGGTGCTATACAAGTATGGACCTTTTAAACTTTTTCCACAAATCAGCTACTATTGGGAATAACATGCAACATATTTATCAACTCTGAACAGATCCTAATTATGTAAAATATTCTTCTGAATCGCAAAATCTTAATTATGCAAGTGGGTGCAATTCATAATGGGGATGTGGCACGACTGTTTTTGAACCATGGACAGATATGGATGGAGTTTATGGCTTAATTACAGAGAGGAAGGTCACTGCTCTCCATTTCTCCAGAGGCCAGTGATAGCTAGGATGTCAGACTGTATCTGCTTTTTGCTTAGATTGTTGATTCATATTGAAATGAAAAGGCGTAACATTTTACCTCTGAAGACATTTGGGGGGGATCCAAAAATGAGGCTGGAAATAAGTTATATTTGAAGAGCAGAAGAAATAAAGAAAATATCAATCTATTTCTTTTTTTCATATTGATAGAGAACGCATTTGAGGTAAATTAAACAATTTTTTTTAAATAACTTTGTTCATACATGCACATATGAACACATTAATGTGAACTGTACAAGAAAAAAGAAAATTATTTCTTATTCAATCTTTAAATATGTGCAGCACTGACATGGGAGGTTAGCTTTTTCAGTTATTGAGTCAGAACTTCTATGAGGTAATGATGCATACCAGATAAAAGTACATGGAGAGGGAACAAGGAGGCTGTAAAAGAGTTGCATTTGAAGAAATGCAAAGTAGAAAGTGGGTGAGACAGAAAAAGAGCAAAATGGCAAGGAATCATTAAATAGATCATGGTGGTGACACTGTTTCTTTGAAGACACACACATCTGACTGAGTGTGAGCCTTGAGTCCTAACAATGCTGATAGGCTGCAGGGAGCATCTCAGCCTTCTCACTGAGCACTCGCACCAAGATTAGAGGTTCCTTTAATCCGACAAAGGGGATTAAATGCTACAAGAGAGGCGAGAGAACCGCTCCCACGGAGGAGCTGAGATGAATTATTTACACCTTCCCTCAAGCATGGTGATCTTAGTCTTTAGACCAAATATCACAGTTCTCAGATACGGGTGGCATGTCCTACCAGCCGGACAGTCCATGGAACCCACATAAATATGATCTCATGCTACATACTCGGCCACACAGAACGCGTAAGTGTGTATATAGCGGGATTACAACATATTCATTTCAGCTAAATAATTGTGACAACTCTATAATAAGAAAAAAGTCAACTTACTGTATGAGCTCATAGTCTGACAGCTATACATTTACAAGCTCTGAAAAGTTGGATAACCTTTTAGTGGAGAAAAACACTTATCACCTCTTTTTATGCTCTGAAAAAAAAACTTTTAAACCCATCTCCATCACCAAAGTGAGTCATGAATGTGACAAGCAATATTGCAAACTGTTAAACACATGACAACATGATTACATGAAACACAAAGTCCAAGCGTGTTTCAATGAAAGATCCATCTCTGCTGAGAATGTGCTGTGTTCAATTTGAAATGCCCCCACCCAATATCAGCCGTACATGTCCAAATAATTATAAGAACACATCCAGATACATGTCACAACAGTGACTTACAAATATGCATATTGAAAACCACTGCAAATGTAAATGATGGTTGATCATCATCACTCACCCCCCTTGTTCCATCTGCCTTTAGTCCTTGCCTGACATGTGAGTTCGGGGCATCCAGACAGCACCAAGAGGAAAAAAACAAGTTCAAACACAAAAAGAAATCCAGAATTTACTCTGGAAAACATGTCCAAGAGTTCCTGGCAACCGAGTCACTTTCACATGGCTCTATTTCCTCCTAGAGTGGCGCGACTGTGGCGCATGGTAACCCACGCGTGGGCTGTCATCATCAGTCACGCTGGTGTCAGCAGGGGATCTCTTGTCCTACCATGCTGCTTTGTGATGCCCCGGCTGGGTGCTGATCTTCACTGATGCTGGGGAACCGAGAGAAAACGCATCTCTCCTCCGGTAAGCTCTGCCTCACCAGAGCGCACAGTAATCAGACGGGAACACACAGCTTGCCATGTAGCGGCACAGCTCAGCTACATTCAGCACAGCGCATAGGAACTCGCTCTCACACAAGCTTCCTCAAACACACACATTCTCTCATTCACACACACACACACACACACATTTTCCCTCCTATCTCCGTCTCTCTTACGCTCACTGCTGCCACCACTACAGATGCTGCTGCTGCTGAAACATTTCCTGCCCTCCTCACTCGAGGTTTCTCTGGGAATTAATTCCGCTGCGCTCTGTCTTTTGCTTAGACCTGCACATCGTGGAGGAGACAAGAGGTGGAAGCACAATCCACCTTCAACACTCTAAGAAGGAGTTTCCATTGGTGCATTTGGACTATCTGACAATGCAGACTGACATACAGCCAAGCAAGTGTTAAAAAGGCACCTGGGGAATAAAGTGAGCCGAGGAACAACAAGCTCCACATTTGTAGAAATCCTCTTCCTCTCCACGACATTTCCGCAGATGTTGCCACACTCAACAAAATAAATACTGGCTTTAGAGAGGTACATGGAAAACTCACACATAAAACAAATAGAAGGCGGGAAAACAGAAAGAAGTACTTTGATAGAGAAACTGAATGGTCCTTGCCCCTTGAAGTAATTGGCAACAGTTCAAAAATGTGTTCCATCCATCGCTGAATATTACTGATAAATTAAAAAGTGTGTGCTTTTCTATGTTTCTGTATATACATACATATATAAAACAGCAGTACAAGTTCCAACTTACTCAGGATATCTTAATGGTAAATAAATATATGCAACCTAGAACTGCAACAAATCATGAATGTTAATTAGGATAAATCTTTTACTTTAAAAGTGCATTTTAAAAAGGTCATACTGTTGTTTTTCTTTTAAACCAGGTATTTCAGGTATCAGTAAATCTTGAGATTAGAATTGCAACCTGAAACCATTTGCTGTTTCCATCCATCCATTTACTGTACCCGCTTAATCCTGTACAGAGTTGCGGGGGTCTGGTGGAGCGCATCCCAGCTCATTACAGACGAAAGGCAACGGTGCAGCCTGGAAAGTTTACCAGCCCATTATATGGCCACATATATAGACAAACAAGCATACTCATTCACATTCACGCCGGCACAGGTAATTTAGAATCACCAGTCAACCTAAACATGTTTCTGGACTGTGGGAGTACCCAGAGAAAACTCCACATCAAGATTCCTGCTGGGCCCGGCTGATGAACCGATGATATATAACTAAGTGATGGCCAAGTTGAGTTTTTTGGGGGATTTTGACACCAGAGAAAAGAACCATTGCTCAATGGATCATGAACCAAACAACTGCAACTTATTGGCATTAAACCATCTACACAGTCAGACCATAGCACTCTTTCAGCTCTCACAATACATTACCATAATGGATATATTTGTATTACCTTTGCTGGAAAGATACACGGAAAATTGTAAAGTAGTCTGCTTTTGTAAGCACGTTGTTTATTGAGATGATTGAGATCCCCCCCCCCACCCCCAAAAGTATTTCACAAGCACACACACTTGTGCACTTTATTGTTCTAATAACAGCTTCTGAGAAAACATACAATAAAGTCCATGATTTTTATGCACATTTCAGATTAGTTTTCTGAAACCATGCAGTCATTACTGGTTTACCATCCACCCTCCCTCCCTATTTTTCTGTTTCTTCACGCCATCTCGCTTTCCCCTCATAACATCAGGAAGTATAATTAAGGTGGCTGAACGTTAGGAAAGATATGTGTATTTTCTTTAAGGCACCATCAGGACCATGTGTTGGCAATACACATTTCAAATAACAAACAAGCATTGCATTTGCTTCTCTATGGGTCATTAGACTATAGCTTAACTACAAAGTCATAAGGTATGGCGGAGCATTTTTTTGAGGTGTGAAATTGCAACATAAATCTAAACTACACGAGGTAATTCAAACTTTGTACAGATAGCTCTTTATGTATGGAAACCTGGACTGGTAGCTTGGTCTCCCAATTTAAATGATTCCAGCATGGCTAAGCAACAAGCAGCTTTGAAGCTAGTGGTTAGTGGGGGAATAGTTAAAAAATACATGGAGGATGTGAAATGGCTTGTGCAGAGCCATAAGTGTACTTTGACAAGTCAGTGATGTGATATGCTTGTGCTTCTTATTAAAACAAGGGGCTGACAGAAAGAGCCATGAAAATGACGACAAAACAATATTAATACCATTCTTATTCTAATCCTTAGCAATGACTGTATTATATTACTTTGTCACACTTTGGGTTCATTATAGGTTTACAAAAAAAAAAAAGAAGTTCCAATAACTAGGACCCATCAAAAACCCTTTCATTCCAAACAAACTGGCACGACGCATAAATCGGTAGAAGATATATTTGGCATTATACGGTATATGTGGAAAAAAGGAGTTCTGAAAATATTCAAACACAAAAATAGCACAGAAATATCAATAGCCATCAGCTGGAAAAGGGGACAGACTATGATGTCTGTTGCTTGTATAAAATTAGTTCAGACAGGCATAAATCTGTTGATGTGTACCTGGAATTACCAATAATTTAGCGTGTCTTTGTCTCAATTTCAGCGATTGATTGAAATAGTCGCTGAAAGCATTATTCCATTTCACTTCCTGCTGATGTAATACAAAAAGAAGAAATGGGGACTTGAGGATAGAAGGGTAAAATTGTGCAGTAAAAGATAGCTTCGAAAAGAAGTACATAAAAATACACAGAAGTAATATTTAATACTGTCGCCAAAACAGTCCCTACCACTGTGGATGAAGTAAAGAGTTGAGAGGAGGGGATGAGGAAACCCCTACATCCATACTGGTAAGTCTGTCAGCTTATCACCCCCAGACAAGAGCCCCCTGGATAAATGTGGTCAAGCAGGAGAAGAGCCCAGTTTCAGCAGTGATGGGGTGCAGGACAGCGATAAGGATGAAGCTCCACTGGGCAAAATGCGGGACTGAGGCAAGAGGCCTCAGGCTGAGAAACCCAGCCAAAAGCATTGCTCATTCCAACTCTTACTGGCTAAACCTCTTAAAAAATTTACACACAGGCATTCAGCATACTCAGCAAATATAGGTTATAGCATGCACCTGCTTGTGTCTTAGTTATGACTGCATGTGCACACGTGTGATTGCACATCTCACTACAGGACCTCTGACAGTAACGTGTGTGAGTGTTGATTAGACAGAGCTAAAGTGAAGACAGGAAACGAGAGAAGAAAGGAGCCAGACATAGAGAGAAACAGTCTTCTTGGTGTTTTTGCGATGAGAGCTTCTTGAAAACAGACCATGAAATTTGCTTTTTCACAGGAAGTGACAGACCAAGCACCATGAATTGATCCCCTGATGGAGATCTGGCTCTTTGTGTAGTCATTTTCTCCTCTGCGCATCTGCCTGCCCAGATACTGGATAATCTACTAGCTGCCGGCATTCCTAATCCAACCATCCATCCCCATTTACTCCGCCCATGTGTGTCCCAGCACAGAACAAGGGTATAGTTTGGAAGTCAATTACGGAAAGATTTAGTTGTTTGTCTCTCGTGAAATATTGTGACGCCCTCAAATTTCTCCTGCACCATTTTCTTCATAATTATAAACATTGTTATTACAATTCACCAAAATCAGAGCAAATGCAATGAAAGAATCAGGAAAATAATCTGCCTATGTGAATGCCTGAATGACATGTTTTCTCTCAATTTTGAAGTCAATTCATTTTATTTCTTTAGCTATTTTAAACTCAACAATTATTGAGAAAAACACTGCAGAGTATCAGACAAAAAACAAAGGACAATACATAAGTACTAAAAATGAGCATTTTTTGGTAACACATACACACACACACACACACATATGGCTTAATCCCTCTTGGATAGTAACCTGAGGAAACCCACCCAAGCACAGGGAGAACATGCAAACAGAAAGACCCCTGCCGGACTAGAAATCAAACCAGGAACCTTCTTGCTGTGAGGCAATAGTGCTAACCACTAAGCCAAGTGTACGCTGTACATGTATAAACATACATGCGGAAGGAAAAGTTAAAATATTAATTATTATTTTCCAGCACTATATTTAGAATTCAAGCTTTTTTCAAACCTTAAGAACACAACATTAAAATTCACACATTTTCCAGCACCTGCAGGTACACTCTACATTTTAGGATATTCATGAAAAATCATTATCAGGCCTTCAAATTTGGTAAATACAACTACAGAAGAACAACACATAATGTATTGTACTATATCATTATTTAATTCACGTTAACTAAATCAAAATGCAGCATGTTGAAAACTAATTTCAGACTTGGTACTTGCTTGGAATAAAAAAAAAAAAGGATAAGTGACATCCACGTGCTGCTAATCACATACACTGAAACTGTTTAGTAACAAGTTTGATCACCTCTATAAAATGAGATATATTTTGCTTGTTTACGTACATGTACATGTGTGTTAACAAAATGCCAGTGAGGAATGAATTCAGACAAGATCCTAGAGAAGCAATTGTTGCTGCCCATCTTCTAATCAAAGAGTGGTTATTAGGTCATTCCTTCCCCAAGGCACAGTCATCTTAAAAGCTAAAGGAGCCGTCTGTAAGAAATGGCCAAAACTGGTACTGCAGTCATTTTCAAAATATTGTTGAGCGGCGTGTACCCTCCCCCTCCTCCCCCCGACCAGAGGTTGCCAGGTTTTTCATCCAACACATTCGTAGCGGCTGCTGCGATAATTAGAGCCGAGCTGGCAACCCGGATGCCGAAACAATACTGACTTGGTGATTGGGAGATAGGCGGAGGGTGGAGCTTCAGAAACAATACTGACTTGGTGATTGGGAGATAGGTGGAGGGTGGAGCTTCAGGCCAAAACAAAAAATGACAACATAAACATCAGTTGAGGGCTGCAACTCCTCTTTTTAAACTGGAATATCCTGGCTTGAGTGCTGTTGTCAGTGACATAAGTATTTGAAATGAACATGATTTTTAAATGTCTGTTGACATATCAGGGTCATTTTATGATTCGTTTTATTATTGCTCTTACATACAGCTCCTTAAGTTAACATTGCCTTTAGAAGAAAAGGGGGGGGGGGGGGCTGTTAAATGGCTTGTTTGGTTGACCTGTCATCCTTAAATTGAATTGAATGCATTTTATTGTCCTTATACATTGTATAATAATTGTATAATATAAAGAGAACTTAGCATGCTATAGCTTTGCGAGGCAGCATCTGATCAAAATACAATCCTCTTACCAATAAACAGTTTAATGAAAAGGTTTTATTTATATGTAATTATTTTTAAAAATGCATCACCAAATATCCCTGTTTCTTGCTGAAAATTTAATTTAATTTAATTCCCTTTATTATCAGTTTCTTTCAAAATTAATGTGGATAAATATATCTTCTAAACTATAACAAAATGTTTTGTGCCCCTGCCCTTGTCTAGCTGTTGAGTCAGACAGCTGTTCCGTCAAATTTCTGCTCCATGAATCAATATGTAAATTTTATAAGTAACCATTTGGAAACAGGTTGGGCTTGTTATAATGAACAGTACATGAAAACAGCTATTCAAGGTAAAAGTGTTTCACAAGCTGAGAGCACAATTACATCAGGAATAAATTCCTTCACAATCAATTCTTTACACCACATAAACTCGTGCACGAAATGCATTTGTGAATGGCCCCACAAGTCAAGGAACAGAGAAATAATAAGAATCAGAATGAGTTAGTGATGGCTGTCATAAAATACGGCATGGACCTCTATTTACAACCTGTAATAAAACTGCCACTGCTGCAATTTATAGAGATGTTTGCCCCACAGAGCCAAACCCTTTTTGCCAAGGGCATGTTAATAACGTACATAGAGCATTTTGAATACATTTTTACACAGACATTTTGTCTAATAGAGCATTGCAAACTGGAAAGCACACACTAAAATGCAACAGCATCGTGCTTATAGTATACTGGTGGCCACATGGCTCAATTCTAAAGATTTGCTTCATCTCTTAGAGCAGACCAAACTATTACCCTGTGCTGAGGTCTCCATTTATCTCTGTACTCAAATCTCTCATCTTCTTTCATACCAAACCAGGCTACCAAAAGTTACCAAAAGCGGTATCAAAAGTACCAAAAGATGCAAAATTTTGAAGAGGTTCAGACTCATAAATACTGGACAAAGAAAGTTTGCATACGGCATTCACATTACTTTGAAATTGTCACATACAACAGTCTGCAAAGATACAATACTAGGTCAAGAAAACAATTCTAACTCCAAATCCTTTTCTAAGCTAGTGACAGGGGTTTCAACTATATCAATAGCACTTTTCCACTAGTACCTATTTGGCTCGACTCGCCTCAACTTGGTTTTGGCGCTTTTCCTCTAGGGTCCAACTGTGCCGAGTAGATACTTTTCTGTAACTACTCAACTGAGGTTCTATGCAAGCGGAGTCTGACATCACACTACATGCCACCGATTGGTCAGAGAGTTGGGCACTCAGAAGTCTGAGACGGGATATGGATATTGTTTGAAGAGCGACTCTGAAGGCGTCTTCTTTTTCATTCTATTCAACCAGCAATGGCAGCGCAAAAGTCGGCTCCGTGGTCCAACTCTGAGGTGCAGACATTCCTAAACCGTGTGGCTGAGGAGAGAATTTAAAAGGATATAGACGGGCCGACAAGAAACAAAAAGATCTAACCAGGAGCTTTCTCAGTCCATAGTTGCTAACAGCTACCAACAGACTTTCCAGCAGCCGAAACAACCTAAAAAAAAAGTTATGAAGCCTCGCCGCTTGAAGCCTTCTCTCACTCTTATTTTTTTTAACTTGCTATTGAACACATGCCACAGACCAAGCAGCACATAAACTGTACAATTTCCACCAGGTTCTACATCTTTGGTGTTGTTTTCTTCTTCTACACTCAAAAGTACGTCACAGCAGCTTCCAACCCAGCCTACTTCTGCGCCGGGAACTGGATTGTAGTGGAAAAAAACTAGGCCAAGTTGAGTCGAGCCAAGTTGATTAGTAGAGCCCAGGGGCGGAGCAGGGGTCCCAGCCCAGGGGGGGCAAAGCATTCTTGATGGGCTCTTGTGGCCTAAACATCCGTGCTGTTAAAACATAATCGCTAAAAAAAAAAAAAAAAAGCCACATATCAGCCCCTCTGACACACAACCACAGCATGCAGGGGCACATGGTCAGAACGATTCAAATGAGGTGTCAGCACCGTGGATTTGGCCAGTCATTATTGCAAACCTAATTATAAGCCTAATGCAGACTTTAAGATATAGGTATCAAACTGGAGATAAAAATCAAATGATATCCAGTGATGTCGGATTCAATACAGCTGAGTAGCAAAATTCAGACATACGTGTTCAACCTACACGACAACAGTTTACAATGTGCAACGACATGTATTTAACACAATGACCGAGCAGTCAAAACAGCAACAAACAATATAGGAAAGGCCATATATTTAGCATTATGACAATGTTATCAGAAATAATTAATATTATGACAGCTTACCAATGATGGTTTCATCCAGCGGTGGGCAGAGAACCACAACAAAAAATATTTCCATCCAAGGGGTGGGAGGGTACACATTGAATGATCTAAAATGCAAAAACTTTATTTAAGGCTACAGCTTCTGATGCGACAACTGGCTAAAAGTAAACAGACAACATGCACGCGCACGTACCCGTGCATGACAGGCAGACACACAAAGGGAGAAGGGGTATATTTCTTTCATTTTTATTTTTTACAACTTTATCCTTATGAAAGCAAGCGTTATAATCCCTTGCTATAACGCGGTTCACCTTTCACGGTCTTGCTGCTTCACAGATTTGCATTGTGCATCGTGTTCTGCATTCTGATTGGCTAAACAGTCTCCCCGCTTCTTCACTTCCTGTGTCAATAACATTGGTCGCTTAGCAACAATGCTGAGAATGGCCAATGAACTTCAGCGAGCAGCTCAAGAACGGGACCCTTTGATGAATCGTTCATTTCAGTTCTCAAATATAATCGATGGTGGCATGTCGGTTTATAAGAATCTTTTTGCCCAGAAGAAAAAAGAACAACAACAACTACCCATAACTATGTTCCCCTCTCGAAAAAACACACCCCACCGCGGGCTTTAGAAGAAAAAGATGCTACAGAGTGGAGTCAGGATGCAGCGGCACCGTCAGAAGAGCAGTGAAATACGCGCAGTTGCGCGCAAGTCACAATTTGTCCTACTGTACTTATTGTATTTTTTTTTCATAATCATTTTTCATTTTCTCCCGTTCTAATCCAATTAATCGCGTCGCGGTGGGGAGGGGCTGTTCTGACTCCTATCAGTGACTGAAGTTATGTTTCCCCCTGGTGGTGATTTTGAGTTACTGCAGTTCAGGGACATGCGGTCAGGGGAGGCAGGTGAGGCTGTCATCATGACTAGTAAAATATAAATGATTATAACATCAAATTTATATTAATTTTTGTCCACTGATCTTTATGTATGTAATTTCTAAAACATTTTATAATCAAAATCGCTGAATTTGCCTATTTCCTGTTCAAATACAGGGATGAAACGTGAGGTGCGGCAGCAACGAGCCAAGCCTCACCTCTGATTGCGCAATCCATCACAAACTGGGTAGATACGTGCAATTGTGGCAGACAATACTCTGCCGCACTGAAGGGGGCTTACGTGAGCCAACAGGTACAAACACTTTTAATTTCAATCTTATAAAAAAGAGATTAGACTAAGAAAAATACAATAGAATATTTAAAAACTAAATTTTGGCCTTAAATAAAATAATCTTTGTTTTTCTTTTCATGCTTTTAGTTGAGCAATCTGTATTAAATTGATTAAAGTATCAGAATTAAACGTTTTAAAAACAACTGAATATTTCCCTAAAGGTCAAAAGTTAAATCTGTGTTTTTGTACACCAGTCTATACTCTCATTTATGTTGTATGAATTATAGAATTGCGACAGCCAACACATGGAGGGTGTAGAGCAAATGCATGTTTTTTCTTACCTTTACGTATCTGTAATATGTACCGTGTGTGCGCGTGCGTGTGTGCCCGTGTGTTTTTTTGTGAAGAATGCTGATGAGATATGAAATAACCAGTAGCCAATTGAATAAGCTACCCTTTTTGGTTTATATATTTGTAAATCTGACACTAAAGGAGTCAGTGCCTCACCATGAACCTCATCGCACGTCACTGCTGCAGTTTAATTATCAGGTACCTGCAGAGTGCATGCACAGACTACTCAGTGCTCCACCACGGAGAAGTTGGTTGTCTGAGCCTTTAGGGCCGCGTTCAGACTGGAGGCAAATCTGATTCATATCTGATTCCTTCTCATATCCGATTTTCAGGGCTGACTGTCCACACTGATTTTAGCAAGTGTCCAAATCGCATCTGGCTCTGTTCAGACTGGGCCACATCATTGATTGATCTGACGGGTTGCCGTAGCAACGACGTCGGAGCAGAGGCGTCACCAAAGATACTCTATACAGATATAATTTATTGAACGTCTCTGGCGTCACCCAGCGCGTGTATTGTGTGACGTCATGTAATTGCGTGCTGTCTGCCCACCCGATCAAAGGTTATGGGGATCCTTTATTTTTTTGTAATTTTATATTTTTATATATATGTATAAAAAATCCCCAAATATCTGTACCGTTTCTGATTGGTTCGGCACTGCGCATCATTTTTCGACACAACAATGAACGCATACCGCAAAAGTTGTGTCTCGGCGGAGGGACCTGACGTCCCAGCAAAATGAGAAACAGAGAAAAGTGTTCAGAACAAAACCACCAGCAAACTAACAAACAAACCAACAAAGCTCAGAATTAACAAAACGAACCAGCAATGAACAACTGGCAGCCCCGCTCTTTAACCTCTCCTCCTGATGAGCTGACGGGCTGCAGGTTCAGGCTCACAGCGCGACTGAAGGCTGATTTATGGTTCCGCGTTACACCAACGCAGAGCCTACGGCGTAGGGTACGCGGCGACCCGCACCGTACGTAGAAATGCAGTCTTTTTTTCTGCTATTAAAACATGATTTGTAATGTGAATTTGCAACACTTAAACTACAAATAATAGTTTTTGACGTGACATCAGATATTGTACATGCTCTCTGCGAAAGGATGAGTAGCTCCACAACTGAAAATGGGCGGGTGGTTTGGCGCATGGGTCTGTTCTGGCGTCGCGTCGGACAGTCAAATCCGATCTGAGTGTTTGGAGCTGTTCAGACTGAGACGCATCCGCCCAAATGCGATATGAATGCGATATGAAACTACCTCCCGGAGGTGGTTTCGATCTGGTTTGCAAAAATCGGATCTCATGCGGTTTGGGACTGTTCAGACTTCAAAAGAGTCATCCAGTTTCAATGTGGATGGGCTAAAAATCGGATATTGGCTGGCAGTCTGAACGCGGCCAAAGTGGAACCAACAATGAGTAGCCTATAGTTGAGAATGTTTGTTTTAGTTGTTTGTGGCACTTTGATTTTAAGGATAGCGTTTGAGAAGTTTGTTTCGAGTAAGAAAAACCGTGCTAACGATGCTAATGCTAACCGCGAGGCTAACCGCTAGCATGAGGCTAGTTAAAGGGGAACTATTATGAAAAACAAGTTTTCTCTTGCTTTAACATATATAAAGTGGTCTCCCCTCAGCCTGCCAACTCAGAGAAGGAGGAAAGCAACCAAATTCTGCAGTGTCTGTACAGCCGCCCGGATGAGCCGTCCAGTGTGATGTGGGTTCTACAAGCCGTTCAGATTCTGCTCCCGTCGTTACATAGGTTGGCTTCCGATGCGTGAAACCACGCCCACAACTAACTCCGCCGGCCGGAGCTTCCGCCATTTTTTCGTAGCGGTGTATCGTGTCATTCAGGCAGCCAATCAGCACAGTGCCTCATTATCATAGCCCCGCCCACTCTGAATCTAGCATAGATAAGGAGGTTAGAGAATGGGAAGATAAAGACATGGCTCAGAGGTTGAATTTCTAATTTACTTAGCAAAAACAATCAAAAGCTTGTTTTTAAGACATTCAAGGCCTGTTCAAAATAAGTATTAGATGCCATAATAGGGCCCCTTTAAGAATGGCCCCTTTTCTGCCGTGCCGTCGCTTCCCAAAGGTTTCAAGTAAAAAAGTTAAATGCTGTATTAGCCCTTCTGTTTTCTAATACAGCATTTAAGGTGTAAGAAGACTTTAACCAACACTATTTAAATACTCGAGACCAATAGCATTTTATAGGAGGAAGGTGATTTTGAGCAGTTTTATTATTGTCAGTTTGCTCAATTTGTCGTCCACATCAATTCGTGCAGTACTCTCATTAAAGCCTTTGGCCTGTTCTCCTAGATCTGAGTCAACCTGGTAAGCTCGCACTTCTTCATCCAGTTGACCCAGCTGCTCTGATGTCACTGCATTTCGCAAGGCTTTGGCCAAGGTGATGAATGCATCCTGGACTGTTCGACAATCAATGATGGTGTTAGTGCAGACAAAGAGATCATGATGTTATTGTTGAGAGTAGTGATGCACTGAAATGAAAATTTGTGGCCGAAACCGAAACCGAAAATAATAATAAACACTTGGCCGAATACCGAACAATTCCGAACATGGTTCTTCGCAGTTTTTCATTTATTTTGCCAATTTTTTCACCATTGCATAAATCAAATAAATTTGATTTAGGCATGCTTTTAAAAGAAAAATATCTTTTACAAAATTACAAGGTAGAAAACATTTGTTGAACATAAAAAACTGAACATTTTTTAATTTCCCCCAGCATTTCTTAAATATTCCAGCAGACATTATACCAGCAAAGAACAATAACTTAAAATAAATAAATCTTTGAAATAAAGCCATCTTTGAGCTTACGTTAGGCTTAACTGACTGAACATTGTAACATAGGCCTTAAAACAATAAAAATGCATTAAAGCGCTCAGGGTTTTTTATCATTTCAAATGATAAATCAAACTTGTAGTGCTGAAAGACTTTGCAGATGTGCCCCCTCTAGATATTTGAGCAGAACATTCATTGCAAACAGCCATTCTTGTATTATTCTTTGCCACTCTAAAATACTTCCACACTGCTGACATGTTTGCACCGCACCACTTCACTCCACGCTCTTCGCTGTTTGATTTCGTCATCTAAACGCACCTGTAATAGATTGATTTATGTTGTTTTGGTTCCACCTGCTGGTGAATGTTAGGTAAAATTCTTATGTGGTTAGTTTTTTGTTGGCCAACACTTTATGTGGTGCGCAACCATTACGGGAGTGTTATGTGGTTAGTTTTTGGTTGGCCAACGATTTATGTTGTGCACAACAGTTACGGAGCGGCCAGTCTATTTATTTTACAATGCCGTTATTAATTGTTCGTTTTTTTTCCCACTTATTCCACCGAACACCGAAAGTGTTTTTTTGCCATTTTCGGCCGAACAATTTCGGTTACCGAACAATCGATGCATCACTAGTTGAGAGGAAGTTTTTTCGAAATCATATCGCGTCAACACCCCCCGTGGGCCTTCGCGATGCTTTGTTTTAATTAAACAGTTGGATTCCCCTGGTCCGCACCAGTTCTAAGTCAGCTGCAAGACCGCCGTACCTGATCCCCCCCGCCTGTTTGCCTTCCGCGCGGTGTTGGACACTGCCCCGCGAAAACCCCGCCCGACGAAGCACGAAGGCGGGCCGGGCCGCCGCGGCGGGGAAAGGAGGGCGACGGGGCGACTGCTGCCCCAGACTACCCCCCTTGATCCAACACGCCCTCCTCTGTTTCTGATTGGCTAATACCAAGGCTCTGGCTCGCTTAATTGGTTTACAACAGCATCAGTTTAATGCCTAAAGGCTGATTTATGGTTCGGCGTTACACCAACGCAGAGCCTATGGCAAGGGGTACGCGGCGACGCGCCCCGTACGGAGTGCCTCGTACCCTATGCCGTAGGCTCTGCGTCGATTTAACGCAGAACCATAATTCAAGCTTAACATGATAACGCACGTGCAAATGTTTTTTTGTTCTTTCTTTTTTTTCCCTAATTTTCCAACTGACGGAAATCCGTCTAGAGACGGAGAACTTTAATCCCTGTTCTTGTGTAGGCTTTACGATGAAAGCTGTGGGTCTGCACTAAAAGCCTATATTAAACATAACCTTAGTGGAGGCTATGTTTGGATGAGCAATTAAAATAAGTAAAAAAATCCCTAGACATTTCCTGAATTAACAGCGAATATGTGTTTCTACAAAGACACCAGCATTATTTTACCCTTTGTTATTTAGGTTTTTATTTTCATTTTTTTTTAACTTTACACATCATAGTAGTCCTCATGCTAGATATCGTGAAGCGAGTGAAAACAAATTATAGGTAATGTTACAGAAAGGTGAGGAATGGGCTGTATTGAAGTCCGTGTGCAACTGTACATAAATCATTATCTCAGTTTTGCTTCAGGCCGTTGCACAGTTCCATTCATTTGAATACTGTACGTTTGCAAACTATGAGACGGCTGCCCAATCGATCATTTGCTGTATACAGTCCAAAGGCTTGCTTGCTCTTAGAATATAAAGCAACTCCACTGCGGTTATTTATTGTCAAGCACAAAATAACTGTGACAGAAATGCCAAAGGTGGTCTGGGATCAGCAAAGGAAGTTTTCATTATAAAAACACACACATACACACAAACAGCTTTGTAGAAGCGTTATTTAGTCAGATGGATGGAATGAGGACTCAATCAGAATAACTTCCTAGAGGTGTTTACAGAGTGAGATCCCCCACTACGGGCAAGAAAGGCTGCCAGCAGATTGAACATACATATCCATTACCGATATCATCAGCACCAATCATATCATCAGCCAGACACTTCCAGGTGGACCTGAGCCCAACCACACATGCTGCCGGCCCAGCATCCGACTCTGAAGCGTATATCCCAGCTTTCTGCTTGATCTCTGCAGATTAAATCGGTACAATAAGCATGTCAATATGAAATTTACGCCCTATACTTAGTTCAAAATATAACAATACAGAAAAAGCAGAAAAGTTGTGTGCTAAGACTGAAGTTGGGTGTTTTCATAATGATTTTCTTTCTTTCCAATGTTTTCCTCTGGATAATGGGATCACGTGTGTGACAGCCTGCATAGTATGTGCTGGGTTGATTGATCTAATGCATGTCTGTCTCTCTGATTGCTACAGACAGCCAGATTGGAAGCACCTGGTATGCTTTGGAGCCATAAGATAAAATGCCTCCACTTGCAGTGTATTCTTCCCTGCTAGCACCATTTCCACTATTTTCTGTTTGTTTGTTTTTATTATTATTTACATTGCCAAAATAAACATCTTATTTGTATCTGCACTTGCCCTCTCTGTTTTTGTCATGACCTGGTGCCCAGGTTTTGACCCTTGTCATATTCCACTCTCTGTATTTATTTATTTATCTATCTTTATGCTAAAGACAGTGTGTATTTCCTTAAGCTAAGGAACAAAATGCAACGTTATGGACATGTACAGCAGCCATATTGAAAAGTCCACATTTACCACACTGATTTGCAAAAATTTTTTTTAGATTTGACTAATAAACAGCTGTTATTTGCAGAAGTTACTAATATTGCATCTATTTTTTACCACTAAAAACAGTTCATTAACACCAGGTCATATCGATCGTGACTGGCCATCCAGTCAAGTATCAAAATTCAGCAGCATGAGATTTTACTTGATAAAAGTAACAAATACAAGCAGAAAGAAACGAGTAAAACGTAATGTTCTAACTTTGTTTTTGTTTAATGCATGGACTAATTTTAAGATGTTTTTTTTCAAATCCAGAATATAGCCGACTTCATATTTGTAGTTAAGTTTGTTTTTTTGTGTTTTAACACTTCATATAAAGAATTGGTTCTACACTTAAGAGTCAGGTGATTTCATGGTCCATTCTGAGTTGTATTAATGTTTGTTAGTGTTTATTTTATATTCAATTTAAGTGTTGAAATTTTTGCAAATATGTTAGCCTGCAAGCTCAGCTGTGATCATCATGTACACACATACACTGCTCTTCCAGAAGATGAAAGATTAAAATATATCTATCAAGTATGAACTACAAAGTGCACAAACACCAAACTTGACATACTTGGAATTGAGAAACTACCTATTTCTTTGCAGGTTAGGTTTCTGTTTGACTTCCCTTCTTCCCACCTCTCGATTGTTCACACCTGTGTCTGACCAACCGCTGTGAGAGTACGTATTGTAATGTCTTTCCTCTCTTCTCTGCCAGTCTGTCTGTTTTGCTATCCCATCATGTTCTATGGTCTCCTTTTCTGTTTATTTCTTTTTTTCATAGATAGTTTTTGTTCTGGAAGACCTGCACATTTTTGGCACTTTTGGTTTATATGATTATTAATTTTTCCTACCTTAGTCATCTCTCGCATTTCAGTCCTCCACATCCCCTCCATGATGCAGAAACCTAAAATTGTGAAAAAACTGAGATATTTCCTGCTTTTTTACCCTCTCTCTTTCAACATTAATGGTTAAAGGTTATCGTTATTTTAATAAGCTTATAATGAGCAAGTCTGCCCTTAGAGACTTGAGCAGAATAGTACATGTATGAGTCATTTTTTAAGTCCATCTTATCAAATAATTTTCAGCTAAATCTACTGTATCCATTTAATTAATTAATAGTAAATATTAAAAACTATTGACTTAGAATGAGAAGGACGTTTCATTAACATAACAAAGACATTTATTATTATTTTGTGCTGGTTCTTGCAGCGCAGTGACACATAATTCTTATTCAGATGGAAGGCAAGAGAGAGGTCAAACTACTGACCTTTGGAGATGTTCAGAGAGGCATTCAAGGACCTGCTGTACATTACCTCTATTCACATAGACAGAGAGAGACAGAGACACAGAGTGAGTGAGAGAGAGAAAGTGTGTATACCCCTTGATGTGCTGGGGTGGGCTCATTGCTCCCAGGGCTGTTGGGCATTAAATCTGCCTGGGGATGAGAGAGAATGGCAGGCACTCAACTACGGGACCTCAAAACACATTTTAAATTTTGCCTGGGATGACACATCTCGTCCACCTCTCGGGCTGCGCTGACAGGAGTGACAGTTGGAGGCATTTATGAGTCCAGCTTGAAGGTTGCAGAAAGTTGGTTAACTCCTGTATTAAATGATGATGGTAGTTATGGATTTTGAATTTTCTTTACCCCGTCTTTTATTTAATTACAACATATATAAACTTAATTCAATTCAAACCACAATGCATTTAACAGATGGACAGATGCAGTGATGCAGAGCTGACTCTAAATGTTTGAGATACCTTCCTAATCCTGTGGTCATATCTGGCTGAAAACCAACTCTAATCACTGCTTTGTGTTTGTCCCTGGCTGAACCTCATTTCACTCTGATCTGTCAACAGCAGTTTGAAGAAATCCAATGTTTACCTTTCTCCACCAACATACCACTAATGCATTACCCCAAAGGAGGTGGAAGAGAACAAGAGTGGGGTTAAACTGTAGCATATGTGGTATACTGCAAGATAGTGAATGGAAAAAGTTAAAACAAATAAAACATAACAAAACAAATGTCTTTTAATGATGATTCCTATTGCATTAAAACCAACTGACAGTTTTTGTGTCGACTATCGACAGCTGTTTAATAAGGCTAAGCCCTGTCCAGAGCTGAGAGGTCATAGTAGCTCAATTAGATCTCGAAAACAAATGCATTATATCAGAGGGGAAAGATGATGTATACATAAAGACCCATAATATTATTATTAATATAATAACAAAGACCCAAATATTCAAATGAAAGGACCATTTCCCGACCTATAACAACTATTAGCACAATGATTCTCAGACTGTGGGGCTCAGCCCAAACTTTGTTTTGTACTCCTGGCTACCTCTTGGCCTTCTGAATTTGGGTGCTATTATATTGAAACAGGTACTTTTGTTAGTTCAATGAATAAACACTTTAATTTACAAAGTATCCTTGTTAAATAATCTTTACCAATCTCTTGGACAAAAATTTCAATTAGCATATTACATTATATCCAATGTATCATCATATGCTTCAGAACTGCCATTTTCATAATCACCCTTCTCCTGAAAATTAAAAATGCAATTTTAGATAAATTAAAAAATGACCAATCAACTGCAAACTGTGTTCAATCAAAGAACTTTCTTTGAAGGTTAGCCAAATTATTAACAGAAATGTACTCACGCATTGATGGACAGGGGCATACCATTTAAGGCTAGTGCTTGCTTTGATTAATGAGACAACCAAATGTGATTAAGACAGCCCTGATTGTGCTGTCATTCTTCCAAATGGACAGGACCTCAGTGCTCACCTCACTGAAATCCCAGTCCAAATGGCTGGCATGGAGATTTGTTTCCACATTTCCAGCACTCCCTCATTTAAAAGACCTCTTCCTCTTCACTAAATCTTCCTTGGTCGATGTGCAGATATGGTCTTACATAAGACAAGAGTCCACTCAGGCTAGTTATCACTTTAAGTGTCAACACTGATGCAGCATGCTATTAACGTTAACACCAGGCTTTAAATTATTTTTTTAAATTGCAGATGAACTTGGAATAAAGGAGGAACACTGCGTCTGACACATGCATTTCAAGTCAATATTCGTTACTTTCGGTGGTTGTATTCAAGTATTCAAAAGGTGCACAGTAAAACTTAAGCGATTACATAGTATTAAAGTTTTCTAACAGATGCATTAAATGTACCAGCGCAGATATGATGGATAACAAGATACAGGATTTTTTTTTCTTCTCTCTATTTTTTGCAGATCTATAAACCTTACATTTTGTTACGTTTAATGGGATGAAGACAGCTCATGTTAGTTCACGTACACCCCTGTGGTTAGAATAACTTAAAGATTTCATTGTGTGGTTTCTTTCCACCTTCAGATCCATTAAAGTGTGTTTATTGGTTGCTCAAAGGAAATTGCTACGCATCATGTTAGTGTATTGAGTATTGAGATGTACTTCATTTATCTGTTTTTCCTCAAAGGACATGAGTCAATGAAACTGGTTTATTTGCATGCATGTGCAATCTTACATTTTGAAAAAAGGTATGCCCATTTTTCTTTTCTTTTTTTTATTTTGTTCTACAGTGGTGGCATCATTAATTATTTTCATTATTTTATTTGAACTTTAATACCCACACTAGGTTTAGTTGACAAATGGCATTACCATATGCTGTTTATTCACATATAAATTCTGCAGAATAGCACTTAGTCAAAGTGACCTGAAATAACTAAACTGATTAATCATTATGACATTGGGTTTGCTAAAAAACAAATAAGTAAAAATAATTAAAAAGAAAAATACAAGACTTAGCTGAAATATCACTCCCCATGGTCCACTGAAACAAAATCTGTTTCAATGTAATTTATGAGTTATTTTTGTTTTATGTACCACCATATAACCAATGTGAGATAAGACCAATATTAGGGGTAATTAATGACTTAAGCTGCCTTACAGCTGCCTTACAGCAATATTTTCAACATTTTCACTTTAATGGTGTAAGTAGTGTGTTTTCTTGTCATAATTTTGGGCTCTCAGTATGAGTTATTGCTTTCATACCACAGACCAAATGAGTACAGTCATTAACTGTCCGCATCTGTGTATACAACAATTTACCGTTCCCTTATTAAAATCTAAAAGTAACATGCGCCATAAACCACATGCGAGTGTATACAAAATTAAAAGAAGAAATACACAAGCAGATGCGTTGAAGCTGTTGCTGTCATGATCAAGTTTGAAATATGACGATCAGTCTTCAAGACCAAACTTTTTGAAGTGAGGCTCAACTCCTACAGCGTTGTTGCACCTCAGAGAACAGACCCCCCAAGTAAATACAAATAATACATTCTAATCTTTCTGGTATTAATCAAATTGCTTCAATACCATCGAGTATCAGAAGCTCTGTGAAAAAAAAAACAAAAAAAACATTTAGCTGCATTTTGGGCTTAAAGGACAGAATTAAAATGTCAGCTTATGGAAAACTAAGTGTAGACAAGACAGTTAGTAGTAAATAGAGGATATGGTTTCTTGGGCAGACATGTGCCCTAGCAAGACAGCTACATCATTAACCATGTGCTGGTGGGAGAAGTCAGCCAGGATGTGAAGGACAGAAGGAAGAGTGACAGCAGAGTTGTAGAGGAGTGGGAAAGAGGAAGTGTCAGCATTGCTTTAGAAAGCAAAGAGAAACACAGGCTGACAGGTGAACCCGTGAGGATTGACCGGCCTACTTCCAGCTTTCAGTGAGAGCTCATCTGGCACCAACAGAGCTTATATGTCAAAGAACAGGCTGGGCAGGAGGATCCCTTCATAGAGCCTCATGCGTACAGCTGTGGCCCGGCCCCAAACTGAGCAGCTTTAATAAATAACGCATAACAATAATAAAGGACACAAGGACATGGTGATTATTATCTCACACATGGTGGAGCTCAAGGGGTGGCCATGTCTGCACCGGAAATATCTTTTTAATGCACGACTATGGTTTGAAAATGCATGTAGTTCAATTTACTTAGCTGTGAACTTTGCAAACACATTAGATGTGCGAGGTTTGTGGTAATATAGATTGATTTAAAATTTAATTCTGAAAATAAACATTTAACAAAGTTAGGGAGAAGGAATTGAAATATGGACAAATAAATGTTGCCCGAGGCAACTTTTTTTTTCTTTCCAAGCTTACGCAGTTAACAAATTAGAAGTCACATTCACGTTTTGTTTTGTTGGGGTGGGTTTTTTGAGACATCTACTGTATATGTGGTTTGGAGAGCTTTAGATAAATTCCCTGGAGAAAGCAATAGAAAGCTGAAACTGTGCTCCATTGTTCTTATATCATTTCCTTAATTACTTCCAGTGGTGGACAGTAACGGAGTAAATGTACTTGAGTACTGTACTTAAGTACATATCCAGAGGATTTGTACTTTACTTGAGTATTAGATTTATTTGGTACTTATTACTCTTACTTGAATACATTTCCAAGACAAATATTTTTACTTTTACTCGAGTAAATTTCTAGGAAGGCTGAAAAGTACTCGTTACTTTCAGGACTGCTCTTTTTTCTTCTTCCCTAAAATCCTATTGGACACAAGCTGTTTTTGTCAAAGGAGGAACCTATCACAGTGCACGCTCTCCACTGGGATGTACGTAAAGCGGAAATACGTCAAGCCTCCTCAAAACGATACCGCTAAAGTAGCCTGCGTTTGTCAAGACAGAGCCGCAACAAGTCAAGGCATAGCCGCAACAATGGCTACGCCAGCGTCAGGAGAAGAAAGACAATCCGCTGAGTCGTCTGAGTCTGATAATGAGCCGGACTCGGAGCAGGGACTTTCACAAAATCCTTGGCCGTATCTTAACTCAATGTTTGAGTTCGACCGAGTAAAAAACGAGGGCACAGACAAACCACAGACATTTATTTTCAAATGTTGTATACTACCTCTCTGCTTTTAACAACTCAACATCGAATTCTCAGAAACAAGAGTTAAAAGATCCTTAAATTAATTTAGAAAAAATATAGTAATTTAATGAATTTACTAAATAAATACTACTAAATACTACTAAATTTAAAAGCATTTACTTTTGGATACTTAAGTACCTTTAAAAGCAAGTACTTTTCTACTCTTACTCGAGTAATATTTTGACTGAGCTACTTTTACTTGTAACGGAGTAAATTTTGACCAGTAGTATTTGTATTCTTCTTCCACCTCTGATTACTTCTACCAACTGTCCACCTTATCCATCCAAACCTCCCTAGTATTTGTCACAGAAAAGCTCATGTTGAACTCATTCAGAAGTTCCCGTGTTCTGTTTAAGGTTCTTTACTATCCAGACTTGACAACGTAAGCAGGTGTATCACTGAAAATATTAAACCATTTACAACTAATCATTCATACATGTATGTTTATAGCTAATATCCATAAAAAGTAGAAAACAGTCCAGCCACCATGGAAACGCCAGTGTTTGTGACGTCCATGCACCGGTGAATGACCAATATACAGACGTGTGGATGTATACATGCATGTATTTTATTTTTGTGGTTTTATTCGTTAATGCAAATTGCAACAGATATTGGCCGGGTTTCCCAGATCCGATCTTTCTTAAGGATTTAAGAAGGCTCTAAGGCCCAGTCACAATACACCCCCTACCCCTACTATTTAGCTGCTTGACCTTTTTCACTATTAAGCAGAATCTTGCATTCATCAACGTTGTATTTGTGGATGTTTGGAGACACACAGCGGGTGTGTGGAGACACGAAGCGCTGCTCCTCAATGCACTAATTCCCTGTCATCACACATATAGGTGACAGGTGTGTTCAACAGGTGTATCCAAGTAGCAATCACATCAATTTACGCACATCAATCAGTTACTGAGGATATGAAATGACCTGTGGGTAGGTGCACACATTAAGACAGAATGGCAGAAGTCAAAAAGCAGCGGGCCAAGCGGTCACCAGCATTCACTGCTGAGGAGATGGGCATCCTGGTCGATGAAGTGTGGCAACAGCGGGACACCCTCTTCGGGGGAACAAAAGGGAAAAAAATATATATTGGCTAAAAAACAAATATGGCATGCCATCACTGAGCGCATGGCTCCCTCCAGCCCCTGTGGCCTACGAGAGTGGGATGCAGTGAGGAAGAAGTGGCAGGAGTTCCAGAGCCAAACCAAAAAGAAGGCAGCGAGGGTCAGGCGAGAGAGCCAGGCCACGGGTGGTGGCTCACCTGCCAACACTGAGCTCACGCCTGATGAGGAGAAGGTAATGGCCAGATGCAAAGACCGCATCTGAGGGCATTGAGGGTGGGGTAGATGTCCTGGGGAACGAGGGGTTGTCAGAACCCGTGGATGAGCCATGTGGGAGCGGGGTCAGACCAGCACCACCAACCTCCCCGGCCCCAAGTACCGAGTCAGAGGAATACGTCGCCCTACACCCACTCCCGCCTGTCCCCGACCTCCAACCTGCACCAGCAAGGACCGGCGTCCGCATACGGGGTGGCCGCACACAGCAGCCTGCTATTACCACCTGCACCTGGGGGGAGGGAGAAGCTTGGAGTGCTGCGGTGTATAGAGGGCCACTTCAAGAGGTCCACTGCCCTCCAGCAGCAGATGGTGGACATCAAGAGGGAGAAATTGGAGCTGCAGCGGAGACAGATGTCACTTGCCGAGGCGCAGTACAGTCGACGCTCCAGAAGGCGACCCTCCAGAGGGCGACTCTCCAGAGGGCGACCCTCCAGAGGGCCCCTGTGAATTGACCATTTTATTGATTTACTCCAAGAGTACTCATGCCATGTATAAGTGTGTGCGTAATGTACGCTTTACGCATGACACACGCACCTCTTCCAGCCAAAACCACATGTAAACTCCCGAACACTAACTTTCAAGAATACTTTGCTTTGATGTTTGTGGCAGGGTGGAGAGGTGGATGGGACACGCGCACCTGTGTCCCATCAACCTGAGTGGCGCGCTCTCCACCCTGCCTGCCTTATAAGGGAGCGGGACAGCAGCGGAGGGGTCGGAGGAGCTGCTGGCGTGAGGTGCTTCTGCACTGTGTGTGGTGTTTTGTGACGAATAAAGGGTCTGCACAAAACTCCGTGTCTCTCCATCCTTCGGTCGGGCCCTCGTGGCACTCGCCCTGCCACAATGTTCAATGCTAGACCTTCAAAACACTGAAACATTGCAGCAATAAAGTATTCTTGAAAGTTAGTGGGCGGAGTTTAGTAGTTTTTATTGGGTTTTTTGTTTATTGCTTGGGGATTAGGGGAGTTGGTTGGTGTTCAGGTGACTGCTTGGTGACTGGTGAAAGGGAAGTGAAATCAAAAAAACAGGTCGATGAGCTCCTGTCTTGTCTGGACACCGGCTTGGTGGAGTGCTGCTCGGGCATCGGGGACCGGAGGTTGGGCATCGTCGTCTTCAGAATCCTCGTCCTTATCCAAGGGAGGAGGCTCATCTGCCCCAGCGCGCACAGCCATGTTGTGGAGCATGGCGGTGACTACGATGACGCCACGACTCTTGGCAGGTGACAGGCGCATCCCCCCCGATGAACGATGGATACAACGGAACCGTGACTTCCACCTGCCAAACATCCATTCAATGTGGGTCCTGGTGTCTGTGTGGGCCTCATTAAACCTCTCCTCTGCTGGTGTTGCCGGGTTGGTCACAGGGGTCACCAGGTAGCTGTGGAGAGGGTAGCCGCTGTCCCCGAGGAGGAAGCTCCAGCTAAACTCTCTCCTAGCAGCCCACAGCCGAGTTGACAAACACGTAGCTGTCATGGGTGCCCCCCGGCCACCTGGCAACGATGTCCGTTATCAGGCCCTCGTGGTCCACCACCACCTGCGTGTTGATGGCAGAAAAGTGCTTCCTCCCAATCCAGCACGGGTCCACCAAGGAGGGATTGAGGATGGGGATCAAGGTGCCATCCACTACGCCAATCACCCGGGGGATCCCAGCCATGGCGTGGAATCCTTGGTGGACCTGGCGGATCTCCTCCCTTGTGGTGGGTATCTTGATGTGCACTCGGGCATGGCGCAGGAGGATCGGTGTCAAGGCTGCCACACTCAGTAAAACCGACGCCTTGCTCAGTCCGGTGACGTCCCCCACCACCTCTAGGAAGCTCCCCACTGCGTAAAAACGCAGTGCAGCCAGTAACCGGACCTCTGGGCTCAGGGCGAAATTGCACCGGGTTGCCCTCCGGATATGTGGAGACACCAACGTGATGACAGCACGTCCAGGGGATTGAAGTGCTGACGCACAAATGCGTTTATATAAACAGTTCTGCTTCGCGCACGGCGACGCGGTTGATTTGCAGCGAGAATATGCTGTATAGCAGCCATGGTATCTCACACGTGATGTGGCAACGCCTTTATATAGAGCAGTGGATGAAGTCTCCTCTAATGAGGTTCCAGCTGAAAGCAATTACACCTGTCAGTTCCCTGATGTGTTAAATGTGGCAGGTTTGGGGTGTGTGTTTTTGATGTGCCCTGAAGCATTTTTGAGTGTGGTACATTATCTCATATGTGCACGCAGATGTGGGATGTGTGCAGACAAATTATGATAAATGATAGTCATGATGATTGTTTTATTTATGCGTAATGCATAAAGCATATACAGGAACACACTTGTTATTCCTTATTTTAATTTTTTTTTCCCCCTTTGCTGTCACCAATGAATGCTAAACAATATAAATCTAAAGTATGAAATGGATCAAAATTTGTGCGGTGTGCATTGTTTTAATATCTCATTGCCAGGTGTAATATTGATTTGCCTGACGTGCCTGGATCTGTGAGTCTTTGTTCACTAACCCTACATTCACACTGAAAGCGTCACGGGCGTCATAGGCAGCTGGCTGCCATTCATTTTCTATGAAAACACGCGTCGACAGGCGTCGGGAGCAGCCGGAGCAGCGCGTCAATTTGAAGTTGAAAAATCTCAACTTTATGCAAATGAGCAGCGGCGACGCCGAGGCAGCGTCCAATCACAGACTGGGATTGGTTGAGGGGCTGGATGGTCAAAACGATTGTATTTGCTACATTGATCCAATGCAAAATAATTTAAAACCGTGCTTATTAATCACAAAACACAGTTTAAACATCATTACCTAATCCGATCCGACCCGGTGTGTCAGTGATCACCGGAGACAGACTGCAGCTTGAAGCTTGAATTATGGTTCCGCGTTAAATCGACGGCGTAGGGTACGCAGCGACGGTACGGTGTGCGTCGCCGCGTACGCTACGCCGTAGGCTCTGTGTTGGTGTCACGCGGAACCATAAATCAGCCACCGGGAGCAATGGCTCGCTGACGGTTGATGTTGATCCGCGGACCAAACTTGTTAAGGAGCATCAAACTCACTCTTATCTACGCGGAAATAACGTTTAAATATAAAGAAGACGTCCCAAAATGTGATCTATGGTGAAATAGGAAACTGAAGATGTGTACGCTATATGTGTAGGCTATATACACTGTTACCTCCGGTACCTCTCGGGGAGAAAGGTCGTCGGTCTTATCGCTCACAGACTCTCACATACACACTGACACACACACACCCCTCTCCCCATCCAATCGCCTTCCTGGCTCCCCCCTCTTATCAGCCCCCCTGACAAGGACGTCCGGGTTTGAGCGCCAGCTACGTGGCCCTCACTTGGATGAACTGTGCCGGGACCACCCCCCCCCCCACCGACTTGCCCACCCCCAATCACCCACATGCAAGTCTTGTGACGTCTGTGCTTTGTGTGCTGCGAGGTGTTCTTTTGCAACTTGATATTGTGTATTGTATGATATTCAATGTGAAGATGTATTTTTTTCTCCTCCCCCCCCTATCCCAGTGTTACCCTTTGGAAAACAGGCGCACAATTCCATCGTGCCGCCGCCGGTGTATCCGAAGTCAATAACAGTTTTCTAAACTGACTCAATAAAGCTGATTCTGATTCTGACCTCCACTTCTGCAGCGCAGCTTGAAAGTCCCGCCCACTGCAGCTGTCGACAGTACATGCAGCTTTCAGTGTGAACGCACCAAGCAGCGAGATGCTGGCGTCAGGCGATTTTTGACGCTTTCAGTGTGAACGCAGGGTGAGAAGGCTGTAAAGAGTGGGTCAGCAGCATCTTACATTTCCTTCTTAATGAAAGAGCTTCTTAAGCTAAGAGCGACTCTGGGAAACGCGTTTTTCTTTCACATGCCCCTTAAGAAGGTTTGAAAGAAGCTCTTTGCTGTTAAGAGCTTCTTAACTGATCTAGGAAAACCGGCCCTTTTTGTTTGGTAATTTTTGGGGATAAAAAAGCGGCTGATACACAGTGCAATGAAAACTGTGTGTTCCATCCAATAAAATGTATCAAAGGGTAGCAAATATTTTTCAAATGCCTATTTAATAATAGAACTCGCAAAAACCATGTACAAACCTATCTATAAAAAATGTCAAAGCTGCTGTTGGTGCATCTAGACTTTTGTCTATTGTGCATTTACACTATAGTGTTTACATTGTCATTATTTGCTTGAGGAGAATTATTTTGCACTGTCTGCATTGGACATACTAAATCAAATGTAATTCTTACATCTCTTAGGCAGTGGGAGAGTAAAGACCAGCCACAATTACTCTATGAACGGGACGGGAATAATAATCATTTCAGATGGTTGTCTCTCTTCTCTGTGTGTATATATGTGTTAAAACAAAGTGTTTTTAATTACATTAAAGTGTAAACATAGCAATGTTAATTAGCTCAACAGAACCATAAATATACAAACTAGATACACTGTTAGAAAATTTTTTAATAAAAAACATTGATAAGTTTCTGTCATCCACTAGTTGGAAAACGTGTCATTCTTGGTCTGAAAGCCTTCACATTCATCAACTGGTATATCCAATAAAGTGGCCAGTGAGTGTGTTTAAAACATAGACAGTTAAAAAGTAATCAGTTGAGAGCTATGAAAATGGATGGCTCTCTGAGAATTTATATGGTGTTATGATGCATTAAGGTCACAAATAATCCTGCTGAGAAACTTGACAAGCAAAATGTTGTCTCCTTCCCCCAGCCCATTTCTGATGTCAAATGTGTTTGCTCTCGGTAGGAGAAACATTACTCTTAGTATCAATGTAATTAAACCTACAGATACAAACACCATCTCAAAATAGATTTGAAACCCAAATCCATAAATAAAGCACATCAAAATTACTGATACTTCTCTTTCAAAGATTTAGAGTGGACTTTTAAATTGATAGTGTACCCCATCAGCAAGAGAGACAGGATGTGTTCATGTGTCAAAGTCGTGATTATCTGGGCTCCCACATTAACAGATTGGAGCATGCACATCGGCCGCATGACATGCATATATCAGCCGTGACTCAAATCACACTTCGACTACTTGACATCTTAAGCTTTGGTATATTGCCCGTTGTTTCTGCATGAGATCTACAGTATTTGAGGTAAGCATTATGTAGACGTAGCCCAGGTTTTTCAGCACAGTTCTCTGCAAAAGTACATTACTAAAGCATTTGTGGCTCCCAACAATCACAAAAACAATGCGATTGAGGATAAAATGATTTTTTTGCCACATATATTCTGTCTCATGTTCTAAATGATGTGTATTTCAACCACAATCTCTACTTAGCCATATGTGATCACTTAGTTTATAACATAGTTTTTTATATTAGTTACTAAGTGACGGTCAAGTCTGGACTCTAATCATATTAACAATGGTTTATCAAAAAAAGTAATATTTATTTTCATTACCGAAGACATAAACATCATCTAGCCCGAGTAAAACGTATTGCAACCTGCTGAACAGACCTTAATGACTTTTCTGGGTACCTAGTACTGCCCGTTTACTAACCCTCTCAGCAACATAGAGAAAATTATCTTGCTTACGACAACAAACAAAAAAATTAAGTTGATGTAGGCGATAAAATGTTGCATTTACCATTTCATGGTAAAAATTGTGAAAACCCCATATGGACAAGGGGCATTTAGTCGAGTATATTTATAAATACTACTACTGCTTAATGATTATTCATCAACACTTTTGACATTATTCTTTAATAAGGGTGTAACGGTACTTGTATTCATCCCGTACCGTCACGATAAGGGCATCACGGTTCGGTGCACGCAGTCACACAACAAATACGTCTGGGTGAGTATTTAAAAAAGTTGAATCCTCACGTTATTCCAGGTGGCGGTTATGAGCCTGAATGCTGCCAGCAACCAACATAACGGAAGCAGCAGCAGCAGAAGAAGAAGAAGAATGAAGAGTGTGGAGTTTAAACCTATTTGTTTAAACCCCACACTTCATTTAAATCACGCAAATAAGTAAAAAAAAAGACGAGTTAAAGACGTGTGTGCAACAACTTATTCGTTTAAACATTTCGGTTTCCACTTCAATATAATAGGGATGACAAGCGTGGTGGATGGACAAGACTGTCTGTCGGCGTTGTTTCGCTGAAGTACAACTGACAATACATCAAACATGCTAACGCACATAAGACGGCAACACCCCAACATGCCAATCACTCAGTGTGTTACATGCGCATGTAAATCAAGCTGTTGGCAATAACCTGGAGTTGCAGATAAATCTGAGTAGCCTATACATGCACGAGAAGACAATAGATTATAGAGTGAGGTGCGTTCGACTCCGCGCACTAGGTGGTGCCACACGCACTTTTGTGTTGGTGTTCTTCTGGTACAATTAGTAAACAAGCACGAAGGAGGACAACAACATGCGAAAAAAATAATACTAAAGCAGCTCTGTAAATTTCGTACATACTGTATTAAGCCTGATCATGTTGCAGGTAAGATGAACGCAAAGTCTCCCTCTTTTACTTCTGTTACTGTTGTTGTGATGTCGTGACTGTTGTTATTCCCGTTCCTGCAGCTCGTCACTTCCGGAAGGGGGAATCACGGGGAAGTCAGTCATATATATATATATGTATATATATATATATATATATATATATATATATATATATATATATATATATATATATATACACACACACACACGATCTATTAAAAATAAATGAAAAAAGCTAGTCTTACACAAGGCTCACTTTTTGTTGCTTTTTTCCCCATTGTACCGAACCATGACCCCATATCGAGGTGCGTACCGGACCGTGACTTGTGTGTACTGTTACACCCCTACTCTATCATTTAAAGCAAATAAGAAAATATCTATTGAATTATTTCACATAAGTACAATAACTTCTCCAACTTATCCTGCTGTTAAAGGTCTAAAAGGCTCATCACAACTGAGGAATGCAAAATAGTTACACCCACCGACATGTCCAACACGCAGCCCATGTCTCAGCTACCAAGTACCCTTATTAATATAACTGTTGCAGCCAGAGGTATGGTCAGACAATCTGCACTGACTGCAAAAACCCTTAACAGAAGACTGAATTATAACAGTTATTAAGCCATCAGTGGCTGTCAGTTTAGATACCCAATATCAGACAAAAAAGGATATGCCTTCTAGATTACCATTTTCTAGCTTAAAGGGGACCTATTATGAAAAACATGTTTTCTCTTGCTTTAACATATATAAAGTGGTCTCCCCTCAGCCTGCCAACTCAGAGAAGGAGGAAAGCAACCAAATTCTGCAGTGTCTGTACAGCCGCCTGGATGAGCCATCCAGTGTGATGTGGCTTCTACGAGCCGTTCAGATTCTGCTCCCGTCGATGCGCGAAATCACGCCCACAACTAACTCCGCCGGCCGGAGCTTCCACCATTTTTTCGTAGCGGTCTATCGCGTCATTCAGGCAGTCAATCAGCACAATGCCTCATTATCATAGCCTCCCCGCCCACTCAGAATCCCGCATAGATAATGAGGTTAGAGAATGGGATGATAAAGACATGGCTCAGAGGCTGAATTTCTAATTTATTTAGCAAAAAAAATCGAAAGCTTGTTTTTAAGACATTCAAGGCCTGTTTAAAATAGGTATTAGATGCCATAATAGGTCCACTTTAACTTTATTCTTAATTACTTTTTTCAATTATTTTTATTTACAGATAGTATAATTTACTGTATATTTGCCATTTAATATTTCTGTCCTCAGGACCAAATACTTGAGACTGTGTCAACAAAAGTAAAGAAAGACAAATACTGAGCTTTTCCTTAAATTAATTTTCATGTGTTAGGAGACATGCAGTAGATAGATGCATTTGGGATGATACTGAGGCGTAATTCTGGGCCTCAAGCTTGGACAGATCAATTTTTATTTTGGGCCAGTGATCTTCATTCCTGCATGTTTTAGATGATTTGCTGCTTCAACACACCCTGATACAAAGGACTGTATCACCGACAGAGTTGTGCAGACCTTGATTACGTCCATTAATTAAGAATTGTTGTGTTGGTGTAAGGAAACATCTAAAACATGCAGGACAGTGGGGAGTCAGTTGGGGATCAGGAATGAACACCACTGTTTTAAGCCATCCAAATTATTCTCTCTCTATCCACTGTGCAAAGTAGTCAGTAAATTAACCATTTGTTATGAAAACAAGACTTGCAATTTCAAGCATCTTGAAGGTGCAGTGAAGGTGCCTGATAAAAGGCTGAGGTGCTGTTGGTACGGATACTGCTTTAAATGTAATACTTAGTCCAACTGTCTTTGTGTGTGCAGATGATACTAAAAGTAAAGGTTCACATAAGATTGTCATGCAGAAAGGCATTGTATTGAGTCCTTGTCTTAAATTAATAATCATACTGTAGTTGGTTACATAATTCACATTAATGTTGTTCCGCTCGGTTAGAGAGCGTGGTTACGACACGTCAAGCTTCCTGTTCTAAGTGTGTTGTGTATAAATGGCTGATGTGAATAAACGGCTAGCGCCTACCTTTAACATTTATAATCCGCCTCCGACTCCCGTACTTCGGCACCACACTGGTGACCCCGACGTCAGTCCCGCTGAAGACTCAGAGACTGAACCGAATGGCAAACAACGCTGCTTTTCTGAAGTTGCCGGAGTTTTGGGAGACATCAGCAGCAGCATGGTTCGCCCAGACCAAGGCACAGTTCGCCCTCCATGGCATCACAGATGATGATGCGCGCTATTACCACGTGGTCTCAGCGCTGGGGAATTCCACCGCAGCCAGAACAGTGAGTTTCATCACCGCCCCTCCAGCCCAGAATAAATATGCAGCATTTAAAGCTTACCTCCTCAAGACCTTTGAGCTGTCGCGGGCAGAACGGGCTAGACGGCTGTTTGTAATCCAGGGACTTGGGGACAGTAAACCTTGCGAACTCATGGAACTGATGTTAAACCTGCTGGGTGCAGAGGAGCCCAACTTCCTTTTCATTGAGTTGTTCCTCCGCCACATGCCTCCTCGCTCCGGCTGTTGTTTTTCAGACAGCTCTTGCCAATACTGTTATTAGGGAGCCCCGCGCCCTGGCCGAGGAGGCTGATCGTTTTTTCCTGGCTGCTCAACGTTGCACCCCAGAGGTGCTAGCCCAGACACGCAGCTATGCACCTGCGGGTGGCGACACACAGACCAAGAAAGGACTCACTGCTGCTGACGGCGGTGCCAGCTCTGGTATGTGCTATTGCCATGCACGCTTTGGCGCTAAGGTGAGCAAGTGCTGTCCCCCCTGTACCTACGCGGCGGGAAACGCCAAAGCCTGCGCTCAGTAGCGGCCGTGAGCGCGGGCACGACGAACCGGCTGTTGTTTATCAGAGACACCATCTCTGGGCTCAAGTTCCTCTGCGACACCGGCGCACAGAGGAGCGTGCTGCCAGCTACGGCGGACGACACCGCCGGTGGTTCCAATGGGCCGCCACTGACGTCTGCAGACGACACCCCTATCCGCTCCTATGGCACGAGGACCGTGAACTTGTGTTTTGGGGGTCAGCAATTCACATGGGACTTCGTCACTGCTGACATCTCTTTCCCCCTCATCGGCGCTGATTTTTTGTGCGCACATGGTTTGCTGGTGGACGTCAAGAACGGCTGCCTTGTTGACGCACTGACTTTCTCCACAATTGCGTGTGTTTCCGAGGAGACGGCCTGCAGTGGGCTCTCCAGCTCGCTCTCGGAGGGGGACAAGTACCAGGTCCTCCTCGGTGAGTTTCCCAGCCTGACGGAACCCACCTTCTCTGCTGCCACGACCAAACATGGTGTAGAGCACCACATCGTGACTGAGGGCCCCCCGGTCCATGCTAGGGCCCGGCGGCTCAACCCCGAGAGGCTCGAGGTCGCCAGGTCTGAGTTTGCCAACATGGAGCGCCTTGGCATTGTTCGGCGTTCGAACAGCCCGTGGGCATCGCTGCTCCACATCGCCCCCAAGCCAGGTGGTGGGTGGCGGCCGTGTGGTGACTACCGCCGCTTGAATGACGCCACTACTCCCGATCGCTACCTGGTCCCACACATCCAGGACTTCTCCGTTCACCTGGCGGGTAAGCTGATTTTCTCCAAGGTGGACCTGGTGCGTGGATACCACCAGGTACCCGTGCATCCCGCTGACATCCCCAAGACGGCCGTAGTCACGCCATTTGGCTTGTTCGAGATTCTACGCATGCCGTTTGGACTTAAGAATGCGGCTCAGTCCTTCCAACGTCTGATGGACTCGGCACTCAGGGACATGCCCTACGTTTTCGTCTACCTGGACGACATTCTCGTTGCCAGCTCCTCGGAGGAGGAGCACCTGGCGCACCTCCGGGGCCTCTTCACACGGCTCAGCGAGCACGGCCTCATCGTGAACCCGGCTAAGTGCCTGTTCGGGTTACCCTCAATCCACTTCCTCGGGTACCTCATCAACAAAGACGGGGCCGCCCCCCTTCCGTCGAAAGTGGAGGCCGTCGCCGCCTTTCCCCGCCCGGATACTGCTGGGGCGCTCCGGGAGTTTCTCGGGATGGTGACCTTTTATCACCGGTTCATCCGCCGGGCAGCCCACACCATGCGCCTGCTGTATGAGGCTCTCAAAGGCAAGTCCGCCAACCAGGCCGTCGACTGGACGGCCGAGAGGGAGGCCGCGTTCGAGGCCACCAAGACTGCCCTGAGCCAGGCAGCCCTGCTGGCTCACCCAGCGCCTGGGGCCCCAGTGGCAGCCACAACTGACGCGTCAGATTACGCCGTTGGCGCAGTGCACGAGCAATGGGTTGACTGCGCCTGGCAGCCGCTCGCCTTTTTCAGCCGCCAGCTGACCCTCAGAGAGCGTAAATACAGTGCGTTTGACAGGGAACTCCTGGCCCTCTTCCTGGCGATCCGCCACTTCCTCCTACTGGAGGGTCGTAAGTTTACGGCTTTCGTGGACCACAAACCCCTTACGTTCTCCATCTCGAAGGTGGCTGAACCGTGGTCTGCCCACCAGCAACGCCAGTTGTCATTCATCTCCGAGTACACCACCGACGTCCGACACGTCGCCAGCAAGGACAACTCGGTTGCGGACTGCCTCTCCAGGGCGGTCGTAGGGGCCGTTCAGTTGGGTGTCGACTACGCCCGCATGAGCGCGGACCAGGCCTCGGACCACGGGATCCAAACCCTCAGGGCCTCCGACACCGGGTTACGCCTGGAGGAGGTCGCGGTCGGTGACTCAGGTGTCAGACTGTGGTGTGACCCCTCTACTGGCCAACCTCGACCGCTGGTTCCTGCTGACTGGAGACGGAGCGTTTTCGAGGCGGTGCACAATCTTTCCCACCCTGGCAGGAAGCCGACCGTTAAGTTGGTTTCTCAGAAGTTTGTGTGGCAAGGGCTGAAGAGAGACGTGAGGGCGTGGGTCGACGCGTGTGTGGCCTGTCAGCGGGCTAAGGTACACTGTCCTCGTCCGACCTCTCCTCAGACCGCGGCCCGCAGTTTACTGCGGAGCTGTGGAACGCGGTCGCGGACGGTTTGGGAGTCAAGCTACACCGCACCACGGCCTACCACCCCCAGGCAAACGGCCTGGTGGAGAGGTTCCACCGTTCGATGAAGGCAGCCCTCCGTGCGAGCTTGACGGCCTGAGGTGTGCCCCCAAGGAGGACCTGCAGTCCTCTTCCGCTGAGTTGGTCTACGGGCAGACCCTGCGAGTCCCGGGGGATTTCATTCCGAGCGCTACTGCCCACTGGTCGGCGGCCAGGCAGCGTGCCACCCTGCTGGAGGCCGCTGGGGCGTTCACGCCCATCCCTACATCACAGCACGGCTCCCCCGCCTTCAGGGTACCCCCCAGTCTGCAATCGGCAGGTTTCGTGTTCATTCGCCATGATGCCCACCGCGGCCCCCTGCGCCCTCCCTACGACGGGCCGTTTAGGGTCCTGCAGCACGGGGATAAGAGCTTGGTTGTGGACATTGGCGGCAGGCCTGAGACTGTCTCTGTTGATAGGGTTAAGCCGGCCCAGGTGGACATTTCCCGGCCATCAGAGTTGGCGCAAGCCCCGCGTAGGGGCCGACCCACTGGACCCTCTTCCCTGCCCCCAGTTGAGAGTCCTGGGAGGGGAAAATGCAAATAGGTTCATTTACCACACGCAATGAGATTTACCAAGCCTGAAAGTTATTGCGGGGATTGTGATTGCGTCTGTATTTAATACGTTCGAAAGGAAGGTGCTAATCTGCCCAGCATTACGCACCGATGGCTGCTGTTATTGTGGCAAGGAGGCGACATCGCCAAAATCAAAGAATACGCAGAGAGAGAGTCTTTATTCTGCTGCATGCTATTTTAAAAATGGTTGCACAAGTTTTATTAAAGGACACTTTTTCTTTAGTTCTTCGCCTTATATCTTGCCACCTTCTTTTAACCTCATCTGCCGTTCTTTTTGTCTTACCCACTGCATTTATTCTATCGCAGATTTTCTCCCATATTGCGTTTCTTTTGGTAATGTTTAAATTTCTTTGCTGTAGTTCATGAATGTGTTTATTTGCCTCTTCCACTAATATCTCTAACTCCAACTCATCAAATTTTATTTCGCGCTTGCGACTATCCTGCTTTCCATCCAGACTCTCCATGGCGCAAACCGTAAGACACGCAACACCTCATTTAAATACTGAGGTTTGCACCTGTTATCAATTGCGCAAGCATTCTTAGTTGATCAGCCGCAAAACACACAACAACAGCACGTGCAAACTTTTTCAGTGCACACGCAATTTAGTACTCCTTATTTAGGATCTTAGTAAATCAGGCCCCAAGAGAGCAGACTGTAAAGTCAAAAACAAAACATGACAAATTACATGAAATCTTTGAAACACAAAATACTGCATTTTCCACATTCTTCCTCTTCTGTTACCAACAGGCAAAGTCCAAATGGCTGGAAGGACCAGGAAACTGCAGCCCCAGTAATGGCCTTACAATCAATAGCTTCCCAAGCCACTTGTTAAAAATGCCATTTCCATTTCCAAGTCGCTGAGAGGGTCCTTAGCCAGGAAAGAGTCACATATCATTCTCTCCAGACAACTGGTGCTATGAAAAATGAGGGACAACTGTCACTGACCAATATTGATTAGGAGTAAAAATGTGATAATTCTGCACTAACTCCCCTCTAGAAACCATGTTCTTTCAGATTCCCTGGTTAAAATTGATGCTTTACTATAATGATAACAAAAATATGGGCCATTGCTCATTCAAGCCTCCAGACAGAGAAGGGCAGTTTGTGCCAATCATAAGAGATTAGTATTTTCTTTCAGAGGAAATTATGAGATAAATTAAAATCTATTTATTCATTTATTTGTCCTAGTTTCTAACATATTTATTATTGCACTTGCCTCCACTCTTGGGATTCAAAGCCAATACTGTTCAATGATTATGTTTACTATATTTAAAAGAGGAAATGTGGAAATTCTCTATACCATTTTAAAATTAGATTAGATCTTTATTGTCATTGTTCTATAACCAGAAAATTAAAGGTGCCAAAATGACCTTCACGTGAGGAGGATCGCAGTGCAGCACATAAGAGGAGGGTGTGGTAAAGAAATACTTGAATGGAAAAATAACTGAGAAACAACTGAGCACATTGCAGAAGCAGGATAACAAACAAACAAATAAATCCAAACAACATCCAAAATCCAGGAAAATAATAATTAGGCTGCTCAACAAGAGAAAAGCACATAGCCCTAACGGGCTAGGCGAGATGAACAGAGAGTAACAAAAGGATACAACAAGATACAAAAGGATATACGTCAAATATGCACACACACTCAAGAAACTTGAGTGCAGTGTTTCATTTAAGCATTTTCATTTTCTGTTTGAAGTACAGCACACGTAAATGACATTGAAGAATATTGTATGGTAGGGATAAATATATCCATGTCAGCATGACAGAAGAATAAAGGCAGAGCCAAAGTCATTTTGAAAGCAGTGGACTGTCTCTCTCTCACTTTATAATTACACCATGGCCTACAGACAAATGCAGAAACTCATAGCACTAGTTGTTATTGTTGAGGCAAAGTCATAAATTCAGACTTACAGGAAAATAACCCTTGGTGTTTTATTAATGTATTTTTTTCCCTATTGAAAATTCAATATATTTGTACCAATTCTTCCACTCTGTTACGCTCAAATTGCCTTGAGAAACCTATTCTTGCAGGCATTTTGCCCCAGTCTCTTTGGCTCTGGCTAGTCAAGCGATGCTACAGCACTGATATTACATTGTGTGACATATCACAGATCTTATCGGACCTCATAAGCACCTATATTCATGAGGCAATGCCCTGAACACTGAGGAAAAACCAGAGTAATATCTTTTGTTTGTTTCAGAACAAAATCCAAATGAAAAATGTAATATATATGGTCCTTTTTTCACATAGAAATATTGCACCTACAGAAGCAAAAGACAATTAAAACAAAAGACTGTTGTTTTCCATCAATTGTTCTTAATGAACGTCCCATTAAAAAAAAATGCATAGAGACTTTGCTCTTTAGAGATGATGGAGGGGGTGGGGGGGTACTTTTGATGATTATGCTTTTTCAAAGAATGGACACCAGAAGGACTTCAGTATTTTCGGATTTCAATCATTTGTCTTTTGCCTGCGCTTGCTGGTTGAAAATGTGTTGAAATGTGTGTGGGTGGAGGTGGCAGCTCTGACAATAGTCAGGTACATCAACTGCCCAGGCATAATTTCTCTCAGGCTGCTAGTGAGCCTCTTTAGCTGCCAGAGCGCCGATCCATACAAATGCATCGGGTGGCCCAGAGTAACAGCAAACGTGCGTCAAAAAGCTCAATGTTGTCAGTTTATCAAAACAGTTGGGAATCGCTCTCAAATTAGCGGTAGTGTAAATCAGGTGTCCAGACAAACTGCAAGATGCTGAGAGAAGCCTGTAGGGGAATAGCCAGTGTACAGCTGAGGGGGTTATCAGGGGCTTTTTCCAGACGCAAAGCTTTAATTAAATTAAAGACAGGCCTCACTCTTGTTGTATATGCATTGATCTGGCATTACTTTTCTTGCAGTCTTTCAACTTGACAAAAGAAGGGAAAAAAGATATGATAAAATTGAGTCTTTACTTCTCACTTTACCCTCATTTTAACACGATACAACCAGACCTGCTTGTTCTATTTTTAACATGGCACAGTGTAAAACTGAATGATAGTCTTGTCTGTCACCAAAACATTTGTAAGTATTACATATTAAAGGGGACCTATTATGGTATCTAATACCTATTTTAAACAGGCTTTGAATGTCTTAAAAACAAGCTTTTGATTGTTTTTGCTAAATGAATTAGAAATTCAGCCTCTGGGTCATGTCTTTATCTTCCCATTCTCTAACCTCATTCTCTATGTGGGATTCTGAGTGGGCGGGGCTTTGATAATGAGGCACTGTGCTGATTGGCTGCCTGAATGACGTGTAGAAAATGGCGGAAGCTCCGGCTGGCGGAGTTGTTGTTGTTGTTCTGGCCAGAGTTAGTTGTGGGCGCGGTTTCACGCATCGGAGGCCAACGTATGTAAATCGCGCCCGTCGTTACGTAACGACGGGAGCAGAATCTGAACGGCTTGTAGAAGCCACATAACACTGGACGGCTCATCCGGGCGGCTGTACAGACACTGCAGAATTTGGTTGCTTTCCTCCTTCTCTGAGTTGGCAGGCTGAGGGGAGACCACTTTATATATGTTAAAGCAAGAGAAAACGTGTTTTTCATAATAGGTCACCTTTAAGCGAAAACGGGAGAAATGTCTTGAGCTGTATTGCAGCTAAATTTAAGTTGTGTCGGTATGCTGCTGACAATTCTGGAGCCCTTACTTTAGACCAAAATAACCCAAAGTGACATTAGTGGAGCTGTAAAATATATAATCTGAGTTGAGAGAAATGTTTCATTTGAGTTTGTGAGGTGGTTGAAAGGCAGTTGCTGATATGTTATCATCACACTGCATGACTCTGGTCACAGGTTTAAAAAAAAAAAGAGGGAGGGTAAAATTAGATATAAAAATGTGTTTTGTTTGGTTGCAAATTCTTGGCTATGAATATAAATACAAATCCTACAAGGACAAACCCATCATATCAGCAAAACACCAGAATCTCTTGAGTCCATCACAATGAACAATGAGTTCTGGTCAACGGTATCAGACTTTCATCCCTAATCTGTTTTTTTTTCTTTTCGTTTTTCTTTTTTCTTTGCTCTCTCTCTCTCTTTTTTAAACTTTTACTTCTATTTGGCATGCCACAAAGTCTAATTAAACAATCAGGCCCTTGCAGCTTCATTCCCCCTCTGTCCTATTGACTTTGTCACACCACTCATCCTCTCCCTACTATAAAGTCCCATGTCTAATGCCGGTCAGGGAAAAGGGCTATTGTCACACACTGTTTCTCCTTCTATCTCTCTCCTTCTCTGTGAGCACAGAGTCAGCATCAAAGCAGCAGGCGCACTGAGCTTTGAAAGAGAAAAGCAAAGCTTTTAGTGCTGAGTTTAAGCTTAACTGGCGAGCACAAATACAACTGAAGTTGTTTAGTAGAATTGCATTCCCAAAAGGGGCTTTAAAAAAAAACTACTTTTTGTCTGATGCAGTGGACACACAACAATTTGCACTAGTCAGAAAAGCATGGACTTTTGGAACTACTTAAGTCCAAACAATGCCATCCCCAGTAATTGTCAATCTCAAGCTAAAATTAAAATTGATTCAGAAATATAATAACTTAAGTATAGTTTATGACCTTAACATCCACCCATCGAACTTCGGGCCTATTTTTGACATCATTAGCCTAAACTTCTAACTGGAGCGGCAAAAATATTTGAACCTTGAACTTGAAAACTATAAAGAAACAATTTTTTTTTTAATTAAAATCTATTCATTTAAGTGCTAGGGATGGGTACTGAGTACCAGTAATTTTCGGCATTGGTTTCTGATTGGGTGAGGACCGCAGTGCAGATAAGCTGTAGGAAAAACAGTGCTGTTTTCAATATTCTTAACGTCTTTACGTCATTCAACAAAAAAGACGTTACTCCATTTTTACCACCCTTGAATGACAAGATAGGGTGAAAGACATTTGGCACACGTGCTCATCTTGTATCCCTGTGCATGTGAACTGTCAGTCATGCGAAAGATGTTCAACAGTGTGGGATATCGTTACTTAACTTTACAAGATGTCGTTAAATGCACTATATGCCATGCATAGCAGAGTTCAAAGGGGGTAACAACAGCAGCATCGTAAACCACCTGTGAATAAAACAGCATCATTGTACTGCAGTGCGGTGTATTTAATGGCTCTAGCAAAGCAGCTACATCTTCATAACAGCCTCCCAGCTCAGAGTCCGATGTTTAGAGTCTCGTCAAGGAAAGCTAAATCACTTGTTGTAAAAATATGCTTTTAATTACGAATTGAAAAGCACTGTGTTGCTTTTAATTTCTAACATTAAAAATGATTTATGTTTCAACAGGAAGTGACTGGTTTCAACTGCAGTTTCAATTGTACAGGTGGCCACCCAAGAGCAACACATCTGCCACTGCCAAATGAGGGAAGATGATGCGGGGGGGAAACAAGGCAGAGTCACAGAGCTGTTGTCAAATTTACAGAATGTCCTGCCCTTCACTTTGTTGGAAATCTAGTTGGTTTTAGGTACAGCAAGACATATCCAGCTATGCATATTCTGTTATCCTCTGTTTTGTACAAGATTTTGGAGCAAAGATAGGCTTACAAAATACTGTTACTTTCCCACACAGTATTCTTTAACATTTGTTTCAAACTATAGAGACAAGTCTCAATAACAGTAGCAGTATCAGCATCAATAAGCAGTATCGATATCAGTATTGATAAAATGCACTCCAGCTCCTCCTGTCACCGTAGGAGAAAAATTTGTGCCCAGCTTATTCCTAATCTGAAATCTACACTTATTTTATTTTTCTTGTTCATGTTCAAGATGAGATAAATCAATGCTCAGTTTCCTGTCCACCACTGACACAACCCAAAGTGCAGAGTAAGGATTTTTTTGCAGATCACAGGTCTCTGGGTTATACTGCAAGTCAAACATGTACAGATTGAAGAGAAATGGTGAGGGTGGTGCAGTGCTTCTGAGCTGCCAACTAAAACCTCGTACACAATCTCTCACTTGCATTAACTGTGGTCTGTCCACCAAAATAAAAAAATAAAATCACTCAAATCAAAGAAAGAAAGCATTTTTCCAGTGGGAGTTTGCCCAAACAAGTAGGCTGATGATGATGGCATTGTCAAGTTCAACCCAAGGCTGATAAGGAAACTGCTGAGTAGTGGGAGGTACTTACTTGGGCTGGACAGTCTCTCACATACTTTCATGTTGTATGTAAAATGTCCATGGCAATAGAATGTCCTATTCATGTTGTATGTTAAGGCTACTGCTTCATAGTGCTTTATAGTAATTAAGGAGAGATCAATGAGATTTACTGTACATTTGCCATGACGATGAGGGAATAAATGGCTTAAACCTCTGCCCTAAATTCAGAACAACTTCTCTTCAACTTGTCAGGGATTTACATCCTCACTCCAGGGAGTAGCGGGCTTTGGAAAGTTCAATTTAGTGTGCGCATGTGTAAACTCTCCAGCTGGTATGGTTACTCATCATAACAGATGTTATAACAGGGCCAGAACTTCCAACAGAAATCATTTAAGCACCACATCAACCACATAAATATCTGGAAAAGCAAAAATAAAAAAACATAAATAAATACATAAATATCTGTTTAATTCAGGAAAAGCTAAAAAAAAAAAACACCAAAAAAATTACAAAATAAAACAAAACAATACAGTACCACTAAAGCACTGCATTTTACAATTCTATTTATTATTTCAGTATTTTTAACTGGAACTGCAGAGAAATAAATGAGTCCCACTATAAATATGCAGCGCACTCTCGATGAGTAGTTAAATGAAACAACTGCTACATGAGCCATTTCCACCTTAATCTATATATTTTGTTAAAAGAAAAATAAACAAAATAAATGAATGTGCATAAAAAGAAGAAAAGGAAGTTCTTATGTCATGTCAATCGGCTTATGAGTACAGATCACAGTTTCACCATTTCATACCATTTCACAGGTTCACTGCACATTTCACAGCATTTTGCAACATTTTGTCCTGTTATTCTTCAAACAGAAAGAATGCCCTTTAAGCAAATTCTCTTTTACTGTATTAATCCCCATAGGAAATACACAAAGTATGTATGTATGTGTGTATATCTATCTAACTAACTATCTATCTATCTATCTATCCATCCATCTATCTATATATCTATATATCTATATATCTATATATCTATATATCTATATATCTATATCTATATATCTATATATATATATCTATATATATATATATATATATATATATATATATATATATATATATATATATATATAAAGTAACACAAAAAATGTATTTTCTTCTTTAAGCCGAGCTTGCAGACCGGTCAGGCCGGAATTGGTTAGTGGTTAGGAATCATCTTTCTACACTTAATTGTTATGTGTGGATATTCATGCTATGGATACTGAAAGAGCAAATAATGGGCTGTCATTGTGAGGAAGGCAAGGCAATCTCAAAGCATGACACACAACATGCTGTACTAGAAGTAGGCAGCTGCTTTTTTATTTATTTTTTATGCTCACCTTCTGCTCTGTAGCATGAACAAACCCTGCTCAAATGTGATAATCCCTTTCTTTATCCGTGTTCTTTGTATTTTGTTTCTTTTGCCCCCCTAAATGACTTGAACAAATCCAAGTGCAAACAGCCTACACCACTGTTTCATTTTTTGGTCCATTTACAAATAAACAACTTTTTTTGTGGATGGTTGCACCTTATTTCCCAGGAGTGTTTTGTTGACAAAACGTAGTTGAGACCAGTTGATTCACCAAGTCACAGATTGTGTAATACTGTATATGTGACCCTAAAGTCAGGTTGCAAGATCGAAAAGCCAAAGTGCAACAACTGTACCTCAGGGCAAACGGACTCCTTCACCAGCACCTGCTCCCCTAAGAAATGGGGAAAAAAGAGAAGAAAAAAAAAGTTACTACTTGATTCAAAGAAAAGGAAGAATAAGAGAAAAGAGGAAAAACACAGTCAATACAATATATTATATTTGTTTTCTTACCAGGAAAAGTTATAATGCAGGAGTGTCAATATTTTTTCAAGATTGGTAAATTAGTGAAACTATTATTGTTAATGTTGGAAAATACTTAAATTATAGTGCTAGATGTTGCACAACAGCATCACTGTACTGTTTCCACATTCATTGTCAACACAAAACATGCCTAATGGAGTGGTATTTGTAGGGAGAAGAGAGACAGGAAGGAGGTAAGACAGTTGACACTTTCTCATGATATCCCATTTCTATTTAATATGGAGCTCTACAGTTGTATAGCTTGCCCACAACAACAACCTCATCGTCAAGTGTGCTGATGACACCACAGTGGTCAGACTCATCCCAAAGGGAGAAGAGGCAGCCTCCAGAGAGGAGGGTCCTGAAGGATGAAGCCTGATGTTCAGAGAATAACCTGGCCCTCAATACCAAGAAAACCATTGAGATCAGTGTTGATTTCAGAAAGTACAGCACCGGCCTTTCCCCCCTTTACATTAACAGCAAGTGTGTGGAGAGGTTTTCACAGCTGAAATCTCCTGGACAGACAAAACCACAGCGATCATCAAGAAGGCTTAGCAGCGAAGCACAACCTGGACTCCAACCTGCTGCTGACCTTCTAGTGCTTATCCATTGAGAGCCTGCTGACATACTGCATCACAGTTTGGTCCAGCAGCTGCACCAAGGCAGACAGGGATAGGCTTCAGAGAGTAGTTAAGTCAGCGGAGAAGAACATTGACTCTCCCTCTCCCCTCCCTGATGGACGTTTACAACTCCCACTGCCTCAGTAGAGCGAAAAACATCACTGAGGACAGCTCCCATACTGGCTTTGATCTGTTTGACCTGTTGCCCTCAGGGAGGTGCTACAGGTGCATCAGAACAAAGACCAACACATTAGAGAACTGCTTTTTTTCCCCAAAAGTCATAACCACTCTGAACTCACATACGGTATGCGCTGACTCCACAGTCTAACCCCCAAACTTTCTTCTATCCACCTCTGCAATATTAAATATTGCAGAAATACTGTGAATCTCCATTACTGTATATACAGTGTAATACCACAATACAGCAATACCCCACACTGTACATGCATATAAAACACATTTTAACCATATTTAAAAACTGTTTTATGTTGCTATATTTTTGCACTATTTTGCTTATGTTGTTACATTTTTACATATGTTTGCACTAATTAAGGAGATGCTTTTAATGTAATTTTAAATGTGATAAGTGACAATAAAAGGCATTTACTTGTTCATTTATTCATTCATCCATTCACAGCACTGCACTTCCATGATGATTGTTCTTTAAACAACAACAGTCGAAAACAAATTAGAAATGGGAGCCGCAGTGGGTTAGACTATTTTGAAAGGTACCTTAATTGTCCATTATGTGCAGGATGTTAATGTGCAATATGTTATAACATCTTGAGATCCCTGAGGTCCGTGTTAACTTCAGCCATCCCACTCACTTATTATGGCAAATAATCACGCAAATTCAGAACGATCTGCTCTGTTCGCCTTACAACTCAGAAACAGCCCCTACTTGTAGGGTTTAATGTTATTTTATTGTTAAAACTTAATAAATCACCTGTTCCAAGTAAACAGTCCTGTTTTGTTTTAGTTTTTCTTTTTGCTTGTGTGTTTTAATTTTAACGAGTTATCGTGTGAGACCACAGGATCCCACTAGGCACTAGCTTCTCGTCCCAGTGGGACCCAGAAGTAAGGACATCAAACCAGACAGTCCTTTCTGCTGCTCTCGTGTTTCTCATAAATTCAAAGATTTATTGTTTGGAAAATTCAGGAAAAATAGATCAATACATATTTTGTAGAAGCTGAAACCTGTTGCTTATGTGCCATATTTGTTGATGGTGGTTGTTAACATAACTTGGTACAAGCACAGACCATATGAGAACAGAACAAACGCTTCTGTAAAATCACTCATAGGTTACTGAAAAGCTGTTATTTGTGATAGCTACAACTATTTTGTCAAATCAAATATTTGTTCAATCATCACATTTCTATTCTCTGTGTTTCCCACAGTTAAAATTACACAAAAATAGTGGGGAGACAAACTATTACGAGGCATTTCAACAGATTTTCATGAGATTTGGGTCATTTCATCTACTGATCATGCTGACGAACAGCTGCTAACTTTTCTGGGGGGAGGGGGGGGACAGATGACACAGAGATCATTCAAGCCATTTTTTAAGCACACAAATTATGATCCACAAAATATATATACATTCAGCACACTGAAAAGGAAAAACAGGAAATGCTAAAAACCTCACCTTAAAAGCCTATAAAAAATGATTCCACTTCAACAACCTTCAGGAGTGATATACATTACTAATGATTACAGTTGGTATGTATCTAGGTGAGTGTAAGTGTATTTGTGTTAATGTGTTGTGTTGGTCAAAGTTAGGAGGGTTTTCTTTTAATTGTTTATTTGCTTTTTTTTTTTAATTCTGTTAAGAATTTTGTATTGCACAAGTTGTATGAAAGGTGGTATACAATGACTGATTGATTGATAGATATAAGAAATACTAGAAGTGAAGAACAGAAAATCGCTGTCTACCATCTCACAGCCCCACAGCAAGATTTTCTATACAGAATGAGCCCCTCATCTTTGGCTCTGACCCTAACTGGCCCAAACTGGGGTAAACCACAAAATGGGGTGTATGTTAAGTGAAACAACCCTTTGTATCACAGCTGACACCGTATATAACCAATAATTAACAATGCAACATACCAGTAATATATCCTGTATAGAAATGATTGCATACATTAAACAACTCCTATGGGATAATTCACAGCATCTTGTCCTACTGGATGTTTTGAGAATGTAATCTTCAGCAGGAGCTCCTCTACATGGTAGCATCAAAACTGGAGTGGTCACCAAGGAAGTCAGTATGCTGCATGTTAAGATTAAGTGGGCATGAAGCAGACACATGGAGTAAATGATATATAAAATAGTGGGTACCTCACCGGACGCTACTGATGTTTTACACAAAGAAGCTAAATAGATTAAGGAGTAATATTTAGAGAAAATGTGGAAAAACTGCATCAATGCCTTTTAAATGGCCACACCAAGGTTGTGTGTGTGTGTGTGTGTGTGTGTGTGTGTGTGTGTGTGTGTGTGTGTGTGTGTGTGTGTGTGTGTGTGTGTGTGTGTGTGTGTGTGTGTGTGTGTGTGTGTGTGTGTGTGTTGTCTCTTAATTGACTCATCTGGAACTAAACCAGTTTATATACCTTTTTTTTTTTTCTAAGATTGACCTGTAAAACTTCAAAGGCACACGTGCCAAGACGTTCCAATAATGGCCAATTTGGAAAGGTTTGAAGGGTATATTTTGGCAAATGGAGATTTGTTTTTTTTTCTAAGATATGCTCACTTTAATTTTTGCATCTCATTTTGATTAGGATTCTCAAAAAGAGGTTTGATTTAAAAGAGATTAAGTCACAGGCTTAACATTTTGCAAAGACTGGGATCATGTGAGGTTACTTTTTGCATACTTTTTTAAGTTTCAAATCCAAAGACAGCATTGCTCCAACTGTTTGCTGACCATAAATATTTCATGGAATAAAACAATTTGCCTGACACAGGACTTAAGAGTTGTGATGATAAACATGTTTGATTTTGTCATAACACCAAAACAAAAAAGGCTGCCTCCAATTGCAAACTTACACTTAATTAACAATATCACAGGAGTGTGCCCCAACTCAAGCAATACTCTTCATGATTTTTCCTTTGGAAATTTGTCCTCTACCTTGAAATCCCCTTTAAAAATGCTAAGTGTAGGGTTAGCATAATTTATCTTTTTAAGCACTGGAATTCTTGAAATCCTTCCCTCGCATAACTGACAAACTTGAGACTCTTACAGTTCCTCAAAACCTCACTTTTGTGGACACTGCTTTTGTATTAAAACTAGGATTACAATCACTAGCAGACAAGAATTAAAAGTAAAGGCATAAATCATAAAATGTATTTTCCTCCGCCCTTTTTCTGATTTCAGATTGTACGATAACATCACACCTCAACTGTCTCATCTTCCACCTTTGTCATGGATCTCGGTGCTGCTCAATCTCAATCATCGACCACATCAGGAAATGCTGATGTCCCGTCTGTCTCCCCCTCCCACCTGTCATGCAGTCAGGTGAAGAGGAAACTGCAGTAACTGAACTAAAACAAGGCTGAAGTCCAGATGGTATCAACCCCAGACCAGCTGTGTGGGATTCTGCAGCACTTCTTCGCCTTACCCAGGAGAAGGTTCCAGTGCTTTGGAAGACATTCTGCTTTTCATGGGGTCGGGATTGGAGTTGAATATGCCATCATACCTGTTTCAATAAACCCACTGTCATCTGGACAAAGCAGGCAATGTTGTGAGGGTCATGTCTTTCAACTCTCTAGTGCATCTCAAACAATTCAACTGGTTTCACTGCGTAGGGAACTCCAGAAGAAACACATGGATCCCTCCAGAATCATACAGATTAGAGACAACCAGCTTGTGAGACTGAAGAATTGTGTCTGACCAGGTGGTGAGCAGCGTAGGAGCACCACAGGGCACTGTACTCTCACCATTCTCCTCCTCACTCTGTCACCTCAGACTTCTAGTACAACTCAGAGTCCTGTCATTTGCAGACATACTCAGATAACTCTGCAGTTATGGGGTGTATCAGTGATGGAAAAGAGAGTGGGTAAAGAGAACTGGTGGACTGCTTTGTATCACGGTATGGGAACAAGCATCTCATCTTGAATGTGAATACGACAAAGGATATGTTTTGCGTCTAGAGGAAGCTTATATTCTTCAGCATTTCCAGCAAGATGCTGTATATCTTCTATAAGTCTGATGTGGTGACTGAAATCTAATCTGCAGTCATTTGTAGGGGCACCAGAATCAGATTCAGTGAATTAAAAAGAACAAAACAAGAGGCATACTCTGTTCTGGAGCCTCTGAAGCTGTGCAAAAAAGGGTGCTTCACAAAATGAAAAAAAATAATGGGACAACCCTGACCATCCGCTGCACAAGACGGTGATTCAAAAACAGTGTCTTCAGTTAGAGTGAACTGAATCAAAACAGCCTAGCACATGTATAACATTTCAAACATTCATAAACATAAAAATATATATATTTTTTTTTTTAAACATACAAATTCAACTCATTATGTGGGTCGTGCACTTAACAGTTCATTTAAAATTGCACAATTTAATTGAGAAATTAAAGCTGCAAGCAGCGATGAACGGGCCCTCGCACTCACGGCCACCGCCCCCCATAAGCATATCAAAAATGACACCATCCACGACTTCCTATGTCAAACCATTGAAAAGTTATAGCAGAAAAAAGGGACAACCAATCAGAAGAAGGGGCGGGGCTAATTCAGGCCAATGAAGGTCAAGGACTCCATACAGAATGTGATGACACCACCCACGACTCTCTATGTCAAACCATTCAAAAGTTATAGCAGAAAATCGGGACAACCAATCAGAAGAAGGGGCGGGGATAATTCAGGCCAATGAAGGTCAAGGACTCCATACAGAATCTGATGACACCACCCACGACTCTCTATGTCAAACCATTCAAAAGTTATAGCAGAAAATCTGGACAACCAATCAGAAGAAGGGGCGGGGCTAATTTTCACCAATTATGGTCAAGGACTCAATACCGAGTCCCATGACACCACCCACGACTCTTTATGTCAAACCTTTCAAAAGTTATGGCAGAGAAAAGTATTCTAGTGGGCGCTGTTGAGCCGTTAGGCCACGCCCATTAATGCAAACCATGAAATATCAAATGTATCGACAGGCCTGGCTTTTCTTTAAGTTGCGACATGATACAGGTGTGTACCGATTTTTGTTCATGTACGTCAAAGCGTATTGTGGGACTTGAGGCACGAAGTTTTATCTGTATGGACCAATCAGATGAAGTGGGGGCGCGCTTTTTGGCGTCTATCATCGCCACGGTAACGCTTTTGACTGAGAAAAGTTATGCACGTTATTGCAGGATGGAGACGCACATTTTGATGTATAACACACCTGGGTGCACGTTACGGTTCGGGCGAAGAAGCGGCTGAAGGGATGGCATAAATTGCGCCAAAATTACATGATTAATTCAAACTGGCCGACTTCCTGTTGGGTTTCGGCCATGGCGCCAGGAGACTTTTCTTTAAGTTGTGCTATGATACAGGTGTGTACCGATAAAGGAAGATAACAAACCTTAACAAACCATGGTTTACTATAGAACTTAGGAAATACGCTTTAAAGAAAAACAAGCTTTATAAAAGGCATTTACAAAGTCCTAGTCCTTTAAATTGTGCTACATACAAAAATTATAGGAATAAATACAACCACCTTATTAGAAATAAATAAATGATCTATGGATAATATTGAAAGAATCACTCAACAAGAAAAAAAATCATCTATTCCAGCCCAGTCTACATTTCAGGATGGTGCATAAGATAACAGAGCATACACAAATTGCTAATAAATTCAATGATTTCTTTATAAATGTGGTTCCACGTCTTGCAAAACATATTGAAAATGTTCATGGTTCTCCTTCTAACTATAAATGAAGGTTATCCCTCTTTAAAGAAGACCTATTATGAAAAACATAGGAACATACAATGACATAGTTATGCTGATTCTTTAATATTTGTCTTTAAATTTGTCTCAAATCTTAACTGTCTGCTGTTTCTCATCATTTGGGCCGACCACCCGTCATGGTAACCAACGAATGGCAATTTTGTAACAAATTCAAAATTTAATGTCTATCAGTTTTGGTTCAAATATAAATCATTGGTATAGTATGCATAAATGGCTTTATGAGGGTGACACTTCCATTATAGATAAAATGTATTTCAAAATGGTTTTCAAAAATGAAAGGACATATGAGTCTTTCTTGAAAAGTTAATTTAATTACTGATACTTATCAAAATATAAATTTTGTTAAGGAAATCTATTAATTTTGAGATAAATAACTCAAAGGCCTTATACATCATTGACCCACAACTGTGATTCAGGCTTAAAGCTCCCCTGCTACACGTCATTCAGGCAGCCAATCAGCACAGAGCCTCATTAACATAGCCCCCCCTCCCCTCAGAATCCCTCATAGAGAAGGTTAGAAACGGTAAAAATAAAGACATGGCCCAGAGGCTGAATTTCTCATTTATGTAGAAAAAACATTCAAAAGCTTTTTTTTAAGACATTCAATGCCTGTTTAAAATATACATTAAATGCCATAATAGGTCACCTTTAAATAATGTTTAAGCAAATGAAGCAATTCTCGCCAAATACAGTAAATTCCAGTTGTCCCTGAACGCACCAGGAGGATAATCGGTCAAATTTAGAATTCCGACCGGTCCCTGAATGCACCTCCTCCGCGGCGCTGCGCGGTCCCGACCAGATCTCGGCTGAAAGCCGATAATAATATAATACAATTGCAAAGCTGCTGTGAAATAAGGTGTAATACATGCACTGTAATTATTTTCTGTATAAAAATTGAATTTAAAAAGACGGGTTTGACTCAAAATCAGTGTGGTTTTATTTAAGTGGTCTCTGTGTCGGTAGAGAAATAAAAAAAAGCGAGCTGCATGTCGGCAGTTTTACTGGGGGGATGATTTGGACCGTTTTTATTTCAGGGGGGGATGCCATCCCCCCCTCATCCCCCCTCAACTCCAGTACTGATTATAATAAAGTGTCTTATAAATCAATAATTTTAAAATCTCAATCCTTATTTTCATTTAAAGGCCAGGGCTTATAGGCTACATATTTGCACTGTGTAGCCTGAAAGTGAACTGCAACTTACGTGCGGACGCATCTTTGCTGACATTTGGCCGTGTCTTCCTCCAGCGCCTTTTTTTTCTCTCTCCCTCTCGGTGCCGCCTTTCCTCTTTTTCTTTTTTACCCGGCTGGGTGTGCATTATTTGCCTCTGGACTCGTCTCCCGGTCCACTCGCGCACACGCACACGCACACGCACACGCACGCGCGGCGACGGCGCGCTGTCTGTTCGGTGATACTGTTGGGGCGGGTGTTAATTTGAAACAAACCAACTATCTTGCCCAACTCACAAGCTACTGGCCTGGGTGGCCTCTGATTCGCCTGGCCTGACTCTCTAACTTAGAAAAAAAGTCAAATAGCCGGCGCTGCGGCGCACCAGCCGCCTGTGTAAAAAAAAAAAAAAAAAAAAGAAAAAAAGAGAGAGAGACGCAGGCGGCATCCTAGACCGGCGCATCGGGAATACTCCCGGTTCTCCCTATGGCCAGTCCTGGCCTGGTTAGAGTATTAGTTGCCGCAAAACTAACTGCGTCTCAACACTGATGCACAGGGAGGTGCGCGCGCATAAGCGCCCCGCCCCCCCGTCCTCCTGCGCGAACCGCGCAGGAGCGCGCCCCCTCCCCTTTCTCTTCCCCAACTCAGAGCTGCATTTTGCGCGTTCACGTGTGTGACAGTCTGAGACAGGGTGGCAATGATTCATTCGACATAAATATTCATTTAAAATCACGTATTTGAAGGACTTTATTGAAATTCACACAATATTTTCACATTACAGTAAACAACATATCTATGAAGTCGGATGTCAATTTTGACATTTTGTGACAAAGACATAGCTTTTTATGTTATTAGTTAATGTTTTTAATTTTTAGAGTGACGAAGTTCTCCGAAAATAATATGTTCCAGTGTATGATTTTTTAGTCCTGTTGTAAGCTATCTGAAACTGCCATTTAATTTTCCTTACACAAAATCTCTGATTTTTAATTAATATTTTACCAGAAATACAGAGTGACATAAAAATGCCAATTCCTTTCAAATTACGGCCACGATACGCGACACGGTCAACAAGGGACCTACTGCCAATCAAATGTGTCAATTTGCTTAAGATTGGATAAACCAAACAGCAACTAAAGCACATAATTTGATGAAAAATGTATACCTGACCAAAAGGTGGCGCTATGGAGTTCATCCAAGATTGTCATATCCACTTGTTCAGAATGGAAGCCTGATTACATGTATTGATTTTGGGTTGATTCTGATCAATTATGTTTAAGTTACAACAACTTTTATGTTCATGGCGAGACACCGAAATTTGACAACCTCTGACAGCGACGCCCTTTGATAAGAACTTACAGTTTTCTCTGTCAGTCATCGTCAATGCCTTACCTATTATCTGACCAACTTTGAGATCAATAAACTGATCTTGCTTGGAGCACAGATGCATACTACAAGACATGACAATTCCTGGTGCCAACAGGTGGCGCTACAACCGATCCTGAATATTCCACCATAGATGGGTTCAGGCTCAACCTACAATCATGCACATACGTTTTCGACCACATCAAATCATGTATTGCTGAATTACAGCCAATTGATGTTTGATGGCGAAGCTTAAAAATGACCTCAAACTTCGCCGGATCACTACGGTCACGCCCTCTGGCAGAAACTTAAAAGCTTCGCAATTTAGCGTCGGCCATGTGTCTAGATTGTACAAACCAAGTTGTGAGCCAATTCGATAAAATCTCTAGGAGGAGTTCGTTAAAGTACGAGGCCTAGAAATGATCAGAATTCATGAAAAATGACATTTTCTGTTCAAAATGCCGGACTTCCTGTGTAACTTAGACCATGGGTCCAAAAGACTTTTTTGTAGCTCTTTGTCTAATATAATACACACATAAAGGTCATTGCTGTAAGTCAAACCATATTGTGGGGCTCGTCAAAAAACATAAAATAGGTGGCGCTATAGAGCCCATTCTTGTGGACCCATGCCTGTCGCCCATAAAATACGTAATTTTACGCGACTCTGGAAGCGTGTGCAAAATTTGGTGAGTTTTCCAGCATTTTAAGGCCTCCAAAAAGGCAATTTATTTACGGCGAGAATAATAATAATAATAATAATAATAAACATCACAGATACAATAGGGTCCTCGCACTTTCAGTGCTCGGGCCCTAATAATACAAGAGCAGTCATTCAGGTGTCATCACAGTTGGTTCTGTTCCAAAATGTATTATTTCTACATTGCCCTCTCGGCTGTCAGGGTTTTTGCTTGAGCATGCAATGGTCACAGACCACACCCCATCCTTCTCAGCTTTCTCAGTGTGCATTCAGTATGCACACATGCCAGCCCTGGGCATCAGCAAAGGGATGGGACAGAGGGCTCAAAACACTCAGTCAAACTACTCAGGATGGATGTTTCCCATCATGCAGCTCAATCAGCCACCCAATGATTCATTTCACAGACACTTGGGTAATTACAGGACTCAGCTCTTCACCTCTATGGATGAAACTGCATGAGAACAGCCAGGGCGGGGAATGGGGGTGGGTATCGGTTGGCACAGGAAGCTAGGATGGAGCGAGAAGCGAGTGAAAGTAGAAAACAAAGGGAAGAATGATGAGAGTGAGGATGGTGTAGGAGATGTAGTGAAATTCAATTGACAACTGGTGTTGATGGTCTTGTTCAGGAAAAACATTATTTTTAGAGGCTCCATGTTGAAGTAAACTAATCATTTATGTCTGAGTCCTGAAAACCATTTACAACTAATGTGACAAGAAAATAAAAAAACAAAAAACAGTGCATGACCTTTTATGGTAGATATTAAAACAAAAGCTATAAAAGGGGGCTGTCTGGAAGGGCATGAAATAAGATGCACGATGAAAGACTAAGAAAGGGGTTGTGCAGAACACAGGTGATGACAAGTGTTCAAGCTCCCCCTAATGGGCAAACTGAGAATTATTTTACACCGTACTGGACTCCAACTTCAAGCCGGAGATAGTGATAGGATTTTTGGGTCAAATTATACAGCGAATGTGGAACTGTATGTACACAGCATGCTATCTATATTAGGACCGTGTCTGAATTAGGCACCTACTAAGCACTTTGAGCAATGTTAAAAACCAAAAACAAAGCTTTAACCTAAAAACTAAATCAGAGGAATAAAATTATAATAAAAACACTTGTCAGAATTGTTTGACACCGCTAACTAATATTAAAACTCATTCTTAATAAATAGGTTTTCACCCTTTTTTTAAACGTTCCTAAGATGGTGAATTATAGCAGTTTAGTATATTAATTAGTATAATATATATTGTACATTATATACACTGTTGGTGTATATACATACCCATTCTGAGACTGGTAGTGTAGATACTAAACATAAAGTTGGAATTTCATATAATATATATTTTATAATATGGATCCATATCCATCCATCCATTATCTATACCTTTTGCTTCCGATTCAGATCGGAATCTCTTTACTGGCCAAATATACAATGTACACAGGAATTTTACCTGGCATAACAGCGTCCCTTAATATTAAATTAAGTTCAATTCACAAGATAGAAAAGAACAATACATATAATTTAGAAAAAAATAACACTAGAATATATACAGTTATGCAATGAGTATGGATTGGGATGAGTGAATGCTGACTAAAAACAAGCAACAGATGCCTGCCCCCTCACTATCCTCCTAGCCCTCTGCCTGGATCTGGCCTCATGCAGAACACACACCGGAACCTGTTCAAGGCCTGTGAGGCGAGTGGCTGTTTGCACGATGCGCACTAGTTCTTGGTGTGGGGCAGAAGATGCGGGGTAACAGAGGAGGTGGGGACACGTTCGATGGTGGCCCTGTAGAATTGGGTGCAAACCTTTGGGGAGACGTTCATCTTGTGGAACAGCCTGAGGAACTACATCCTCTGGTGCCCTCTTGATGACCTTGGATGAGTGTGTCTCCCATTTCAGGTTGCTGGTTATGGTGGTGCCCACCACCTATACTCAGCACAAGGTTGTGAAGTTAACACCGTGCTGCCAGCTGTGATACAGTGTTCCTGTAAGCTGACTAACCGCCGTCCTTGATGAGTCCCAGGACTGTGGTGTCATCCGCAAACTTAACCAGCTTGATGGAGGGGTGGGTGGAGGTGCAGTCATTGGTGTACTGGGAGAACAGATAAGGGGAGAAGACACAACCTTGTAGAGCTCCGGTGTTTGTGGTGACAGGCACTGACAGTTTGCTGCCAACCCGCACTTGTTGCTTCCTGTTGCTGAGGAAGTCTGTAATCCACTCACAGATGGGGCGGGGTACCTGCAACTGAAGTAACTTTGGTTTGAAATTGGTTTAAAGAAGGACAGGATGGGTCTCTACAAGCCTTTCATGACCACAGATGTCAGAGTGACAGGTCTGTAGTCATTCAGGTATGTTGTCCTGTCCTTGTTTGGAACTGGGATGATGATGGATGCTTTAAAAACAGGATGGTAGATGACATTCAGATATGGACTGGTTGAGGTGTGCGAAAATACTAGCCCCTTTTACATTGCTGAATACCCTGCATTTAACGCACAGATCTACCGTGTTGTGTGCCCCTTTTACATTTGGCGCTTTTACACTAGTACCTACTCAGCGTGACTCGACTCGCCACACCCCGGTTTTGCACTTTCCACTAGGGGTTGAGGCCGGTGGCGGCGTGCCGAGTACTTTTTACTGATACTATTCTTCCGAGGTTCTAAGCGGGCTGAGTCGGCCTGCATCTGACGTCATCACATTACACGCCACCGATTGGTCAGGGGGCTGGAACGTCAGACGTTTGAGTCAGGAGGCGGAAATCAGCGAAAGAGCGACTCGCAGCTTCTTTGTTTTATTCGACAGGCAATGGCAGCGCAAAAGTCTGTGTCATGATCCAACTCTGAGGTGCAGATGTTCATAAACCTGGTGGCTGAGGAGAGAATTAAAAAGGGATCTAGACAGGTGATAAGGAACGACCAGATCTACCAGGAGCTCTGTCACTTCTCAGCTGCTCGCGGCTCCCAGCTGACTTTTCAGCAGCGCCGAGACAAACAAACAAAAACAAAAACAAAAAAACAAAAAAAAAGCATTGCCGCTTGAAGCTTCTTTCACTCTCATTTTTTAACTTGATATCGAATACAAGTCACAGACCCAGCAGCACATATATCATCTCCTCAAGGTTCTGCATCTTTAGTGTTGTTGTCTTCTCCGTTTAGATCACACAATCAAATACGTCACAGCAGCTTCTCTCCAACCCGCCTACTTCTCATCTGGATGTCTAAAAACAAATGAGGACAAGGCGAGTGGAGGCGAGACGAGGCGTGGCGAGTCGAGTCGCGCTGAGTAGGTATTAGTGTAAAAGTACCAATTGACTGACGCAGGGAGGTGTGTTGAGCTGCCCCACGAATAACAGCAGGGGGGTGGAACAGCAGGGGATCTGAGATCGTCAGCAAGTCCGGCAGCGTGGGTGACAAAGGGGCTTTTTCCTTTGTAGTTGCTGATGGTCCTAATGGCCCTTTTCGACTAGTACCTACTCAGTGCGCCCCGGCTCGGGTACGGCTCATCACGCCTCGTACCTCTCCACCCGCTTTGTCCTTGTTTGTTTTTCGACACCCAGGTGAGAAGTGGGCGGGTTGGGGTGAAGCTGATGTGACGTACTCGATTGCGCAACCCCTTTGTTTGTGTCGGCGCTGATGAGAAATCAGCTGGAGCCGCAAGCGGCTGAGAAAAAAACGCCTGGTGGATCTGATCGTTCCTTATCACCCGTCTACATCCCTTTTTAATTCTCTCCTCAGCCACCAGGTTTATGAACATCTGCACCTCAGAGTTGGATCACCAAACAGATGTTTGAGTTGGATAATAAACTCACCGCGAGTCGCTCTCGGGCTGACTCCCCGCTTCCTGATTCAAACGTCTGACGGCCCTGCCCCCCGACCAATCAGTGGCGTGGAGGGTGATGACGTCAGATACAGGGCCGACTCAGCATGCTCAGAACCTCGGCAGAAAAGGTACAGAAAAAGTATCTACCTGGCCAGCCTTTACCCGTCTCGGCCCGTAGTGGAAAAGTGCAAGACGGGGGCGTGGCGAGTAGAAGCGCGCAGAGTAGGTAGTAGTGGAAAAGGGCGATTAGAGTACTCTATACAGCTGCAGGGTTGTTGGTGCCTGATTCACATTCCAGTCTGACTATAGTTCTCTTTAGCGTGTTTGATGGCCTTCCTGAGGTCATGTCTGGCTAGGCTGAATGTGTCCATATCACCCTTTCTGTACGCCTGCTCTTTCGAACGTCTGAACTCTCTGAGCTGCTTGGAGAACCAGGGTTTTTGGTTATTGTACTGTGTGATGGTTTTGGTTAGGAGGCAGACTTGTTCACAGAAACGGATGTAGGAGCATACGTGTGTCCACAAAACTATTGTCGTCATCCTCAAGGCCCCTCAGGGACTCCCAATTTGTAGACTCCATGCAGTCCTGAAACATGTCCATTGTGTCTGGAGTTATCTCCTTACTTTGGTCCTGGGTGGACCACAGAGTGTAAGTGGTCAGCAGGAGCCTATCCCTTCTCTCTTCAGGTGTAAAGGCTGGATTATGGTTCTGCAACAAATCGACGCCGAGCCTACGGCGCAGGTTGCGCCGCGTCGCGCACCCCATGCTACATGCCACGCCGTGCCTGACGCACACCTCCCACAAATTGTAACTACGCGTCAAAAGGTCGCAGACCGATGCAGACCGAGAGGGCTGTGATTAGTTCGCTTGGTAGCAACGCATTTCCGGTTCCAGTTCGTGAAGCAGCCGTGAACTTTCAGCGCTCTTTTCTTCGTGTACGTGTGATTTTTTTTGTTTTGTTTTTTTGCACAATAGTTGTCCTTATCTCTTTTATTCACTGTGACCGGAAAAGTCGGACCCCCCTAGTGCTCGCGGGGGTTATTGCACCGCGGCGAAATGGAGTGACGGAGAAGTCCGAAGGGTTCACGGCGGCGTCACGGCGACGGCGTCACGGCGACGGCGTCACGGCGACGGCGACGCGCCGACGGCGTCGCGGTGACGGCGTCGCGCCGACAGCGTCGCGCCGACGGCGTGTGCTCTGCATTGGCGTAGCGCAGAACCATAACCCAGCCTTAAATCAAGCATACACACTGAACAGGTCAGCAGTTCATCGCAGGGCCACATGTACAGGCAGACTCACACCCACTGTGTAAACTAGGGCTGGGCGATATGGACCAAAAGTCATATCTCGATATTTTCTAGCTAAATGGCGATACTCGATATATATCTCGATATTTTTTCTGTGCCTTAATTGGGGTTTCCCCCAAAGCATTATAGCATAGCATCTCTGTTAGCTTAATTTTTTTCTGAGGCAAACCCTTAAAAAAACAGTCAGTTATAATACAAAGCCTCGTGCCAAATGTCACACAGGTACCTTTATTAACAGAGGTCTGCACAATATCAAAATGTATAAAACAAATGAAATAAAAATAAACTGCCTGCATATATAGAATAAAAATGCTTCTTGAATAAAATAAAACAAATATCCCTTTCCTGCATAACAATTAAATTAAAATACTTTTCCACTGAGGTTGACAGTTGTGCAAATAACAAAACATTTGTGCAAATCTCAAATAAAACATTCAAGTCAATTTGTCACAAAATAAGCTATATCAAAATCATAAAAAAAAAAATTTGAAAAAAAAAAAAAAAAAAAAAATTTTTTTTTTAAATCGATATAAACGATATTGTCTCGTACCATATCGTGTTTGAAAATATATCGATATATATTAAAATCTCGATATATCGCCCAGCCCTAGTTTATACCAACATGTTTTTGAACTGTGTGAGGTAACTGAGTATGTAGAGAAAACCAACGCAAGCATAGGGAGAACAAGCAAACTCTGCCTTGAAAGGCCCCTCCTGGTATTTGATCCAGGCACCTTATAACTTTTAATGCAGCAGTTCTTACCACCAAGCTGATATGAAAAAAGACAAGACCTTTGGAATGATGAGGGCTAGTCTGTACAGACTTCCCTTGGTATAACCTGGGCTGTAGAATTGCTCAGTTGTTCACTTTCGGTACAAGAGGTTTTAATATCACTGATCAACAACCCTACAAACTTCATCTCAGGATTCAACCACGTTTGTTTTTGTTGTCTTTTTTAAATTACATTTTGAATTCAATTCAAAATACTTTATTAATCCCTGAATGGAAATTGAAAATTATAACCATCAAAAACTGTGTATGCATACTTGGTTAGAGTAGAGACTGGTTTTACTAAAGGAAATCCTATCCAAAAATAGAAGTAGTTCTGCAGGCAAATATATTATATGCTAGTTAGCATACCTACTTCAATATTAAACATTTCCACAATATAAGGGTTTACCATGCTCTCCGCCCCTCCTAAAAATATCCCCCTCATATCCTCCACAGGCATTTTCTACCCGGGGTTGTGACTTTTTTTATAGCCTAGAGCACTATGTTCAGAAATGTGATGCTTTGTTAGTAATTCCAAGGCTATGGAGACCAGGTGCAGGGCTGCTGTGACAAGCACAATTTATTGGCTGTTTCCAAGCACAAGAACACGTTCAATATTATGCTAGGAAGATTAAACCATCCCCCTCATGGGCTGTGCTCAGACAGAGGTATTTTACACATGCAACTAGTACAACTCAGCAGTTGAGGCATGTGGCACTGAAATCCAGTTTAATACCAGTTTCATATTATTCTGTTGAAATTTAAACTTTCTAGTCGGTTATCATCAGAGATTGAAAGATGGCCTGCATAATAAAAAAGTTTATAATTTTAGCTTTCATCCATTTTAGATATTAATACAACTGCTTCTGTTTTGTAACAATAGTGTCATTTTGTATTTTGTTACAATTTAAACCTACCATTTCTCTTTACAGTGATGCATTTTCATTGCCTTCTTAAAGAAAAGCTATTTTTATTGCGTGGTTCAGGCATGTTGAGATCAGTTTAAAATGTGTTGATGAAGGTTTTTGATCAACTTATGAGCAGCAAATTATTACATATGTACTGGATACAAGATCAATATTTGCATTTTTATTGATATGACAAATTGCAGTTAAGTAAATGTCCTTGTTCAGATGTTTCCTCCCCACATCAGCCAAACAGAGGTTGCTCAATGCACCATCAGTGTGCTTTTACACATAGCAAACTATTGCAGAATCAGCTGACTGACAGCTTTGATAGGATAACAGGTGTGTTCTGTCATCCAAGCAGACAGACAGCAAGACACACACACCAATTCGGCCCTGTGACAAAACCTTCATTGCCATCTCAAAGGGGTATCAGTGATAAATAAACTTCAACCACTCATTACACCATTGTATTTATACACTGACAACTGAGGCCCAAGAAAAGTGGATTAATCCTGCCTTGAACAGACTGTGCTTAAAGAGGTAGTCTGTCAATAATTGATAGTTTTTTGCAAGGGTTTTTTTCTTTGAGTAAGACCCAAATATCTAATATCTCTAAAACTCGATAAATCTCATCTCAACTCTCACAACTTAAAGCTACTGGTGGTCACTCAGTGTACATTTACTGTAATGTATAATGCACACCATCAGGAAATTCTTGTTTTCTACTTTCAGAAACCATTTAACTTTTGATTTGCACCAGTAGTGAGAAACTAGTATTACATTTTTGTTTTAGATTAAAGAGTGAAAAGTTTGTTTATCATACAAATTATATACATTACATATTGACTGAAGAAATAATTTTCAACGTTTTCTTGTTAGTTGGCACATGCCTTAAACAATAATTAGGCTAAGTTTAAAACTTATTCGCTGAACCAAATGGTTTACTTTGTTGCACAATTCATAATCTAGTAAATTGATGAATCATTTCAATAATCTATAGATTAACCAACTATAAAAATAGGTGTGAGTTGTATCCCTATTCGCTTGAATGCAAAACTGCCTTGACAAAGACAGATTACTTCACTTATGATAGTGGGGATTTTTCCTTCTTACCTCTGCTTTATCTACAAGTAAATAACAAACTACTCAAAGAAACTAAGTGTGTGGGTACACCACAGGAGGCTTTCTCTCTGAAGGCAACAGTGCTGGCTTTTCAGACATTTTCAATAAATAGGATAGAATATAGTAGAATGAATCATTGACAGGCAGCAAGAGTAGCAGCCAGCAAGATAGACATGATGTACAGCCCTGCATAATCATCTCTCAGCCCCATTAATCTGGACAGACTGCATCACTTGATGAGACTGTGATGCATCTGGTAAAAGGTCCCTCCCACAGATGTCATTCTGAAGAGCAGGACAGGTGCTGCCACCAAAGCAGGAGCTTAGTCATGCAGCCACACCCCTTTCTATAACACGCTCACGCTCAGAGGACAATATGAGGACATTTGGTCAGTATCACATGGTGAAAAGAAATGTGTTGCCTCTCTATGAGATATCTACTGAATTTGTGATCACAAAGCTATTACAGCCACAGAATCACAATAAGAAACTGCAATCTGTGTTCCTTTCAATATACAATGCAAGAGGCATGGTATAGAAAGAATTATACACAAAAGACACTAAAACATCCCCCTTTCCAGCTATAACTCTTCCCTGTGGCACAGTGGGAAGAGTAACACGTTCCATTTTAACTGCATCTGTTTATTTCGGTTGCAGACTGACCATTTTGTTGTCCTCATGAGGGTTGACCAGCTAAGCTTTATACGGATATGATGACACTAGTACCACGGTGTATCATGAAAAATATGTAATTCAGTGCAAAAATGTTCTATAAATGTTTGGTCAACAAATAAAGTATATCTGCTGAGAGGGATAAGGTGAGGAGGAAATGCAAACTTGTTGTTGCAGTTGAAGTACCATTTCTTCAAAAAATAGAAAAGTTTATTTCTTAAAGTAAATGCAAGTCAACATGGACACAAAATATTTTTGAAGTAACTGTAAAGATGTTAAACAGCATAAATTGCAAAAAGACATGACAATTAAACCAGAGAATAATCAGTGAAACATCAAACAAAAATGCTGGATCCTTCATTTTCATTTATGTGACGTCAAAAAGTATATATTTGAATAATAAACGTTGTGACCAGTTTTGAAAAGCGAAGCCAGTGAGAAAGTAAACACACTGGGCACAGGGGTTCCAATAATACAACAGCCTTACAAAAAGAGAAATGCCAGTTCATAATTTTTAAGCCATTAATTCATGATCACACAAATGTTACATGTAAGAAACTGCACTTTTGTTACTTTCTCTAACTTTGCTTCAAATTGGGCGGTGCTAGAATTTACGGTGATGGACGCATCCTGACCTAACATTACCAACCAAACCCCCAACCTACCCTAACAAGCAGAACAACCCTCACACTTTCATCAAGTCTTCAGTCTAATCTAGCATAAACCTTTTAAGTTCCATGCTGTAGTCTGTGGACCAGAGATCCTGATCTAAAATATTAAACTTCAAAACCAAGGCTGAATTGGCCCTAAGGATGCCATTAAGGGTGTTCTTTCCGCTTTGAGAAAAGTTGTACAGCCAAAGATGACACCATGCTTTTTTCTTCTTTTTTCGTTAGGACTCCCTTCTAAAATGTCACATCTTCAGTTCTACATCACTTTATTGCAGGATAATTTTGTTAACTAACTTGTTTCAGGAGGTCAAAAAATGTAACTTGATTTAAAAATGTTGTTTGCCTGTGTCCTTTCGCTGCAGCCGTTTACCTGTGGAGTTGATCTTGTTAGGTGTTGTGTGTTACACTCCTTGCAAGGTCGTCTGTGCTTTAGCTAAAGCACAAAATCTCAATATCAAAGATAATTTGTTTATCTTTTCTTTACTTTGAAGAGACCATGTCCCTAAAATGACACATTCTTTATTTTCCTGATTAAATATCAGTACCAAAGGGATTTTAGTCATAAAATAGGTGCAGCCAGTGGGAAGCATAAAGCCAGGTAGTTAGACTTAATGGGCCCTGCTGTGTGCAGGGAGTCAGGGAGTGTGGCTGTGACACAGTCCACTGAGACTTCACTCCCCCGCTGTAAACGGGGTAGACGTGCTCGTGCTGTAGTTTTTTTGGTTCTTTATAATATTTCATGACCTTATGTATTGCTAAATCAGAAAGAGGCGAATGAAATGCACAGCTGTCCCAAACACTGTCTCAAAAACCCTTCCAGCCCAGTGTCTTTCAGCTCAGTGACATTAAAATCATCAAAATAAGCAAGTTCAACCAGCCATCCTAAATGAACTCAATAAAATGGTGGCTTTCATAAGATGGCTTTCTGATGTCATTTGTGCTGTAATGGGGCTAAAACGTGCTGTGTTGTGGAATTCTTTTTTTGCAGTTGACTACATTAGCCATGTTCGAGCTAATGAATCTTAGATGACTTGGTTTCCATGCTATCATTAAAAAAAGAAGACACTACAGACAAACGTCTGCAGGAGAAAAATAGCAAAATCTCCTACTCGAAACAGTCATTTCTACTGCATAGAAACATTGCATTTTTACATTATTTAGGTTATGAAAAGGGTTAAGGCATGTCAGCTCTGCACTGGCTGAACAAACGGAGCAAATTAATGGAAATTGAAGCATGGAAGGAATAGATTTAATCAATTAAAGAAAGATATTACATATACTGATAACCTGATTAAAGACAATCAAACATGCAGTATATTGTAACTGCTTCCACCCAAGATAGTGCAGTAAATGACTTACTCTAAACAAAGCAATAGTGCCATCTAGTGTGAAAGAACTTTGATCATGACTTCAAAGGCTCAACATATTTGTGAAATACCATATATATTTTTAGATGCTAAATAATATTTATCAATGCTTATTATTTTCCATGTATTGTCTTTAGAGCCAAAACCTGACTTTTCTGCATTGAAACTCAGTGGCAGAAGAGAAATACTTAACCATATGGAAAACAGATGACAAGAATTTTTACATTTTTCAGTTTATCATGTTTGTTCTGTATCAAGAAACTGGTTTACAGTAATCTGCGAATAAACTCAAGTTGACAGCAACTTTATCCAAAATATTAACGATAATAACGAATGTGATAACAGCAATAATGTTTATTTTTATGATTTTGCGCCTATTCGCCATCACACTGATTCAAAATCAAACACTCAAGATGTGATTAAAGTGTAGACTTATCTGCTTCGATGTTGAACAGAAATGTCTTTTAGGAATTTCAGAGTTTTAAATAAAAGTACCTCAGCTGCTAAGGGGCTGAAAAGTGTTTGTAAAATTCATGGAAAGTGCTTTTTATTTCTCTTCCTGTTTGTAAAATGAAGGTTTCTGTTGCATCTCATTAATCAAGGAGGGCTGGATCTCCATAGTCGTATTTTGTCTACAGTACATGTGCATTTGCGTCTTCACTAATGCCAGGTCACTCACATATTCCATTTATTCTTGGTAATAAATAAATAAATATCTGCAACTTGGCTGGCACATTTCCACAGCTGCTGATAAGGCAGAGTTACAAGCAGTTAAAGTGAGTCCAGCTCTGCTTCCAGCTTATCCAGTCTATCTATGAAATTGCTTGCTTATCATTCATAATGATTGTTTAATCAAAGACTGTCACATTCCAGATTCCCCATAAACAGATGCATTAATATTGGTATTAAAGCTTTATGTTATGGAAGAGCTGGAGCTGCATACAGTATATTTTCTATTTTTGACATTTTGACGATGCTCTTAACCACTTCAATTAAGAATGAATGCAGTAGTGAGATTAGCTCATATTCCCATCTTGCAAATATTTACACGGCAAATGTATGAAGAGTACAGCAAAGAATTGAATTTGTTGATATTAACTAATTTGTCAACTATGACAGCCTATTTGGGAAGAAAAAAAACAAGAAAAAAAAAAGATAATTCTGAATTTCTGCCTTATATACACTAAAACTAGTGTGTTGAGTATTTCCAGATTAGAGGAACATATAAGTAATTTCCATGAGCACCCAGCTGCATTATTCACTGATGTCCAGTGCTGATGAAAATATTTGGGGCCAAACATTGAGTATTTCATTGTCATCAGTATAAAGTGATCATGTCATCAAGTGAACGCTATATGTTTCAAATATGCAGACATCTTGAAATTCAGAGAGGTTTACTAGAAGTTACTTAAAGGAGCCGTCTGTAAGAAATGTCCAAAACTGGTACTGCAGTCACTTTCAAAATATTGTTGAGCGGCGTGTACCCTCCCCCTCCTCCCCCCGACCAGAGGTTGCCAGGTAAGCTGCAGAATGCAGCAGGAACGTAGGCTGCCATGGCTGCGATAATTAGAGCCGAGCTGGCAACCCGGATGCCGAAACAATACTGACTTGGTGATTGGGAGATAGGTGGAGGGTGGAGCTTCAGAAACAATACTGACTTGGTGATTGGGAGATAGGTGGAGGGTGGAGCTTCAGAAACAATACTGACTTGGTGATTGGGAGATAGGTGGAGGGTGGAGCTTCAGAAACAATACTGACTTGGTGATTGGGAGATAGGTGGAGGGTGGAGCTTCAGGCCAAAACAAAAAATGACAACATAAACATCAGTTGAGGGCTGCAACTCCTCTTTTTAAACTGGAATATCCTGGCTTGAGTGCTGTTGTCAGTGACATAAGTATTTGAAATGAACATGATTTTTAAATGTCTGTTGACATATCGGGGTCATTTTATGATTCGTTTTATTATTGCTCTTACATACAGCTCCTTTAATTCATAAATCTGACTTTGGCATTAAAGAAATGTTAACTTGAATCTCCCTTCAGGGATTAATAAAGTATTTGTGAATTTGGATTTAATTGAATTATAGTTCTCAGTCCATTTTAAATCAAATCACACACACATGCACACACATAAAGAACCACACATTTTAGAATGGAATGATGTGGTTCGATTATGATTACAAAACAATTCAGTTCAATATGGTTCGATTCAGTGGGGTGTGGTGCAATGCTTCTTGAAAGTAGACAATTCAAATTAAATTGTCACATTACAATGGGGCATTGCCTTTGTCATTTTTGTCATGTTTATTAATGTAACTAAGAATTTTACAGAGCCCCGCTGGCAATGAAAAAACTAACAATATTAAGTTTTGTTGGCACAAATTAAAGCTAAACAAAAAATTACGCAGATAGATATCTGTAGCGTCAGCCCAAGGAACAATAAGCTTGTGAGGTAGAACATAAAATTTCAAAAGCATCCCTTGTGCAAATAAAACAGAACATAAAGTGGCCGACTGTAAGCTGAATATCTGTCTTTTTATTAAAGTGCTGTTTTGTAATTTAACATTCATTTGCACAGTCGGGTTTTGCACTGGAGAAGGTATTAGTACACTTCACTTTTTAAAGTGTGATTTTGTCACATATAAACTGAAAATAAAAACATCTTCAGAGGTGTCCATTCCTGTATGATTGTTGCCCTCGCATGTACACAGACTTTTACCATTATAAACCTCAGTCGTCTGTCCGCATGCATCTACTGAAGAAGTTCATGTGTGCTTGTCATGGTTCTTTTTGAGAGGAATCAGTTGACCAACATGATCATGTCAGACTACACTTCGTTGTGCAGAAACAATATCTCCTGCCGTGCAGAAAACTCTGAGGCCACACTGCTAGCTGGTATAGAAGGTATTTTTTGGCAAAAGATAACAGCAGCTCAGTCTGAGCTTTCCACCACTGTAGTGGTTTGTCAGTCAGGGGAAAAGGATTACGGTCTCTGTATCTCAACACTTCCTCTCTTACCTTCTGTCTTGAATACTGTGCCACTGCCCTCACTTCGAAGGTCCAAACAGCTGGTCCAGTGCTGCAATCTCTCTCTCTTTTTGCGCAGAGGTTCATCATCTGAAAAACAAAGCATTTACTATTTTATTGGTTGTTTGGCATAAGTCTACCTTTTCTTTCATCTTATCTTAAAGGAGCATGAGGCTCCTTTTAAGAAATGAGACTGATTAGCGCCACCTTCGCCACGACGGCCGTCGGGGGTACTGCAGCCAACAGCGAAGCCGGCACGGGAGAACGGGGAGAACGCGCATGCAGCGTCATGTGACGTCACATCCGCAGGACAGCGCGGGAAATTCCGGTCACAATTGCAGCACATTTTGCAGCACACAGCCTGTTCAAGGCAACGGAGAGATACACTAGAGGGATCATTCTTTTTGGTTTGGAACGCTTCATCTGACATTATTACTAGAAAACTTAAAACGTATATGAATTTTTTTCATAAATACTGCCTCAATCCTGCCTCATGCTCCTTTAAAGGGGACCTATTATGAACGGTGTATCGCGTCATTCAGGCAGCCAATCAGCACAGTGCCTCATTATCATAGCCTCCCCGCCCACTCAGAATCCCTCATAGATAATGAGGTTAGAGAATGGGAAGATAAAGACATGGCTCAGAGGCTGAATTTCTAATTTATTTAGCAAAAACAATCAAAAGCTTGTTTTTAAGATATTCAAGGCCTGTTTAAAATAGGTATTAGATGCTATAATAGGTCCCCTTTAATATACTTACAACTCACTTTGTGTAAAAAAAAAAAAAAAAAAAAAAACACACACACACACACACCTTCTGGCTGATCCTGGATCTGAGGACCAACTTGCATGGATCTCTAAGAACAGGGTCAATCTCCTTTTGAACAATGTTTTCCTGTCTGCACACCCAGCTTTTTAATGCAAAAAAAAAAGATTTTCACCAGTGATGTTCAGATGACGAATGAACTAAATAGTGTGTAATTTTGTTAAAGGACACGTCTATCAATTTTGTCTAGGACACGCTATCAATATGATAAACCGTGTTCAGCAGAATATAGATTGCAATACATTCAATAACTGTTAGAATACACTGTAATTAATAATTCATTAATTTGTATTTAGTTAATGAAAGTGTATGTGCGTGTTTGGTTTACCTTGTTAAGCAGGGCAGTCGCTTCAGCTGAAAACCTGATGAAGACCCTCTCAGCATCATCATCACTCAGTAATGGAAGCGTTTTAGAGCGAGGGTCTAAAGCCGATTCAGTGTAAAGAAGGTCCTCCTGATGTGTGTATCGCTTGTCAAAGTCTTTCTTAAATGCCTTCTTCATGTCAGTGATGAGTAGTGCTTCTTTATCTGCTGCCTCAAAGTGCTTTTTTATTTTTGCTCTGAGTGGGGCAATCATTGATAGTGTGAGCGCCTCATCTTTACAAAGGATAGCTGTAACTACTTTGACAGGCGCCATCAACCTGACGATGTCTTCAGCATCGCAGATGCTTTTTTCTTTTTCATTAAGAGTATTCTCTTCTCCTTTTCTGAGCTCCCTTGACATGAGTGGGAAAAACAGCAGGCTGCTGTTCTAAAAAGCGTTCACACATGTCATGGGAGCTATTCCACCATGTTGACACATCCTGAATGAGCTTGTTGGAAGGTAAAGTCAGTTGCTGTTGTTACTCACTGAAAAGTGAGGAAGGTGGTTGGGTTTTGCGCCACAACATAAGGGCAGCTGAAATCCTGCACATGACATACAGGCATCAGTGGTAAATGCTACTCGTTTTGAACTGAATAGCTGTTCTTTGACTTTATTCTCACCTTTGTTATACAGCTTTGGCACACCTGTCCATGAAATGCTGTCAACTTGATATAGTGTACACAGGCTCTAATACTTTTATCATGTCCACAAAGGCCTCATTCTCCACTACAGAGTATGCCCTCAAGTCTTTGTCTGGAAGAAGTTGTGTACATTTGTGACTTGCCGTGTCTGTTTGTTGGATGCGCTTGTCTCCTCACCACCTATTTCTCCCTATTCCACAAGTTTTTGTGTTAGATTTGTCATACTACAGGTGTACTTTTCGCGGCTTTACAATCCTTTCATATGGCAATGCTTTTATCCAGAGCTTCATTATTCATGTGAAAACCAAATTTCGCCACACTTCTGACTATTCATACCTCACATACTATATCCCATAATGTAACGCGCTACTTCAGCAGATGCCGGTTAGAGCAGCATATCAAACTAAAATTATACTTTTTTTTTTCTATTCAAAGAACACAAATAGAACTGCAAGTAACAACTGTGCAAATTATGTACAAAATACAGTCTTCAGTTGTAGGAACAATAATTAAAAGATGATAAACTAGTATGTGGACGTGTGGCCAAGCTAGCCGAGCATTGACACTGGAGGCAGTGGTAGGATTTTTTATATGGCAAGATTTATTAATTCGTAGTTCTTAGCCGCAAAAATTGCCAGCCAGGTGAAAACGAAGAAAAAAATAAACACAAGAATGAAAACTACTCCAAATCTAATCAATCACTACTTAAACTTAAACTGCAACTTAACTTCAATAATTAAACTGAAATCATAACCCTCAATTCTGGCATTCCATGGTTTCTCTGGCCTATTGACAGGTGTTGCCTCACACTCACATCAGACCAAACCAAATAGAAAAAAAATAAATTCTCTCAAAAGCACACTTGGCCAGGTATTTAACTACCTAGACTAGTCCATTCCACATTACTCCCAAAAATCAATTAACTATTCAAAATACATATTCTGTTTAATATTCATTACATCCATTTAATATCTTACTACAAAACACGCCCCGACTACACCAATCACTGGACGAAGGCTCTATGACTCCCATCGACAGCATAACATCCAACTCATCTCTCAAGGCAGACACCAACTCGGTAGCTCTTGGCCAGGGGGGGGCTTCATCTGGCCGCAGGATGATGTCACGCTCCACAGCCGTCGCTCACCCTGGCCTCTCTGTGAACAGGTTGGGGTCCAGTAGATCGCTAACTTGGTCATGCTGGTCTTCCTCTAGGTGGGAGAGGTCTACCGTTGCTGCTATGGACTGGACAGGGAAAAACTGCTCCTCCGGTTCCTCTTCCTCCCTCACAGCTTTTCATGATGAAAAGCTGTGTCGCCATTTGCTCCCTGGAATGATAATCCCTCAGAAGGTTGACGTGAAAAGTTTGCTTCTTCCCTCTGTCCGGCATGCAGACCTCATAGGTTACACATCCAACTTTCATGCAGCCCCACAACCTATACCTGTTGTTTACCATCTAACTTGGTGTTACGGTTTAGCAGGTCAAACACATTTCCGCTGTAAATCTCAAGAAATGAGGCAAAAACTTGCAGATCCAGCTTCTTATAAGCCGGTTTCTTCAACATGAGAAAAACATCTCTGGCAGACAGTCCACAGACGCCCTTGGAGCAGTCCTGGTTCTTTCCAGAAAAGTCACCTCCCATTGTGTGTTTTTCCACTTCCGCCAAGTGGGCCAAGTCGTCCAGGCCCCACGACAAGGCCCAAGCCTAGGCCTCGTGGACGACCCCCCGAGCTGTCGCGCCGGTCTGCCCGGTCCCGAGGACGGCCCCCGGAACCTTGGCCGTGCGTTGGCCTGAGTCTTGTCACAGGTTTGCAAATGTATCTGTCCATTTTGTACCATTTATCTGGTTAGTACAACGGTAATAGGCTGTTGCACCGTTACAGCACTATTTAACCCTTTTAAGGCACACTAAGATATGCTTTGTGAACATGAATACAGTTATAAAGGAAATGTTAGCTATGCAGGTGCAGAAACTCAGAGAGCAAGCCTAGACATGCATCTGGTTTCCTGAAAATATCCTGGGATCATCTCCATCATCAGCGCTTGGCCTGTTCCTGCCTCCCCCTACACCAGAATGTTATCTGCTGTCATGAAGGTGATGTGGAGGATGCAAGACGATCCAAACAACTTAAGGACCAAACTGAGGCCAATCTTACACGAAGGTGGAGCACCAGAATGTTCTTTAGTATTAGACCAAGGGTATATTTAACTCCAAAATTTTCCTTTAAATTTTATCATTTTTAGCCGGCATTTACAACAGTGTGAGTGGTAACCTTTTGTTTTCTCCTGTTGCTATCTGCTGCAGATAGTTGACAAAAATGTCAAATTGAAAATAAACACTTATATACTCCTCCTCCCACATGTACCAGCTTGTATTGCCCGGATCTGCCACCTTCATCCTGCTGCTTGCTTCTCAGCTGCCAGGAATAGCACCCTGGTGATAAAGTCACTACTCCTCAATCCATTGCTCATTTTTCCTCATCTCTCTTTTTTAAATAAAACTGTATAGAATAAAAGAAAACATCTCAATTCCATGACATCTAATAGTAGTCCATATGATTGGTTCACCTTTTTACAAACCACTTTACAATATTTTTCCTGTTTAAAAATGCACACAAGCACACGACAAAGTGGTTGTATTATGTATGCATTTTAAATATGTCAGCACTATTTCTATTTTTTCATATCCTCATAAGCATGTTAACTTAAAACTTAGATGCACTGTTAGAGATTAGTGTTTGAAGTACAGGCACAAAATTAAAGGAAAACAGTAAAGAAACATCTTTATATTTTCAAAATATTGTTACCATCAAGTTATTGGGCTCGCCTGTTAGTCTTACAGTCGAATATGAGGATACATAGAAAAAAAAAAACATTTAATTTAATGAAGATCTGCTGGTTCCACCCTCATTTCAAAGCCTAGCATAGTAAAAAGGAAAAAAAAAAAAGTATTGTTTTTACCTTGAACTTGGCATCCAGTTAAGGGACCAGAGAAAATTAGGAGAAGCAGGAAGGTGGGAAACAATCGACAGTCTTGACAGTCCCTTGCATCATATATCCCAGGTGGTTGTGAGTATTGGACCCTTGGATTCTTGGACAAATCACAGTAAAAGACAAACCTTGTGAATTTATTGTACCAGAGTATCGCCATAAACTGAACTTACTGTCTTGTCAGTCAGTGGAATCCATGCAAGCAACTTCTGCAGGTGTGCCGCCTTGGGTCTGATTTTGATTTAAAAAAATGTATATACTCTGGGGTTTAGTAGCCAACAGTCCTCGGAGGGAGGAACCCTATTGAGCTCTCAGAGAAATGAATAGGATTCGCAATAGTAATCTGTGATATTTTTGGTAAAGTTTATGTTGGGCCAGTTGGAGCTCACTAGACTTTTAAAGAGGGATGATTTACAGTTTCAAACATTTAATAAACATATGTTGTACTATTAATGATCAGAATCAGCTTTATTGGCCATGTTTGAACATGCCCTACAAGGAATTTGACTCTGGTTATTTCGCTCACTGTACCCAGATTTAAAAAGTAGCAGCAGTAAATAAACAAATGTGGCACTTTTAAAAAAAGTGAAAGTTGCAGCAGTACTGAGGTAGACATGGTAAAGATAGCTCTTAATAACAAATATACAATTTTAAAAAAGTGAGAGGTGCAGCAGAATGAGGTAGATATGATTAGATTATTGGGAGGTACGCTGTTACAGCATATTGCACGGTGATTGATTCTCTGAGACTCTATGAATGATGAGAGTTCATCAGAGCACCAGTTTGGGGGAAGAAACTGTCTCTGTGTCTGGATGTTTTAGCGTACAGAGCTCTGTAGCGCCGTCCAGAGGGGAGGAGTTCAAACAGACTGTGTTCTCTGCAGAGATGTTACCTGCCCGTTTCCTGGTCCTGGACCAGTACAGGTCCTGGATAGATGGGAGGTTAGTCCCAATTATCCTCTTTGCAGACCTAATTGTCCGTTGCAATCTAGTAGTTAGCTTTTGAGTATCAATATATGCCAACACTTTTCACTGGCTGATGGAGTTGTTAATGAGTATAAATGCCATACTGGTGTTTCTACCAAAAATAAAAAAAAGGACTGTATAATTATTACCTTACCAAAAGTGATAATAACAATTGTCAAGACGCCAGAAGCACTTGTTCTGAGTGGAACTGTCCTTACTAATGAACCAAGGTGTTTTTAACTTTGTGTTTATATAAAAAGTTTATTAAAAAGGACTACAATCTTAACTATTTGCCAAAATAACCACTTAAATGAATACAACTCATTGATAAAATAAATACATACATTTAAAGTAGCAATATTGCAGTTGCTAACAAAATAGCAAAACTGCCACTGCAAGTTAAGATATTACAACATGAATTACAAATATTAGTGTTCTGAGCTACAGTTTTGCATTTGAATAATTTTCCCTCTTGGTTTGTAAAATTATATTGCTCTATGACTGACAGTGTGAGTGTTAAATAGTTTTCACGATATTCATGATTTTTGTGTCAATAAGGGAAAATTGATTAAACTGGAGCTTAATGAAAGCTTATTTAACAGTGGACTTCGCTCAGACACGAAAATGAGACCGGTCAAACTAGGGGAGAGAAAAAAGCTCAAGAGGTCAAAAAAATAAAAATGACTGTACTGTCGCTGCTGTTTGATAATTAAAAAATGATTTTTACTCAGTTTGTCTGTGTCTCCTTCTCTGATGGCAGAGCGAGTTTCTAGTCCTCTCAATCCTCGGTGCTCAGGACAGGAAAAGTATTCCAAGTAAACATGTTGGCAATAAAATGTGACTGTTTTAATCAAACTGGATTATAATTTGATTTGGCAAAGGTATAACGGAATTTCTCCACTCTCCATACAAAGTACCCAATGATTATATTTGTTGTAATAATATACACAGATAAACCATTTTCTTTTACGGACAGACGGACAGACAGTCCGACAGAAACATCTACCACACTTCAACCCTTTCATTTCTTCCTACTACCGTCTATCTTTATCTTGGAAACAAAAAATTTGAATGGAAGTAAAAACGTAAAAGGTGAAGAAAATACTTTAAAAACAAACTGTTTAGATGTTGCTTGAAGGAGTTTTGACGCACTACGAAATATTCAAACTGGCGCATAGCCTATAGCCTATAGGTTTTAACAATGTTTACTATTCACCTCATTTTCTGTATCTTGACGGAAAACCTTTGGGTTGTCTTCGTGTATGCCTAAAGTAATTCGTTTCAAAGAAGTTCTTATAAATTATTGTTACAGTAGTGAATTAAACCCTCGTGCTTCTTTTCTAATTACTCGCCTGAAAGTTGATTTACGGTTCCGCGTTACACCAACGCAGAACCTACGGCGTAAGGTACTGTATGCGGTGACGCGCACGCAGGCTACGCCGTAACCCTACGCCGTAGGCTCTGCTTCGATTTAACGCGGAACCATAAATCAGGCTTGATGCACAGCTGCGCTGCGCTCCTAATCAATAACACCCAATACCCCCCGCCCCCTTTAGTCCGTTTAGTCCATTATTAAATAGTTTCGTCGGATTTTCAGCTCATTAGACATATAGTCTATTTCTTTTTGGCAACAGGGGTGCCCCACGGTCATCACACATATTAATAAGTAGATAAATAAACTCCAGAAAATGTTTTTGCTCACCTTTCATAACCCTCTGCATACTGTATCAGGATGCCAGTTAAAAAAAATAAAATGTGTAGGATCGTTTTTTTTTTTAAACATAAAACAGACCAAGTGAACATAAACATGTGACATTTAAAAAATATATTCTTTTTTTTTTTTGTTATATTTTGTAAATGTTGCCGTACGGCAACACTGTATGATAGTGGCAAAGCTTGGTTTATAATTGTAAAAATCTCACTTTAGCGACAGGTTACAGTCTAAACAGTCCCCAGTAGCATTGACAGTTGACAATGCAATGCATTTGAAAGTTAAAAACAATTTAAAAGATATTTTCACCCACAGTGAACTGGAACTTTCACTCTCACTGCCCCCCAAATGGTGAGGCTCCTCCCTGTGAAGAGCCTGCAGAAATATGGAGCTAGAACAGTCTCATAATTCACAAATGCACAGGACAAGTTTTACAAATGCACGGACCGATTTGCAAATACACACACCGTTTCACACGTGCACAGGACAAGTTTTACAAATGCACAGACCGATTTGCAAATACACACACAGTTTCACACGTGCACAGAACAATTCACACGTGCGTAGGACAAGATACACAAATGTATTTTTGATGCATACACAAATATAACCTGATTTACACATGTTTTTTTGTCTGTGAGCTGCGCTGGATTTGTGTGTGAGTTTTGAGACTCTCCTGACGTGACAAGATCCACACGTAGGTTTTTTTTAACACGGAAGGATCTGCAACCAATCAGATTAAAGGGGCGGATACACCTGCTGTTTGAGCTGCGTTAGCGCTGGTTTGTCGGGCTGATCAACCAGAGCCGTCAGGAGACTGCACTCCAAGTCCTGCCGATGCAGCAACTGATGATGAAAAACAGCGGAGATTTTTATATATTTGCTCCGTTTGGTTTCACGAAGTATTACTGTCCCGCTGATTCATCTCAGAACCAGACAGACAGCAGAGAGCTGCTGCGCTGCCTGGCGGGGACGAGCAGCGGCCAGGTGGAGCAGCACGCGCATGTCAGGAGATTAATTTACCCAAATATCTGGAGTAACGTCGGTATCAGTCGACTGATAACCGAAGAACCTCTGTATCAGCTCAGATGTTTGATGATCGGTGGACTAAACCCCGACCAGCATCATCACGGCTGCATCTTCCCATGCATGACTCTATCTGCACCGGGAATATGTTGATCTGCCACCGCTGTTTTGACACACGTTTGTCTCTGTGTGGTGGCGATGTCACATCATAAATGTGAGGATAACAGCTGCTTGTTTCTGACCTCCGTGTCTGGTCCCTGGTCAGCTGGTCTGACCGGGACCAGCGCCACCCACGGCCAGAGCCAGAACGAGACTGCAGCAATATTCACCCCCGTCAACAGGCTTGTTCTCCTGAAAGACACCTGTAGTTCAAATATATATATATCTCCGCTGTTTCTCATCAGCTGCTGCATCGGCAGGACTTGGAGTGCAGTCTCCTGACGGCTCTGGTTGATCAGCCCGACAAACCAGCGCTAACGCAGCTCAAACAGCAGGTGTATCCGCCCCTTTAATCTGATTGGTTGCAGATCCTTCCGTGTTAAAAAAAACCTACGTGTGGATCTTGTCACGTCAGGAGAGTCTCAAAACTCACACACAAATCCAGCGCAGCTCACAGACAAAAAAACATGTGTAAATCAGGTTATATTTGTGTGTGCATCAAAAATACATTTGTGTATCTTGTCCTACGCACGTGTGAAACGGTGTGTGTATTTGCAAATCGGTCTGTGCATTTGTAAAACTTGTCCTGTGCACGTGTGAAACGGTGTGTGTATTTGCAAATCGGTCCGTGCATTTGTAAAACTTGTCCTGTGCATTTGTGAATTATGAGACTGTTCTAGCTCCATACAGAAAAGGGTGTCAAAGGCCGCTCCAGAACATCATGTGACAAATGTAAACACTGCTATTGGCTCTCTTAGGATCCCATCTCTATTTCAGTGCACTACGTCTTAAAAGTAGAGCTACTGTGTGTGTTTTGAAAGAATCCAATGGGTTTGTTACCAAAAGGCAACATTGTACCAAAGACAGCTAAACGTGAAAGTGCAAATACACCATTGAGGGTTAAAAAAAAAAGTCATATTAGGTAAATCTGTACCTGTAATCTGTAAATCATGATGTAAAGTCAAAAATGCCATGCCATTTGGAAACAGTCTTTAAATAAATCAAAACACAACACATTTTTTATGTATTTATTTATTTAAGACGGACAGTTTTGTAACTGGTATTGATTGTAATAGTACATAGTCTCTGACTTCAGTGACAGAAGTCCACATAAAGAATCTCTATTCTAGTTAATAGACAAGATGCGTCTCCTGAGCACACCAAGGACAACTAAAAGCATTGTTGGAGCTGTGACCATGGCAACAGTGATGGAGAGCTGTGGGAATTGACAAAACAGTGTTAATATATTACACAGTAGTAGTGGCTCTTTACTGATCCGCCTGGCAATCTGTTCTTGTTCATGAGTATAATTTTCAGGTACTTTTGATATCCATTTGTGCCATAGGAGCGTCATACAAAATGTAATGTCAGCTCAGCTACAGCAACTTGATTAAGGAATGGCTTAGTCATGACATTCGAAGACTTATTCTAAATTTTTGTTAGATTTTTATTATAAAAACAGAACAATACTTTACACTAAATTCTGACTAAGGTGTGTTTGTAACCAGGGATGCACATAGTCGGTCCTCGAGGGCCTGTTTCTTTCAGGTTTTAGATGTTTCCCTGCTTCAACACACCTTGATAGACATGGCTGTGTCATTAACAGACTCTTCCAGACCTCGATGACATGCTGACGATGGCCGTTAATTAGAATCAGGTGTGTTTAACAGGGAAACATCTAAAACATGCAAGACAGCGGCCCTTGACAACCGACTATGTGCAAATTATGACCAAATAATGACTAGATAGATAGTTCATATGTGGGAGATTGCAGCGAGTGCACACATCACACTGACCTTGATGGCAGTATGATACTCTTTTTGGAAGGATTGCAGAAATACACTGAAGAGTGCAAGGCTGCAAGGCAAGTATGAATCTGTGTTGTCTGAGTCTCTGCATCTTTTAGACAAAAGTCATCAATAGTTATTAAAAACAATATCATTCACTTTTCATACCTGATGCACAAACAGAGTATTCACCATTCGACTCACCTTCTGTACAAAGCATCAATAAGCACAATGTTGTCCGCCATGTATAACTCCGATAGGCCAAGTTCAATAAGTATAGAAAGCGGCAGTCTGTAACCCTCCTCAGCGAGAAGGCCGAGGTTGTACCATCCCTAAAGAAAATGAAAAGTATTACTTGTACACGAGTTTTCAAGTTTTCAAGAGCTATGAGCAATAAACAAAACAAGGAACAGACCTGTGGATTGTTCCTTAGTGCTGCCAGCGTGTACATCTGTGCTGCAGAAAAAAAGTCTTTGTGCCCACCAACTTCTCTCGCATAAAAGAGGTCACCCATCCTAATAAGGGCTGCAATATTAATACAAAAAAAATAGAGACCCTAAAGTAATGTTCCTTCTTGGATAAGTCTGGGAATAATTTGATTTAAAGCTTGTGACTTACCATGCTTTTCAGGATTTTCACTTCGGATTGTGAGGTTGTAATAACGCCACATACAGTGGGCTGCATAAGAGGTGTTCAGAAACCTTTCCTAATGGCAGAAATAGAGACAAAACCAGTTTAAAAAAAAAAAGGACTTTGGCCATTACGTTAGTGTTCTTGGAGAAAATTCAGATGTTAATTTGAATAACTCACCATATTTTGTTCACAAATGTATGCCACATTAAATTGTGCAGGTGCGTACCCCGCTTCAGCTGCCACCATGTAAAACAACAGTGAATAAAACCTGGAAAAGAGCTCAAATGTAATTTTGATGCAACTGCAGGTGGCCTGATTGGGAACAAGTGTTAACAAGGGAAAACTTTACATGTTGCTTTTGAGGTAGGAATCCAGTGCTGTCTGTAAGATACTGCCCAAGTACCCATTCTGCTCAGCTGCCCACTTAACCCACCTGCAGATGGTGAAAAACACATTAAGTGAAGATATGAAATAATTACATGATAGGAAGAAAAAAAAAGTGAAATTAGCTCACAAAACGGCGTCTGATGGGTGTCGCTTGACGTAGCCAGGTAATCCTGTGGTCCAGGTTTCAGCGAGGTGAATTGCTCCCTTGATGTGACCTCTATTTGCAGACTTCAGATAGTATTTATAGGCCATGTACTGTGGGAAAGACAAAAGATCAACTAGCTCAAATGAAAACTAGTGTTTTAGACAATGGTTTTACAGTTGAGCTCACCTGGTTGGCAGGTTTTCCTGGATACAGACCCTGTGAGTACATGACCCCGAGATTGAAAGCAGCATCTGCAGACTCGAGGAGATCAGCTTTTTCCCACAGCTGTACCGCCTGCTCGTAGTCCTGCTTGAACTGCTCATAGTACCAGGCCAGGGCGCTGAAAGCAGGAACAAAGCCCTGTAGGACAGATAATATGGCATGTGCAAACTTTGTAAGGATTGTTTATAGTGACAATAGAAACTATAAATGTAATGCAAAACTAACAATTAACATTACTCAACCTGTTCCATGGCTTTCTTCAGGAATGTGACCGCTTTTGGGACGTCCTTCTCAACTCCGTGACCCTGCAAAAAGAGTAGGTCAAAAGCCAAATGAATGACTACAAAATGAGTAGAAATACATGTTTATTTTTATTCAGTGTGCATCAAGTAAAATCTGACCTGTAGGAGTACGATTCCATAGTCATACATGGACGCTGGGTCCTCCAACAGGACTGCTCCTCTTCTGTAGTGCCTCACAGCCTCCTGGATGTTGGGAGACACTCCTTGCTGACCCCAGAACAGCATCCGGGCAATAGCTTGCTGGAAGACAATTGCTGACTCCTTACCAAAAAAAACTAAATGCATCCTCATGTTGATTGTTTATCTATGAATTTCTTTTATTACATTTTTTTGAGGAAGGCAAAAAAGAAAAAGCCAAATGAACAAATGAGTGTATCTATAATATAAAGCAGTTCTGTACAAAAGTCGTACATTCGTCAGCTGCCACAAAAATAGTTCAGTTGCAGCAAATGTAATTTGCGCCCAACTCATTAACCCACAGTGAAAATGATGTATTGGAGGATTAAAACTGAAAGGCAGCAACATGAAAAAGGATCAGGTCATCTAAATCCCTTTCACGCTGCTTTATCAAACATTTAAGTGGCGGCATGCAGTCATTAGTCATTTTTTGTTTTTGTTTTTTGCTAATGTTCCTCATGGCTTCATTCAAATACATCTGTGAAGCTAAAGACACAAAGTAAACAACCCTCACAGCACCCCTGATCTCAACATCACTAAGTCAGTGAAGGTTTATATTTACATCAAGCCATCGAGACCACGTAAATCCACAGAGGGAATGTTGGTACCTCGGCCTCAGCTGCTCCTCTGTGTGCCTGTAGTTTCAGCCACTGAAAGATGTGATGGTCTTTGCTGGTCTGGAGATTCAACATCTCCTCATTGTTCAAGTAAACAGCTTCAACAAATGCCTATAAAAATTAAAGGAAAAAAACCCAAAAGATTTGATTTGACTTTTCTTTCCTCCAAAAAAGGTCCCAACTAGCACTAAACTGTGTTCTTAGCTCCACATTTTTACATGAAACAGGGTAATATTAACCATCTTTATCATATTTTGTTTAATATATTTAGGAAAACAGTGACAGAACTTATTGATGATGGTAATCTTAAGCCACAATAATAAAAGGGGAAATGCATGAGCATTTCAGCTTCCAGACCATAATATGTAATAACTCAGGGGGAGAGAAATATGTGCAGATAAGACATGAGTTCCCTCCCAGACTACACATGACAGTTAGTGTAATAGACTAGGAATGAAAAAAATATATAGCTCTCTGGTATTGTTTTTAATTCATAACTCCAGTTTCCAGCTCAAACATTACCTGCTGCCCTGTAGGATTATCACGGTCTAAAAGTGTCTGTTTTGCAATGTTTGCATAGTAGGCATAGGCTAGATCTGGGTCTGATGGGAGACCGTGTAGTCCCTGCAGGTGCAAGTTCCCAAGATGCAGAAGTGCCAATCGATTATCCTTCTGGGCAGCCAGCAGGGCAAGGAGCCAAGCCTGAACCCAAACACAGAGGCATGTGATAATACACTGGACACGTTAACCACAGTCATGTTGACGCTACGGGTGACACCCTTAAAACACACCTTTGTGGTCTGTTTCTGGACTCCCAGTCCAGTGCTGTAGAGCACGGACGACACGTGCAGAGCGTGGTTATCAGCTAGGCAGCCAGCTTGGAGCAGCAGCGGTAATATTCTGCTGACCACTGCAGCGCTGCTGGCTCTGGACAGCTTATGAAGTGATAAGGAGTACAGAGCTCTGCCCAAAGCCGACAAGCTTACTGGTTTTCCTCCTGCAAGGCGGGAATTTTACTTATCCAGATGACTCGTTTCTATTGTGTTTTATTGCACACAGATATCAAGCAGGAACCAGCTGTCATTACAAATTCAAGCTGCTCCGTCAGACTGCTGTGTTTCTGTTTTGTGTACTTAGCTTCTTACCATATTTGAAAACCAATAACTTTGCCAGTTCAGCAGCTTTTCTTCTGTGAGGGACAATTTCCTCCCACAGCTCACACTCTGAAATGGGTGGCAGCTTCTCTTTTACCACCCACTTATGGACAGCATCAAAGCAAACCTCTGAAAAAAGCAAAATAGACATTTTCTTGGCCTCTTCCCAAAAGTCATTTGTGATTAAGTAGCTTCAGTACCACCTAGTGGATCCATAGGCCCATTACCAGACTCAGAATCCTGTTTGACTTGAAGTGAAAAGCCATTGATCTTGTCGACCGTATCGAGACGAAATTCGTCACAGGTGTGTATCCATCCGGTCAGGTTCAAGCTCTTCATAAAATCTGGAAGAACCACATCAGACTGCAGAAGAGAAATCATTGGACTAAATACAGGAGCAGTTGACATGGAAAAGTAGTGTAACGCAGTAGTTGCAGTAGTAGTACTACCGTGCTGTAGGGAGGTATTTTGTTGCGATAGTACACCACCGGCCCAAAGAAACCCTCCACACCTTTGACATATTTTCCTCCACCAATCACAAAATATCCCTCTGTGTCATCAAACGCTGCTGTATGCCTCAACCTGTAAGACAGGATCTTTAAAGATGACCAGGAAACTTTAGAGTGGTTGAGTCATGTTGTCATGCCAAAAGCACACTTACATATATTCTGTAAATTTAACTGTTCTTTTATCTTTTTCCAAGCACCCCATGGAAACAGTCACCTGGGATTTAAGAAGTAATGACAACGTTATCATCATTTCCATGTAGCACTTGTGAACTTTGTCCTCGTGTCAGCAGGTTTACACACCGTTCTGCCTTGCAACTCCAGACTGAGTTGGCACCACTTGTTTACAGGCACCGTGAATGAAGAAAGAAATGCTGAAGACTTCGGAGACTCTCCATTTATCTGGATGTGTAGCTGGCCTGCGTTTATGAGGCAAATGTGAAACTGCATGAGGTAAATTGAGATAATGGGTCACTGTGAACATAGCAAAAAATACTATTATACCTGAATTTGTTAGTAAAACAGTTGGTGTGACATAATTATTATGAGAATCTATGTGATAAAATACACCACACATTCTTTCCTGGCAACGTCTGGTCAGAAATATCCAGATGGAAAGCATGCACCTGGAGAATATATAAAGTAAATGAATAAATAATGAAATAAAATAATGCCAGCTAGCCTTAAATAACACCTGCATGCACATAATAAAAAAGTAAGTAAGGTAAAAGTAAGGTAACTTTTTATACCATGGGAAAGAAGTGCTCCTCAGGCGTAACTCCTCCAGAAGCTCATTCCTGTAGGGCTCCAGTGTCTTTGTGATACCAAAACTTTCTCCAGTTGAGGCATAAATTGTGGAAAGCAAATGTACCGTTTCTGAATGACACGAGTAGTTTTTGGTTTGAATTAGTCAATGTATGGGCATCATCATCTTCCTAAAACAATGTACTTCAGTTGTCATGAATTCCTAAACAGGTTTGGCTATGTACATTTTGTTTTCCACTTCTAAGATGCTGACATTTGACTTTTGCAATTTTACGTGCATATCTTGAACCTTACCTTGCTCAAAAGGGCAACGTCTCTGGGAAAACTTTTGAGTCAGCTGTAGCATCTGTTTGCTCCAGGAAGGACAGAGCTGATGCTGTTTGAAAGGTCGACTGAAGACGGACTTGGGCTGCAGAGATTCTACATCCTGAGCTGCAACGAGCCTCTTTGCATCATCACTGTATTTGACCGAGGCTCGAAGGATGCAACTCAGCACCCAGTGAGAGTCTGGGACAATCCCATCGGGTTGGTAAACCAACCAATCTGGCAGGTTCAGCTTTACGGTCCTTATTCCAGGGTCACCGGGGACACAACTCCACTGTCTTAGCAGGAATGTTGACATTTTTCCAGTTTCAAAAGATACAATACAGTCCAGCTGCACTGTAGCACGTTCATCACAGGAGTAAAATATTTCCAGTAGATGGTCTGGCAGGGCTTCCTCCGGAGGATTCAAGAGTCTCACTTCATCTAAACCCCAAACAACCTGTATGTGACAGAGCATATGCACACAGTTGCTACAGTCTGGTGAAATCAGGGATTATTAATTCAGTTCCTACCTGCACACTGAAGAAAAACTGGCAGATGTATTTGCAAGTTGTCTGGAAATCCATGTTTGTCAGCGTTTTTCTGTTAGTCTATAAAAGATACATTCAAACTGCATTAAAGCAAAGAGCCTTGAGATCCTGATCTAATCCTGCTCCACCTCCGTTACACGAAGCTTTGTCAATATTTGACAGCACATAACTCCACCCATGTACCACTGTACGTACAGTCTCAATGTGGAGGAGTCTGGTGCAGTGAGCTACATTTCAATACTTAAGATGGAGTAAATAGTTGACCAATAAATAAGTTGCTTAGTCTGTTATAAAAAAAACAAAACAACTGAAATTCTTCATTCAAAATAGTTTATTGCTATCATGCAGGAGTGCCAACAAAGTTTAGACCACAACAGTAGATGCAAAATCATTTTCTCTGTACAAATATACTGCTTGTATTCATAAATAGAAGCTCAAAATGAAGACAAGAAAAGTTGGGTAGGGGTCAATCCCCTCTTTTAACCCGATATAGGTTTCGTTGACGGTTGACATGCATCAACATTACAGTGCATTACACGGAGAGCAGACAGACGCGCACACAAACACTCTCGCATTCAGATGGCGTCACCAATTTATAGCTGTCGTGCAAAAAAGGTACAAATGGCAACTTGAAAAAAGTACCAGTAGGAAATAGATTTTTTTTTTAGCTGATTTTGTAAAGAAATTATTAAAATGTGTCTTTTACATTCTAACTGATCTTTACAATATTTTGCTGGGAGAGACAGTCTTCGGCAGCAGATTTTTTTTTTGGTTGTTCATTGGGAACACCCTAAAACTACTGGTGTCCCTACAATAGAAATCACCTACAACTACTGATGCATAGTTCTGTGCGTAAATGAAGCAACTCTCATTTGGAACTGGCACAAGATTCTTTGTCGAAGTAATCTAAGGATAGGAATTTTCTTAAACAAATGTAAACACACTGTACTTATGATACTGTTGCAGATACAATACCCTTGGACATTCAGCATTTAAACTCTGAATTTACAGTACTCCATATATATCGTGCAGTTTTATGTTCTGCCTAAAGGGCCTCAAAGAGGTGAACACACTAAAAATGCAAAGGCCTCTGACAAAAATATGGATTTGGCACTTGTACACAATCGGTCTTGTGCCTCCACAACTTGAGACATCTCTTATCTCATGGAAATTATTTTCTTTTTAATATTAGCCCTTACCAACAGCCAGCGCTCACTGACAATCTGCTGTGCAGCTTTTATTATCTACCTGGGGAAACCGGGGAGAGTGCGGGGAAAAGGGGGGGGCAAACAGTAAGACGCAGGATAGCAAGCCAGTTAGTTAAACTTTGACCCTGTTCACCAAAGGGAGATAAAACAGAAAACGCTGGACCTTAAAATTTTAGGCAGTTGATCTGACAACTGATGCAAACATTTTGGTAGCAGTTCTGCCAAATACTATAAAATCATTAAAATTGACTATTAGGTGTAATCAGGGGTCAAACTTCAATGACAAACCCAAGAAGTGTGTTTTAATGTCTCATAATCATAAACCTAAATATTAAAAACCTTACACCACGAGGGGCAAATGGTGCTTTTTGATTGTCCTTTTGTAACGTTCAGGAGATGTGCTTCTTGAATGAGCTCAAACTCAGTCACTTCTGGGACAGAAAAGCTCTGTTAGCTACTAATAATATACTGTGCTCTTTTAGTAACATTTTTGGGAGGTCAAAAGGTAAAGTTTAAGTCTCTCAGCTACGGCTGCTAGAAGTTCCCCTGAACGTGTCATTTATGCTGCCAACATAAATACAAACAGAAAAGCCTATAACCCATCAATGAAAACAAGGTACACAGCAGGGGAAGGGAGGAGTACGCATTCACTTTGGACCTTAGGTGCTTAGGTAGGATAAAAATAACATCAAGTGTTGTCTAAGCTGATAAACAACGAGAACCAAGCAAACACTTAGGAGCATTCGAGTATCAGTCCAACAAAAGTGAAGACATGCAAAAATGTTATAGATCGTAGAACAAGAAAGAAAACCAAGAGGGAAACACTTCCCTTTCAGACTGGCACAATTTCCTGCAGAAATAAATAACACTTTACATTCTAATGTACAGACCTGCCCATTCCCCTCATGTTCAACACTGACCCAGTAAGAAGATTAAGCAAAACCGCCGGTTGCTCCCACAGTCCACAGTCTCTTACAATAGGGGGTTGTAACTTACACAAAAATGAAACAGCAACAAATAGTACCATCATTTGACCATAAATGAATCCCAGAAGCTTAAGAAAAAAAACTAGAACTTGTAAAACAAAAAACAGACCAGACAGAGGGACAAAGTCAAACAGCTCTGACAGCCTTTAGTTCATGTAGCTCTTATTTTCTCTGTTTCTTAAAAATCTTGAAGGGGTGCTTCTTGCGACTGGCAGTAGAATCTGTGTCCTCTCCTGTTGAGCCACTGTCTTCCTCCAGAGGGCTCTTCTTGGAGGACAGTTGTGGGATGCGGGTGCTGACTTTGGCCCCCAGGACCCCTGCTTGCCCACCTGTGGGTGACGGTGTATCTGGTTCAGTCGAGTTAGGACTGAAAGAGCGAGACGACTCTGAGAAGCTGTTGATCTCTCCCAGGCTGGGTGACTTCTCCAAGCCGTAAATCTTCTTCATGAGTATGGGGCTGTCAGAGGGGAGCTCTCCAACACCCCCCTCATGAATGCGGTTCCCTCCATTGGGGGTGTGAGCATGCAGCGATACCACATCCTCTGCCCGGCTGACCAGCCCGTGCATGAGAGTAGTGGGTTTGATTAAGTGGCCTTTGGTGCTGTAGGCTGACAACCGATCACCGACTTGGGAGAGAGACAGAGACGAGTCGGAGTCGGAGCGATTTAAGTCCCTGGGGGTGAAAAATATAAAAAAATTTGTAAGATAAGGAGGGGAAGAGCCCGAAACACTTAAAAAGCAAAAGCCTAGCATGCTTGCATTTGTCTACATTACATCTGCAATGCCACGAAAACACTCAACACAGTCTGGATAGTGGAACTTCATACTTGTTAGTCGTAAAGGCAAAGAACACCTGGAACACTGTAAGAGGTTGAAAGAGGGTAAACGGTTGATGAGGTGCAATGACATGAAAGCAAAATAAACAAAGCAACACATTCAGGTGAGAGTTGAAAAATAAGTGAAAAAAATAAAAATAATCACACGCAAAAATGGGGAACCAAGCAACATATGTTGGACAAAAAGAACTGAGATGGTAGATAGGGAAACAAAAAAAACACATACAAACACACGCACGCGCCCATGCATAGTATGGGGAGAGAGACGGGTACCCAAAACTGTTGCTGTATGAGGAGTGCACTTTGGAGACATCTGAGAACATGAAATCAGGAATGGGGTCCATGGGCTGGAAAGAAACATGACATACATGGGAGGAATGAGGGGCGACACTACCAGCCACAGAGCTGGGTAAGCAGAACGACGAGGACGACAAAGATGGCGTCGAGTGAGGGTTTGGGTTGGAAGTACAGATGACTGACGGGTGAGAAACAGCTGAGGAAAGAGGAGGCAAAGGAAGAAATTCAAGATGCCCAAACGACTGGCTGCGTGACTGTCTGAAGGCCTTAGATGCGGATGGGTAGGGAGTACCCTCTCCATGTTGCCCTGCCAGCAGCGAACTCTCTACCAACCTCTGGGAGCCCATGGCCAGCTGGGGGTCAATGTGGCGTTGGCGCAGAGACAGCATACTGGGAGCTGTTGGCACAAAACGTTAGCATTAAGATTCCTTCATGAAATAAAGTTTCAGACAAGGGAAGACCAGGGGGTGGAGGGGATTACTGCAGAGAAATTCAGGTGATGAGACATTCCTGGAGCTTTAAGCTTTAACCAACACTCGTAATATCTTTCCTCCTCATCAAGGAGGAGGATAACATCTTCACTTAACTTACAAGGAAAAACAGTATCGTTTTATGGAAGACAAAGAAAAGAAAAGTAGAGTGAGGGAAATGGAGGGGTGTACTGGGCAGTCACAAAACACAGTGTAGAGTAAGTAATCACGAAGGAAAGATCAGGGGAATTTTTCTGATGAACGCAGCGTGGAAAAGTTTCTTTCCCTTCCTGCTGGGTCCATCAGCAGCAGACTGTTAGTTAAAAACTAGTAGAATCCTAGGAGGCTTCTACTCAAAGGAGAGACAGATTTAGACTAGAACAGGGCATGAATAAATAGCCAACCGGGATATTTCCACATGGGCTGGCAGTCTGAAGCAATGGACCACAAGTCACTGGCTCGGCGCTCCAGCCGGAGGTTCCCATCTGAAGTTTGGCCAATGACACCGTGTTGGGAGTCAAATGGCCGAGCGGCGGTGGAGGGAGAGAGGGGAGTGAGATAGGGGGTGCAATTAATGTTGATTAAAAGGCTCACTCACTATTGCTGCTGGAAAGAGGCTCCAAGTACAACTTCCACCTCCAGTTAGTCAAAGCCATAAACTAATGTGTCAAGTTCTGTAGTAACATACAGGGCTTGTAATATAGTGATAAAAATCAATATTTTGTACAAGCTATAAAAACATGGCTACAAAACATTACAGTGGAGTTGTTTACATTGAGATGTGTGTGATGCTTAATATTCCTACCATAAAATAGTCTTTGAGTTTAAGGATTTGAGGAGTATTGTTGCGCATTTTCCTCGTCGTATTTATTCTGAATAAGAATTTTAAACCTGGCTGCAGTTCCTTTGCTTAACAAAAGCAGATTCAACACCTCTGTTGCACACTCGGACACAACCACTAAAAAAAAAAAGTCTACACAAAGACTTGTTCTCGTTAAGACGTATATTTTTTCTTGACAGTTAAACTTCAGAAGAAAAGTCGTAAAAGTCTTTGTCTTAGGAATTGACTGAGACTTAAAGGGGACCTATTATGGCAACTAATACTCATTTTAAACAGGCCTTGAATGTCTTAAAAACAAGCTTTTGATTGTTTTTGCTAAATAAATTAAAAATTCAGCCTCTGAGCCATGTCTTTATCTTTCCAGTCTCTAACCTCATTATCTATGCAGGATTCTGAGTGGGCGGGGCTATGATAATGAGGCTCTGTGCTGATTGGCTGCCTGAATGACGTCATACACCGCTATGAAAAAATGACGTAAGCTCCGGCCGGTGGAGTTAGTTGTGGACGTGGTTTCACGCATCAGAGACCGACCTATGTAAATCGCGCCCGTCGTTACGTAACGACGGGAGCAGAATCTGAATGACTCGTAGAAGCCACATCACACTGGACGGATCATCCGGGCGGCTCTACAGACACTGCAGAATTTGGTTGCTTTCCTCCTTCTCTGAGTTGGCAGGCCTAGGGGAGACCACTTTATATATGGTAAAGCAAGAAAAAACGTGTTTTTTATAATAGGTCCCCTTTAATTAAACACTTTTATCCATAATGAGAACATTTAACAAAAGGCATTCAAATTGAATAGTGTGCATTAAGAAAAAGGCAATTATGTCAATTAGCGTTACATAAATACACTAATTCAATGACTGACATCTTCAATGCATAATACCTCCATCACCAGGAAGGCCACAAAGACAAACTCTAGTAAACGTTGTGGCATAAAAAGTCCAAATTCTCATGTGGGCTGGTTTTTTTATTTCCCAAGCAGGGTCTTTGAGTTTTTAGGGATTCGTTTGCTAGTCCCCACCGACTGGCCCACAGATTCTGACGAACCCTTACATTGCAGGATTCCGGGCGCAACCCCCTCGTCCATGTCGTCCATGTCATCAGACATGACGAAATGCTGAGGTGTGGCTCTGCCGCCCATGAAGCTGGCGTCGAGGTTGAGGGCCGAGGCCAGCGACGGGAGGCCAGGGTTGTTGACGATGGTGAAGCCTGTGAGGATCTCTATCTGCTGCCAGCGATGCAGCCTCTCCCGCAGAGCAGCAGTCACCTCCCCCAGAGCTTGTCTGTGACACAGCAGAACAGTGTAAGAAAACATGCTGGTGGAAATAAGCTTGTAAATTAACACTCATCTTGAATAAAAACATTTGATCATATTTTCATCATGACAGTATCTGACTTACTTTGCTGCCAATATTTTGTGGTCTACATCATCAAGGGAGGAGCTGTGAGCCACATGGAAAGTTCCAAAGAGAGTGTTCCTCTTTTTCTTTATCTTCTCTGCCTGTAAAAATAATAATGAAAAAAAAAAAAATTAAATGAATCCTGCTGAATGAGTGTATTGTGAGATTCTGAGATACATTTTTTTATTCGTAAGCAATTCAGTTGATTTCAAACTGTTTTGATTATAATCTAGATACTACTCTGCTTTAGCACACCGTACAAGTTGCTGTGTCATCAACAGTGTTGTGTAGACCTTTAAAAACAAGGGGTGTGGTCACAACTATATATCAATATATTTCAAAAATTTCATAAACCTTTAGCCCTAGATGCAATATGGAGAAGGGATATACCTGACTGGGACCTAAATTTCAACTGGAATGAAGTATGGACCAATAGAATATCATCTTCCAGAAACCTCAGCTTATTCATCTTCAATTTGTACACAGAACTTATTTAACACCTCGCAAGCTTTACCATATGAAGATCCTGGTTAGCTCTTTATGTACACTATGCTCTCAGAATAAACCAGGAACCTTCATGCACATGGTCTGGGAATGCCAACCTGTTGCAAATTTCTGGCAACAGGTTGCAACTGCATTATCCTCGATAACAGTACAGAATATTCCAATAAACCCTCAAACACTTATTTTAAATAATTAATCAACAATCAATGCTTCACTATGTCAGAAACGATTTTTGCTTGCTGGCCTAACAGCAGCAAGATGGAAACCACCACACGCTTAACATCTCCCATTGGTATCAGACTTTTCTTGACATTATCTGGAAATATCTACAGCTCGAATCCATAATGCAAAACAACAAAATATTTTATTTTGGTATATGGCAGCAGATAAAATTAAGGCCAAACTTGAAAGATGTATTTAAAATTGACATAGACTACCTTGTTGAAGCTATCCTTGACCAGTTTTTGATAGTGTTTTGCCTTTGTTTTATTTTGTCCTTTGTCTTATTATCTTTGTATTATCTTTTTTTCTGTTTTTCTTTATTATGAATTGTTTTCATTGAATGCTAAGGTCCAAGAGGGTTTGGAAGGGGGTGAGAATATGTGTTAATGTTTGTTTAACATCATTGTGGATGCCACCGTTGATAATAAGAGAATCATGAAAGATAAAAAAAAACTGTTGTGTAGGCTTTGATGACAAGCTGATGAGGACCATTAATTAGAATCAGATGTATTGATGCAGAGAAACATCTAAAACATGCAGGACAGGGGGCCCCGAGGACCAGGATTGGGAAACACTGATCCAGTGCATACCATGTTTACCAATTGTCATATTAGTAACAGACAGCGTAAGCGTAGTAGTTAGTTAGTTAGTAGTTATTATGATTGCTCAATGCCCGACAATATAGCTGTTACCAACATCAAAACCTCATGTGAAAGATCTGCAAGAAACAATATACAAAGAACCTCCTAAATGTAAGTTTACACCATTTGCAATAAAAATATTACTTTTCAGAGTGACAACAGAAATCGATGTCAAATGTTGCACTGACCTTACTTTGCGCAAACAACAGTGCCTTATTTTTTTAAACTGAATACAGTTTAAAGTGGGTATAAGTTGGAAACTGCTCCAAACTCAACCACTAATGTCACAAAAATGCTTGACAATGAAATGTCTACACTTTTTATTAATTCATATTCATTTAGTTCACGTTTTTAAACCTATTTGACACTTGGGGTTTCCATAAAGTAAAATTAGTTTTCTTTAACATCTCCTCCATGTCACTATACACCTCATTCACCAGTTAACAATAATCTAAATAATAAATAATCCAAATTTATTTGAATAAGACTGTCTGTGGGGACATTTTAACACACCTGCCTTGAAACGAATTAATACACTTTTACCAAACTTTCCTGAGGAATTATTGTTGCCTCATGACAGAGGAATACACCTCTGAATCTTGACATGCTTACCCCTTCTTTGGCCACCAGGAGTTGCCGTTCAGCGTTCTGCTTCTTGATGTTGTAATACTGCACCTCCACCTCATGTGTGAGCTGCAGCCACTTTTGGAGAGGCTCTGGTGGCGACCAGCTGCTCCGCGACTCCAGCTCCTTCTCTGCTTTCTTCAACGCCATGCGTACCTGGGACAACACACCAATGAGTTCACAGCAATTGTGTTTTTGTTTGTTTGTTTGCAAACCTTATAGAACACTACAGCATAGATGAAAAAAATCATAAACACACGCTGCATTAAAAACAATAAAAAATGTATTCATAAACATGAAAGTGTTTCCTTTGAGCAAACATTCATGTGTTGCGCTCACTTGTGTGGGCTTTGCTGTGTTTTCCCTGCCAAACTCCAAATGAACAAAGACCTCAGTGGGTGTATTTATACTACAGTTAGTGAAAATCTCAGTCCTAAGCATATGGTGCAGATGCCCCCACTGAAAATGTATAAAAAAAAACTTTTTTTGTCAGTTGTGAACTTCATTTGACCATATTTAAATGTCACTCATTCAGAGTGTAATTACTTGTTCAAGCTCCTCTTCTGCATATTTTTGGCGACTCAGTTCGTTCACTGTGCCTTCACGAAGCTCTCTCAATCGCTGGGCCTCTTGCTTTGCTGTATCTATCTCATCCCTGAGCTTTTGCTCCAGGTTCACCTTCTCCACTTCGACTGTGCGGTGCTCCTCCTGGGCAATCTGCAGCCTGCGTACATGGAAAGGCACACAAGGAAAACAGTTAGCATTCAGTCAACGTTCAGATCTTCCTAAGGCCAAGAAAAGAAACCCAGCTCGTGCCAGCGTATTAGGCATTATGTGTAAGCAAGGCACTGCATCGACTGTGTATCACTGAAAAACAATGGCCATCATGTAGAGAGCAAAGACTCAATAACAACATCAGAGGGAGCAGAGCCAAAAATGGGACCAGCTGTCGAGTGTAACTTTAGAACGGTACAGTGTGATACCCAAAGCTCTTGTAGTATCTGGAGTGTATCTGTTAGTTTCAATGTAGATTATTTTTACACAAGGGTGGGATAATTATTAGCACTAGAGCATCCCTCTTATGTGAACTTAAAAAAAAAAAAAATTGAATAAATGAATAATCCATATTAGGATTATTGAAAGTGACAATCACCCGACCTAATTTGAGGTAAGACCTTCGGATAAGATTCACCATGAGCAAAATTCAAGAAAAAATAATAATTGTGAGACTAGCAGTCACAGCTATTTAATCAATAAAGACAACAGTACCATTAAAGGAGTGACAATGTGAGAACAAAGTTCTTACTTTAGCAACACGTTTTAAGTACACATAGTAGTACCTTCTTTCGGCCACTAGGGAGCAGCACACTCCACCAGTCACAATCAACACAATGGCAGCGGTAGCAGAGAAGGGCAGACAAATGAAAGCTGATCCAGATTACTAGCTATGGAAAATGTAGCTCGTTGGCAGTCCTTCTAATGCTTTCAACCCTGACCTCCACCACACTGATATTTGAAAGCACTGGTAGCGCTACAATATTTACTGAGAAAAGACCAAACAGGAAAAATAAGATTTCTTTCTTTTACCAGGAAATTCTTGATAATATGTCAACATTATTAAATCTATTTTAACAGTGCATAACTGACACAACTGAAAGTGTTGCTGTGCTTGTCGCCAGCATTTTGTCAGGATGTCTGTCTGCACACCACACCCAAATCCAAACACGGGTGAATTAGCACGAACGCTGACTTGTTAAACAGGCATGCTTATCACCATCTCCCACCACAGAGGGTCAAACACTGATGTAAAAGGCAGTGAAAAAAAATCCTCCTCTTGTCAAAGCCTCCTCCCACTATCACCCAACAGGGAAGTCACGTCTGGGCCAGGCTACTTGATACGACCACAGGATCTGCTTGAAGGTATGGAAAGAGAGCAGCTGGCAGGAGGGATCAGGAAGAAAGGCTCAGCTACACACAGAGGACATACTCCTTTTCTCTCAGGTCTAAAAAAGCATGCAGTGCAGAGACACGCTGCTTCTTGCTAGTTACTGACCTACTTTTTACTGCAACATAAAATATTGGTCACAGTTCTTGGCTGTCGAGGCTGCAACACATGTAACACACAAATCTATGAACAGTTTATCTAAACCAACATTTGTTTTCAGCAGTAGACACATGGGGTGGTTTGAAAGAGATATCTGTTCAACAGTTCCTTTTGATTATATAAAGAAATAAATACAAATAAATATCATATATTAATTGTGCATATCCTAAAAATAATTTAAATACATTTCAAAGGATCAGGCTTCATGGACCATATTCTAATTTGTCAGAAACTGAAAAATATTTTGTTTTGTATCTCTAAGCCCTCACTCCTACGGAAAAGATTCAAATGCAGTCAAATGACATTGCCGCAAATAAACTGTACCGCAATGCTCAACCAATAGCTGAAATTTTTATGAGCAGAATGTCGTATCTACTTTGGTCAGGCTGCTTAATGTGAAGCACCACAACACTGCCCAGAACAACTAACGAGATGGTACAGCTGGAAACGTGCGCAGCGTACTAACCATCTGAGGTTGCTGGCATTTCACAAAATGTTCTCTGGCTTGATCTGCAGGGGAGAATCAAGTATTAGCAACTATCCTAGCAAGAGAGGTATATCAAAGCCCACATTACAGCTGGCAAAGGCAAGAGTGTTAAACTGATCAAAGACTACAGCCACGAAGGCAACACTCAGACTGACCTGAGCCGTCTACCCAGCGACAATTTAACCCCCACTGATTTCTCCTCACTGCAGTGGTCAATGGCTCTACTGGTTAGTATAAAAATGGAATGAATTGAACAAAAAAGGCTTTCATCTTCCTTATTTTAATACCTCATTTTTTGTTAACCTACTATCACACTATGCACAGAATAGAAATCTATTTATTTACAAAAAGCTGAAAAAAAAAAAAAAAAGAAAATGCCCAACCAGTAAAGTCCAAATTTGTCTTTTCGGACTATTTCATGTTAAGCAAAGTATATCATTAAAAGTTTCAAAACTTTGTATCCTAAACAGCAGGCTTATGCAGGCATGAGGTGTGGTAAATAAGGGTTGAAAGCGTAATGGCTCGTCTGCAGGGTCAGAGTCTCCAAGAATCACGCCAGGAATGTTATGCAGTCAAATTGCAAAGCCTATCACTGCTGCTCTGGCCAGTGGACGGGCCTCTCATTTGTTTTTAATCTACCAAAACACAGCCTCCCCGGAGAATCAACTCTTCCCATTTTAGCCGTTACATGAGCTTTCCTACTCGCATAGCGTCAGGTCAGATGCGTATTAATTATGTTTTCAAGAATAACAACCTGCTTCCAATGAGCAATGGTTGTTATTCTTGAATTTCTTTCCTCCACTTTCAAAAATAAAAGAGAGCACTTGCAGCTGGCAGTGACTTCATTATAAGCAATCAGGTATCCATTAAAATTCCAATATTAATTTTAATTATCTCAGGTTGCCTTAAATGCGATGCATCTTCAGACTTTAAAAGAAATGACACTGCCATCTAACTGTATTGCAGGAAGGTCACAGGATAAGGCTATATATTATGTCAAATATCTGTTAATTCTTATCCAAACACTACAATGACAGCAGAACTAAATTCTCAGCTGACTTTTTCTCCAAAAGAGCAGCAGCTCAGTATCAAAAATGCCAGAGGCTCCTTGAACATTTTTGAAACTGGATAATCCCTCTAATCCAACTCTGATTGAGGAGAGTTCAGTATCCCACAAACAGAATAGTCTGAAATTGATTGCTTCAATTTCATATGATTTCAAACTCTTCTAAAGGTTTTTACTATAGAAGCATGTTGAGACAAATCTGTAGTTGAGACACATCTGTAAACCAAAAGAAGAACTAAGGTATTTCCTCACCCCTAAAGTGTTATACAGACTCTGTATTACAGCAGTGTGTACTAAAGAGGGTTGCCCAATTTAGATGGTTAATTACAGTAAAGTACAACGGCATGCCTTCATCACATGCACTTCCCGTTTTAGAGTAACAGAGCTCTATATTAAATCCATATACAACCATGTGTGTGTGGCCCAAGCCATAAACTCAACTGAATGGGTTCTGCTGACTTGGACTTAGTTGAAACTGGAAATCTTCCATACAATGAAGAGTATATGGAAACTTATATTGAAGGTCAGTTCATCTGCGGATACATGTATATAAAGACAATATTTGCCCATACTGATTTTTATATATATATATACACACACACATACACTGTTGGAAAAATCCCTCACTTTTGTTGTAGGTCATGCAGACTCTGCTCAGCTCGTTGCAGGCCTTCCAGGTCCTTCATCATCTTCTTCATGTGGTCCTTCGAGTAGCGATTCTGTATGTAGGCAAACCAGCAGCCTCCCATCCCAATGACTATTGACACTACCAGCATGAAGTCCTTCAAGTGGTTATGCCTATTCACTAATGAGAAGAAAAAAATAAGACAAGGCATATTTTGGTCAGATGATAAACATAATCACTTCACAGGCCCCTAAAGATGAGATTACTTTCAACCAAAATCATTTAGCAACAGCACATTCCTACAGATCATAAGATATGTCTAAACGAAACTATATCTCCATAGTTGTAGTTGATGGTTGTAGATGATACAATTCTTTAACAGTCAGCACACACTAATTCATTTTTGGTTTCAGCCATTCATCCACTTTTTGAAACAGAAAAAGCTGTGGAAATCCACTTTTATGTAGGCATAGACTCAAAATCCTCATTACAGATCCTTACAGATCCAGATAAATGCATTATGCCTACAAGAAACCAGGCCACATCAATGTGAACTTGTCACTTTGACCTCCCCCGACCCATTAACCTCACATGACTTGGAGCACTAGCAGACAAGGAGGAGCAGCTGCTAAAATTAGTTCAAGCTATAAAAAAAAAAAGTTTTTCTTTACATGTGGAGGCAAAAATCTGATTCCAATCACTTGGCAGACTCATATTTAGTTTCTTCCCCCTTATTGTTGGACATAAAAAAATACTTGTAATTGTTGCCTTGTACCGTTCATCTGGGTTCAACAGAATTTTGTCTGAATTATTTGATTTCATATCTAATTTTTGCCCTGTACTTACAAATTTATTACAGTGGGTGATTTAAATAGTCTTTTGAGAACTGCATTCAAGTCCTCAGTGGAATTATTTGGTTTTGGTTAAAGAAGCACGACTGACACCCCATTGCAAATACATTCTACTTTATTTGTTGTGTAGGCTTTTTTTTTCAGAACCCTATTTTGTCTGCTCACATCTTGATGGCCTTTAAAATCAGTCAAGTTTGTTAGCATTTAGATCCTTTATTTCCAAGTGTGTGTTCTTTTAAGTCTTGCTCTGTAAAGTACTTTCAGTTAACCTTGTGCTTGAAAAGTGTTATATAAATAAAGCTGACTTAACTATGTACAAGCTTGACAAGGATGTGGTTTGAAGCTTGGTCACAGCGTTGTCATACTGCAACTGTTGTGCAGTGACACAAATAGTCAGCAGCACAAGTTGTGGTGAGAGGGGCCAAAGGCTAGATACAAAATCTACAATGGCCTAAATTAAATTAATAATACAAAACAAGTAAAGTTTGGTTTTAATACAGCGTATTTGTCATTTGGGAAGTAAGAAAAGCACAACACAACCTGATATATAGCCTGTCTTTGGGCCTTGCAAGTTACACAATAAGAACATTTTTTTTCTTCCTTCCCTTACACAAAAAAGGGTTGTGCAGGAAATATGACAAAATCATGGCTTTTGCTTCATGGAGCGAGACGAAGTACTGAGGTATTTCTTTAATATATTAGATAAGATCACGAGGATATCCAACTGCTTAATGCTATTGTTCCTCTGGTTTATTCCAGGCCAATGATGTTTTCAGTGAGCTCCGTTATCATGTTAAACAACAAAAAAACTTAAACTTGGTGGAGCTAATAATAAAAAGGGCATCTATGAGCCTATGTACCATCCCATACAATGTAATTTCCAATATAAAGAAACACAATTTTACGTTATTGGCCAAAAAGCGAGCACAAAGTTACTCAATACTGCCTTGCATCATCCTGTTTTGAGACACAAAGGTGAAGAAGCAGTGGCATGCGAGTTGATGGATTGAACTAGTTTTGTAACATTAGAATCATGAGGGATATATGCCAATATTTTAGGATGGAAAATCCCACGAGGAAAACTGTGGCATGGTAATTATGCAAGACAAAGGTGGCATGAATGTTGCTAAAAATAAAATGAGCAAACCTTGTTAAGCATTTTAAAAGGTAATACTGGAAAGCACATGTTTATTAAGTCAAAGGGTAACAGGGATGTACCTCAGCACAAAACTCTGGATTGTTCTTTTTCCAGAAATGACAGAAATTACCCAAGCAAAGCCACAGAGCTACGGCAATGGCAACTTATCATTGTTACACTTGTATCGGATCAGTTCTCAGTAACAATTGATACCCAAATCCCAGGTATTGAAAAGACAAAAAAGAAAATGGCTTCAGAACATCTGCAGTGGCCAACCATTGGCACGTCATCGTGAGTATGTGGAAAACCTCAATGACACAAAGATACTGGCAGTCATATTGCAAAGTCATCTTGAAAAACAGTTGGATATCTAGTATGCCACATATTTTGTGGTGAATTCCCATTCGAGCTACAGCCAGTGAGAGAGCAAGAAAAGGGCCGACCTCAATTTCATGAAAGGGAATGCACAGAAGCAAGGAAAATATGCTGTCAACTTCCAGCAAAGCGCAGCATAAATTCTGTTAACTCACTTGTCCCTTTCCCACATAGGAAGGTCAAACACTGACACCGAATTTGATTTTAATTGTAGTGTAATGTTGCGCTCATCAGGTTATTTGCTATAGATGCACCACTGCAACTAATGTTAAGCAAGCTGTTATCAATCCTGCTGCATTATTTTGTACCAATAAACTTTTATTTCAGTTTGGGGGTATTTTTTTGGAGGAGCAATGCTCTCCACATCATATTAAACCTTTTTAATACACCAAATATCGCTAGTTTTACATGTAAGAGAAACAAAAAACGCATTTGGTGGTCTTTCAGTATTCCACCTTGGTGACTTGAATTTTTCATTTATTTTGCCGGATGACGCATCTGGATTCTGAAGGCAATATTTTGCAGAACTTGATGATTACTCTCATTTGATTTTGCGTTGGAGTTACTGTTCACTTTGTTGCGTCTTGGGCCAGAGGGCTGACACTTTCAACTTTCTGCTCCCATTTGGTCTACAGTGGTATTCTTCGGGTTGGGCAACAGGGCGTTTCAACACTATCCGCCTTATCCATTTACTTGGTACATGTACCGGTACTTACACAAAATATCACACTCAAATCACTGTTATAAATGTGAATTACACTTTCTTGATGTAGTTTCTAAGCAATAAAACTAGATACGATCAGAACCAAATATAACTTTGTCACTGTCCACCATTTATAGCTCAACCTATTGTGAAACCTGTCTTCAAATGCTGCTGCTTTAAATCAGTTGAATCAATCTAATTATTCTTAAAAGGCCTTTGCTTTGAGAAGCTGTCAAAGCCAGACAGTTTTCCTAATGTCTTGGGTCTGAAAAACATATCACATGCCAGATACAGACCACTACACACTGTGCCCATCTGTGTTCTTTTTGTAATGCAAAGGCCTGCCATCAATGACAGCTCATTAATTCTCATTTGGCATCATTAAGGGCTAGATGACTCTTTCACTAACCCTCTTTGAAAGTACACAAACATTCACTCTACTTATCTTTATGTTCTAATGGAGAAAGCAACATAAAAGCTTTATACTAACTAGAATATAAATATTTTTCACAAAGCCAAAGGTCTAGAACACATGGTTTAATAATAATCCTAAAGCAAATCTTTTAACCTTTTGTTTGAAAATAACTAACAAGTGCATGTTATTCCTGGATTTAAAAGTTGCATGATGAGGATTATAGCTTAGTTTTGCTTAAAATGTTAAAGTTTAAAATTCAAAATTGAAATCCCTTCGCATATTTATAATTTACTCATGACCAAGGATTGCCAACACTACCTATTTTACGGTGAGGCAAAATTTGAACAAAGTCACTAATAGCAAATCTTCCATCAAAATATTATACTTTTTGGAATCATCCTCAACATCATAATATCTATGTATGAACTACTAGTGCCTCTTTGTGATTCCTTTCCTGGTAGGCTTCAGTTTGACAGTATTGCTTCATGTTGAAGTTAAATTGCTAAATGAATCCCTGAATTGTGCTGACTTATCTTTTAATCTTAAAAGCCACTACAGCCACTTCCACATCACAACATGATAGAATAAATTAAAGATGCATGTACTCATTTGCAGGTGATCATAGTCAATAATGATGGACAATAAACCCTGCCGATATATAAGAGATGCTGGCTGTTGTCCTCCCTGCCATCAGTAAGTACAGCATAATGATGCACAGTCGGATGCACGTTTGTGAAGTTTAAAGCAACTTACATAGAGCAACAGTAACTAAACATTCGAGCACTTGGCTCCCAATAATGGAAAAAAACAGTGTTAAAGAGAGAGAGAAAAAAAAATTATATATATATATATATATATATATATATATTAGTGGGCGACCGATAATCGGCCATGGCCGATTATCGAATTCGATATTCATAATTTTATTAATAATCGGTATTGCTGTCCTTCCTAGTTAAAGCAATAAATTGCTCACCATTCATTTAAATGAATTCTTGTATTGAAATTTGTTTTCTCCCAAAAAGGTAAAAAAGGGTAATAATCGTATCGGCTGATGTCGGCTATCGGTCTTTTTGATTTCCCCCTAATCGGTGATCGAAATAATCGAAAAAAAAAAGGCTGATCGGTCGGACACTAATATATATATATATATATATATATATATATATATATATATATATATATATACCTGATATATATATATATATATATATATATATATATATACACCTGAATAACACGCACATTTTGTAGGGTTTAAATGACTATTTGAGCAGCTCCACCAACATTTGTCATTTGGCATGAATTGTTTACTCTGAACTTTTTTTTGGTCAAAAATGTAAGTTTGCTGTGGGAATTTCAAAATTGTTCTAATTAAGTTTGATAAATACTACAAGCCTCAAAAGCTAAATGATAATCGTTTAAAAATACTGTGATATTAATCTTGAACGTTGTTTCTTTTTCTTTCGCAATTGAGCAGCCCGACTTTTGAGACAAACTTAATCCACCATCTACCACCCTTATGATTACTGTATGTTCAATATTTTGAGGATAACAAAAGGTTAAAAGGCTAAAAATAAAGCCAGTCGAGATCACAGCTTACAACGTACCTTATGCTTTCTTTCATTGCTGATTAGGTTTAAGTTTGGAGTTGATTATAGATAAGATAAAATAAAAGCAAAAACTCATATTGGCAGATCATACCTTTTAAGAAAATCGGATATCGGATATGCAAATATAATCTCTGACAGCACTGCTGTGTTTTCAAAAGTAAGTGTGCAATTTCACACATTAAGATTTGTCTCTCTCCGGCACATTACATGGTATATGTCTTTTTCATCTACCTGTATCCATGGTTATTGTTTATATCAAAGCTGGTTGACAGTTTTATCCTTCACTATGTACATTGTTACCTCAAAGTGAGCATAACCCAATGTTTACTGAAACAATCAGTCAACTGTTCTGGAACCAAGGTCACATCTTGCATTGGGACAGTAAAAGGTGTAAGGAAATAAATAAAAATCATGTGCATATACAGTAATCAATATCTTAATAAATTAGTGACCGAAGAACACAACCCACGACAAATGCTTAATACACAAGAAATAATTTCAGTTTCTCCACAATGTTACATATTAATGTTTTTCAAAGACTAATAAAAGCAAAATTATTTTGTCCATGCCCAATTGAGTGTTTTAAACGATTTGTAAAAAATCAGCGACAGAAAAAAAAAAAAAAAGAAAAAAAAAAGAAGCAAAATGCTACTTACTCAAGGGTGCTCCAAAAAGCACAGTATCCAAAGATTTGAGCTGCAACTTTTGCACATGGCTGCGATCCAAAATCTTCAGAATAGAGAGTGTCAGAGTGGCGTTTTTTACAGCAAGCCTGAGAGAGAACAGACACAAGTTTGCTTTGCAGGAAGTCGGAAGAAAGAACTGTGTAATCCATTTTATGAAGTGGTTCCTTCATAAATCTGATAAACTTGACTAATCAACCCCAAATATCAATAATTGTTATAAATATAACACGTGTGATCTGGTTAAATGAAATAAGAAATACATTTTTCAAAAAAGGGGTAGGCGCTATAATTAGTCAAAACTAGTTCATGCTGATACATTACAATACAATGTCCTAGATAAAAGAGGCAACATGTGCCTTTGTAATTAAGACACTGTATTTTTCATAGATCCCGAACAGTTTGAAGTTGTAGTGACATGTTTTGAGGTTCTTTACCTTGGCATAGCACTTCCATTGAAATTCATCTTGCGAAAGGCATCCACATATTGTGGCAGTTCCACATAAGTGATCAGCCATTCCACCACCTCATCCACTGTCCAATTATACACTGAAAGCAAAAAACATCAAGAAAGAGTTCAACAATTGTCATTTAATACCAACAGAACACTGATGGAGTTGCCATGGGGAATAGCAGCAATATGGTTATTGTTTAACTGTTTTCACAAATTTGTTTTGAAAAAAAAGGTCAAAAAACAAGCAAGGACATTTTTCAATAACATGATCAAATATTGTGCATTTACTTAATCTGGCAATTAATATTCGAATATTGATGTGGAATATTGGCAATTCAAATTAACATTGCTGGTTTTGAAACTCGTTTGCAGAGTAAAACAGTGAGATAAACCCTATATACATTTATTTGCATATGCATTTTGAAATAATATGTAACACTAGGCTGTGTCTCTCTATAGGGTAAAATATTTTACCACAGAATAAATTACACTGGTCTAACTAAATTGATAATTGTCAAAGTCGAATCTGTTCCCCACATCCTGCTTGAATCAAAAATGTCTGTTAATATGTTGTTCTCTTGAACAAAACGCCCTCTCTCCTAAATCAAAGTCTCCACGGCTTTGTCAAGAAACAGCAGTGCAACAGTGTCGTCAGCATTACATGCAAACAGCAGAGCCAAAGCTTTCAGAGGAAAGGGTGTGACAAGCCATGAGTGCCAGATACAACATAGCTCATGAAAAGAGCTCTTAGTACTTGATAAACCAACCATAGTCAGACGGAGGAGAGCTTGGATGTGAATTGTGTGCTAACAGATTCAATGGTGTACACTCTGCTACTATCTGCAGCTGATAAGAAAACTACTCTTTAGCTGCTATGGAATCTGATCAACCACTTTACTACTCGGCTGGGAGAGTGAGAAGGTTTAGAAGGAACAATGTGAGACTCTGAAAATACAATAGTATTGTGTTCATCAGACCATCATGCTACTTTCTGAAGGATCAAAGATATTGCATTGCATTTAATTTATATAACAAAACTTTATTAGCACTTGTACAAATGACATTTTATTTTTATTTTCAATCAAATAAAAAGATAAAAAGAGGCCAATCAATGAGTGTCTGTTTGAAATCAAGGGAGTAGGGGGATGGGGGAAGAGTTGCAGCTAGTTACACGTGTCTGTGGGCAGGGGAGGGAGTAATGGAGGCGACAGCTCTGAGGAAATAAAGCTGTTCCTTAGCCTGGTAGTCTGTGTTTTGATGGCACAGTATCTCCTCGCCAGTGGGACAACAGTGGAGTATATTTGGTGGCTGATCTCCATGCCGATGGCCCGTGTTCTTCTCTGCATGTGCTAAGCGTACAGAGTCCAAGTCTGGGAGTCTGTGCCACCTTTACCACCTGGGAGAAATCCTGTCTCTTTTACTGTACAGCCACTGTACCACATTTTGCAGCCCCGGCAGAGGCAGACCAGTCTGTCTCAGCTTCCTCGGAGAAAACATTCTCTGCAGGGCTTTTTTCCACCAATTTGGAGGTGTTTAGTGTCCGAGTCAGATCCATGGTAATATACATGCCAGGGAACCCTCTGTACCTATTCTCCACTGAGTGGGGAATGTATGACTCTCCTGTTCCTGCTGGACGCTAGGATGATGACATTTGTTTTGGTGGTGTTGAGGACCAGGTTGTTGTCTTTACACCACCTCACCAGATGTTGAACCTCTTGCCTGTACCAGGTGTATTTGTCCCTGATGAAGCTAAGGTATTGGAGGACACAGTCCACGCTGAAGAGGGTGAAGAGTGCCAAACTGAGCACACACCCCTATGGAGTGCCTTTGTTCTTGGTTATAATGTGGAGTTTTTTTGTCCAAGTAGCCATATTTCAACCACTTTTTAATAACATTTGAATTAACATTAAAGTTCAAAATAGGAGGTATTACTTTAGCAGTTTATCCGGTAAAGCTATTGCTAACTTTAGGGAGGTTTCATGGGTGGTAGAACATAGTAAAGCAGTTGAGGTCGTACCTCTGCAGATGTTGATTTCCTTGTCAGTAACACTGCAGATTTGCTGCACTCATCTTTAGATGCTGTTGTTCCTTTGAGAAAGAGGGTGTCTAACCATAGAAACTTAAAGGAGCTTGAGGCTCCTTTTAAGAAATGAGACTCTCTAGCACCACCCTTCACCACGACGGCCGTTGGGGGTACTGCAGCCAACAGTGAAGCCGGCACGGGAGAACGGGGAGAACGCACATGCAGCGTCATGTGACGTCACATCCACAGCCCAGCGCGGGAAATTCGGGACCGAATTGCAGCACATTTTGCAGCACACAGCCTGTTCAAGGCAAAGGAGAGATACACTAGAGCTCATTCTTTTTGGTTTGGAACGCTTCATCTGACATTATTACTAGAAAATTTAAAATGTATACGGATTTTTTTCATAAATCTTGCCACAATCCGGCCTCAAGCTCCTTTAACTCCCTGGTATAATTCACTTATTGGCATGCTGAAACAAAGTGCGTTAAATGGAAATGAGATCCACCAGGTCATGGTTCCATGACCTGGTGGATCTCACCTGGAAGGCTCCCTCCCGTGCTTGATTCTTCCTGCAGGATGGGCTCTTTGTTGCTTATCAAAGCGAGCAAAGAACAGGTTTAGGGTGCCGAGGAGATCTCTATCCTGACTAACCTGTATGTTGTTGCTTTTGTAGTCAGTCAGGGATTTGCCTGACAATACCGTGCCAATGCTGGGAGTGTTATTGCTTTCAGAGTGTCTCTATTTACTGCCTATTTATGCTTTTTGCTTCTTTGATGCCCTTTGTAAAGTTTTTTTCTGGACGTTTTATAGTCCAGGTTGTCCCCTGACTTGCAGGCGTTGTCCCTGCCTTTGAGCAGCGACTGTACATTTCCATTAAACCAGGGCTTCTGATTTGGAAACACGCTGGTGGTTTTGGTGGGCAGTATGGCTTCAGTACAAAAATGCATATAGTCCAGGACAGCAGAGCTGTAACCTTCCAAGTCAGATCCCTCAGAGAAAATATCCCAGTCTGTAGCGGCCTCCTCACTCCATACTTGCAAAGTCTTTGTGATGGGTCTGTTTCTGCACACTATTGGTCTGTAGGCTGGTGTCAGTAGCAGGGGATGTGATCTGAAAGGCCGAGGTGTGGGGGTGCGGGTTATCTCTTAGCCTAGCTAGTATGCCACCTTTCTTCCCGCGTTTCTGGAAGCAGTGTCGTTGCTGCCTATGATGCCTCAGAGGTGGGATAAGAATGCTGTCTCCAGAGCGGAGGATCTATGGCAGGATATTAAAGTCCGGTCTTTCGATTAAGTTATGTTGCCACTACTGTCTTGCCAGGATCTCAACTTGCCTCAATCACGACACATAAAACATATAAACCAAACAAAATAAGACAAAAAGACAGCGTACCGTGCCAGAAATTGTGAAAACAATGGTAGAAATTGTGCATCAGAAAAGGTTTACCACTCATTTGGTGCAATGTTACTCAATTTTGTAGTGTTATCAGGGATGCCACCAATTGCAATTTTTTTGGCTCATTTGGTTTTCTGATTTCTAAGAATTATAAATCAACCACAGAGTAGTATAGTCAACCGTTGAAAGGTGCTTTTGGCCATGTGTTCTACAACTTTATTTTGAGCCTCCTACTTTTTGTATGTATGTTGTTGTTTTGGTTAGGTTAAGGTCTATGTGGAAAACATCCACATCAAGGACCTGCTTTCTAGTTACTGCAACGTGATGCGTTTACTGGCTTGGATGAAGAAGAAAAAACAAACTCTGATCTACACTCACATTTATCAGCCAGTTCCAATTACCAGTTGATCAATCGGTGCATCAGTAACTATCATACGATAAATGTGCAGATGGAATGTAGAATAGTTAGCTCAAACAAACCCCAACAACATTCAGTTTGATTTGTTGTGGTTGGTGTTTTCATTTCAACTATTGCCCATTTTTCCTTTTCCTGAAGTGGAAACAGCAAAATATATCAAATTATCTGTAAAGCATAATATTTGTGGACTTTCAAAACTTACTTGCAAAAAGTGTTCTTATACACACTATTTGAAAAAGTCAAATCTGCAAGTCAGGTGTGTTTTTGCAATCTTCAGAGCAGTACCTTCAGAACCTTTCCATGCGTTCCACAAGTCCTCCACGCTGATGAACTGGTCATCGCCATGGAAGGTGTTGTGCTTAGCCTTCGGGTCATGGTAGTTAAGATCCTCTCTGAGGAACTGCAAGATAACAAAAACATGTGTTGCAACAATAAATATATCTAGTCAAGTAACACAAGCTAGGCTCAAAGCTTGTTTATTGCTTTTTGTTCAAATTATTTGCTTTACTGAATCCCCCAAAACAAGATTTGTTGTGGCGAAAGATTTATCACAGCAAGCCAATACTTAGCGGTCACCTTAGAGCAAAGGTTCCCCTTCTGTTTGTCCTATATATCATGTTAACATCATTGTAATCAATGTGCGTTCTCAACCACAATTTCCTTCCCCACCTACCAATGTCTTTTGTACTGATCTAGGTGCAGATGTCACTGTTGTTGAAACATAAGCCAGTTGAGGAGTCTTTTTGACTGAAGAACCTGTCATCTCTGTCTCAACAATGGCCACTTTTCAAAGTCACTTTTTTCCTCCCTCTTTCCTTTTTAATGCAATACTGAGAGAGTTCTCAATATTTATACATGTCCTGCAGCATATTACATGCTGATTACCTTACTGTATCACATGCTCTGCATCTATTGTATTTTTTTTCTCCAAAGCTAGCACCCCCACAAAAGCAGAGTCATGCAACATTGGTGAGAGACGGCGATAAGTCTTCTAGCCTTTATTTCTTGACAGATAGGTGTAGGAGGATTTAAGGCCAGTGTGGAGAGGTTGTGGAGATAAAATAACTGGAAGATTAACAGGACCTGGATAATGCAACCAAAGCATGACACTATTTGTTAAAAACCAGATGCACTCTGACTTAAAAATTCCCTCCGCTCTATATTTATTATAGTGCAACATCAAACAGGAACATTACCATAATTGGTAATTGCTAATATCTTAGAGTATAATTTTGAGCCTTTTTCCCCCCATAAAACTACCTTTATGCATGCTCTCTGTAGTATACTTGATTCTTTGCGTGCCAACTGCCTCTTCTAAAAACTAATAAGTTGTAATGACGGTTTTGCTTACTTTGGTCTACTCTAGACTAAGCCAGATGCCACAGATTGAGCAAAACCAAAATGAGGCTCCAGAGGTGGAATGAATTGCAGTTTAAATGAAGACTCAGGCTGTACTGAAAAATAAGCACCGTCTTAAGTCAGCCGTGGCGTCTGATAAGTAACAGACCTGACCTTTGACCTTCCTCATTACTTAGACGTGAAAGGACATAAATGACATAACAGTGTGCTTTCATAAAACTCCTGTGCAGAGAAAATCAACCTAAACTACACTTACTGAAAACATGCAACATGAATACTCACTGCAATCAGACTTAATAGAAATTTAGTTAATTATTTGACGAAAAAAGGGTCAGAGGAAAGACATGGTTCATATGCTCTTTCCCAGGTCAAACTCAAGCAATTTTCAAACACTTTAAATGTCCAGTTTTAAAATTTTCCAGCACTTTACCCAAGCGATGGTAAGTAATAAATGTATATGTGTACTCAAAATAATTGGTAGATTTTTAACTCAATATATAGATGGCATTATGTTCCAAAAAACTTTGTTTTGTAATAAAAAGAGGGATATGAAACTAAATGAAAATACACATCTTTTAAGTCATGAAATGTGTCATTTGTACATATTTAGACTTAACTTGCCAACAACACTTAATAATTTTCTGAAATTGATCAATTCAGGTTCTCTAAATCTAGAACTTCCCAGCAGTTTAAGATGGGCAAGAAGCTATTTTGCATTATTACAAAAAAAAATGTACACATGATCTTAAGAACATTAAAAATAAGACACCAGATACATTCTGTTAGACTCAGTCTTCCTGAAACAGTTTCATAGACAACGGTATCTCTCCAGCAAGTCCTAGGTCTACCTCGGGGTCATATCGTCCTCAAAAAAGAGGGACAAAATACTGACATCACCAAATCAGATGCCCCTTGCGGATCCCTTCTAACCTAGAAATCCTGTCCTCAACAGCTATCAACAAAATCGGTGAAAATATAAAACCCTGATAGAGTCCGACTCAAGTGCAACGATTCTCAATACCTTGAATTAATAAAATGTGCATTTTTCTGTTGTGAATGCACATAGTTTGCTGCTGTCGTTGAAAAGCTTCCAAGTTGCTGGGGCTGTGTAATTAATAGAATTTTAGTTGTGATCTCAATTTTGCCTTCCAACAGTCACAGAAACAATAAAATCAAGTAAAAACAATACTTTTGACACATTTTCTGTCTTGTTGTCTGAATGAACTATAAACAGTGGTACTATGAACAGACTCCACTTATCAATTGGCAAGTCCTTCCTCCTTTTCGTGTATATTATAAAATTATTTAAGTAATAGAGGCCATGCTGGGGTTTGCTGCCAAAAGCATTAAGAAATTATTCATGCAGTTATTCAGTTCATTTTTTTTTTAATCCTCAAATTAAATTTACCATGGAAAGTGAAACATGTTTGTTAAGTCTGATAAATGCAACAAAATAAGTCATTGGATAATGATTGAAAATAATAGTCAAAGTCAAGTGACCCTATCAATATTCCTATTGACACAACCAGTTTGTTTCACCTCCATAGCTCCTTTATTCCAACCCACTGTGCTGTGAGAATCAGATAAAAGGTGCAAACTGTTAGGGGCCTATCATTTCTTGAGAGGTATGATCAGAGGAGTAACAAGTGCTGGGTGAAATAACAATGCAGAAACGGCATAGTGTGGTTTGTGCTCGCTGAAGCGATGACGTATGTCTACTCTAGCAGAGAACCCTTGGCCGTAACCTCTGCCGCAGCCCGCGTCACACCTCTCCAGAAAAGTTACTACATGCCGTATAAACACAAACTGCAAGAAATCTGTCTGATCTGTCTGCATTTCCTCTGCCTATTTCTCACTAGAACATTTTCTCTGTTATTTATAAGCTGGGTGGAAAGGCAGATCAATGCAATGTCAGTAAATATTACTGTCACTCATCATTTATTAGTATCCATTCACATAAGATATGCTCCATTTGCTTTATTACCATATCTGAGCAATAGAAAAAAGTAAACAAGGAAACAGCACGGCAAGCTACAGCGCTAAAGAAAATACCCTGCACCGAACAAGCATAAACGACAACAATGACATATTGTAAGCCCGATATGTAGGCACTGTGCGTAGTTACTATCATAAATCATACTTAACAGGGGCACGAGAATGGCCGCAAACTCCATACAGAAAAATAAATCCATCCTCACAGACAGTAAGAGGTGGCCTTGAGGGCTGTCTACCAGGGGCATTCATGCTCTGCTGTCATAACACCTAAAATATACATTTAAAATAGTTTTCCATATTGGTTACAATTAGAAATAGACTTTCAGGTCATGCAGAGGTGCATGCAAGATCCAGGCATATTTTCATTTGAAGTTATTTCTTTGTTTCATATTTCTTTCATCAAATAATTCAACAATGCTGTGAAATACATATCTGTGATTTCAAGCACTTTCAAAACCATGATTACATGACATCTTAAATTCAGGTCTCTAAGGATTTCAAACACCCACATAGATGCCAAAAAGAACACTTGTATGCAAACAGTTTAAACACTAAGAAACTTAAAACTAAAGATCCTAAAAAGTTATATAGTATTTGACCACCTTAACAGCAAATCCTTTAACAGGACAAATGACAGGCGACTTGAGATATGGCAGCTTAAAACCTGACTTTTTAGGCTGATACTTACGCCGTCTGTCTCTATGACGTCCACATTGCCGTTGGCATCATCATCCATCTGCTTATGGATACTACCTATCGCCTCAAAGCTGAGAAAGGCATTCTCATCATTGCATAGGGGCTCATCGATCCGACAAAAGTCTGGTGGAAAAGCAGAGTTAGTCATATCAATAAACAAGTTTTAAAGAAAAAAAGAAAAAGATAATGCCATTTGTAATTTCTTCCATTCATGATCTGTAGGATTAAAGATTTTTTGAAAACAACAGATAAAAAAAAAAGAAAAAGTACAAATGAAGAAAAAATTCAAACACTTTTGCCAATATTTTTTGTACTATACACAACTGTAACAGATCGTGTGACGCCCAAAGGTTCTTGGCATTTAATCTTTTGAGAATTTTACACGATTGTCTGAAAAGTCCCCTGTGGAGTTGCCCTCATTGAACTACACTCTCTGAAATGAATGAACTTCAAAATCCCTCGGTCGCAAAGAAAGTATTGTTTATATAGAGAATTTCAACCCAATACAAAGTCACAATGAATGCACCATTCTGTCTTACTGCACCGGCCTGAAATACAGTAGTGAGCAAACATCCAAGGCCACCCATAGCCAATAGACAAATTTCTGGCCACAAACGTTTAGAACAAACAAGCTTAGAAACAAGCTGGTTCCACCTTACAAAACACACACAGTGTCAATATCCTCTCCATGAATTACACCATAAATGTTTATGAACACATAAAAAGAAAATATAGTGATATAGTGTTACACTAATTATTACATTCGATTTAACAAAGCCTGTTTTCTGGTGGTCTGTTTCTGGAAGAGACAAGAAAATAAATATCGATGGTCAAACTTTGTCAAAATAATAGAGCAGTGTAAGACCTTTGCACAGTACTGTCGATTGATAAATGTTATGCGTGCTTCATGGACTAAAAATATGCTTGTTTGAAGTCTATCCTATATATTTATATAATTATAGTATTTTAATATGATCATCATTAGTTTAGATATCACAATTCTGCTGTGTAAAAAAAAAAAAAAAAGAAAATCATTGAAGATTAGTGAAGAACTTCTGTAAGATGATATCAAGTATTCATAATTCAGAAATGCATGTTTGTGATGTGCCTATCTGCCCACTGCGTTTCCTCTAGAGTACTTCCTGAGGGATTACAGTACAAGCCCCCTACTGCAGATCACAGATAATGATGCCACTCCCATTAGAGAGGCAAACATTTTTTGGCACATACTTTAAACATTTACAGAAATGTGAAATGGCATGACAAGTTCCCGGTGAAAGAGTGCTTTTTAAACTTAATTATGATGCATTTAAAAAGACTAGAGGGTGCTATATATACAACCCCAAATCAGAAAAGCTCAGGATGATCGATTACTTATACTTTTATTTATTTGGAAAAGTATGAAGCCTAGATATTTCATATTTTTCTTTCATTGGTTAATGCGTGTCCATTTTAGAATTACAGGCCTGCAACAAATCTTTAAAACAGTTTAACCACTTTATAATGCAATCATTTCTTCTCACAAGACTTGAAAGGCATTGAGGCATTAAAGCATCACGCAATGAAACACTGCAGTTCTTCTTTCAACTCATTCTTGCTGTAAACACGTTTTATGCGCAACAGTACTGTGTTACTACATTCTCTATTGGAGGCAGGTCAGGGGTGTAGTAAAGCCAGTGTAGTATCCATACACTCATCTTCTTCAACCATACCTTGTTGAAAAATGCATAAGTATACCAGGAAAATATACTGTCTTGAAGGCAGCATGTGTTGCTGTAATATCTCAATGTCCTTTTCTTTGCTATGTAAAAAAGAAGCCTCATGTTAATCTGATCCAGGGAGGCGTTGATATTTCTATGCATTTGAGATACTAACAAAAGGCGCATCTGGGATGAAACGTGATACAGTGGAAAACTGTACTGTGGTCAGAAGATCCAGTATTTCGGACCCGTTTTCTGCAAAAAAAATGAGCCCTGTGAGCTCCTGGCCAAAGATTAAAAGGACCATCCAGACTGCTATCATCAACAAGTCCAGAAGCCGGGGGCTGTGATTGTTTGGAGTTATTTTAAAAGAAGCTTGGTTACTACAGAAGAGGACACAGGAACTGGACAACAAACCTCAACAAAGAATGTAGGAAGAATTTTTAAATATGAATTAACAATAATCGTATATAAAACAAATGAACAAATTTATCAGTTCATAGAGTCATCAAAATAACAAATTAAAGAACTGCTGCATACTTTTTTTTAAAGTTTGTATTTTCCTTATCATCTCAACTTTCTCTGATTTGTGGTTGTATTCTATTGAATTCATATGCAGTTACGCTTATTTGTGGTGAAATCAAGAAGGTTTAAGACATTATGTCACACACAATGTTGTCCTGTGTATTCTCACATTTCACCATCAAAAGAGGAAGAGAAAAGCGACGGAAACTGAGAATAATGAGCTTAACATGACACAATCACTTACATTTTGACTGGTTCTAAGGTTGGGTTTTACAAACGATCACAAACGCCATTTTCTAATCACAGTACCACAAAAAAGTGTGCTTGGTGTTAGTTTGTTATGGTTTGGTAGTGGGTGGGACTTCTTATGCATTTGATTAAAACTTGGGCCGATTATACTGAATCATTGATGAGGGTTGTAAGTGGTAAGAACTGGAAAGCACTGATATCTACAAGCCCACTTGTGGGAAATTTTTAGTATAAGTGTCACACAGTTCCACTTATGATTCTTTGAAAATAGAGTGTGATTTAGGAGAAGTGGGTTTTCCCAATTTGTTTTTTTTAAGATTGTTTTTTAATTGTGTTATATCTTTTCATGTAAGCATCATGTCATCATTGAACTTTCATGTTTAAATATAAAGAAAGAAAGAAAAACTTAGCCAGAAAGCTTCCCAGTGGCCAATGGCTTTCAACATTGATTGAAACATGTCGTAGCATTGTACAGCCTTACTTCCGTTTTCACAAATGGTCGAGTCAAGGTCCACAAATCTCTACTGATGTTGCTTCTTCATTACTCATGGTTACCCACATAACTGTGTATAATAAATTGAAGGAATTTAGATTTCATTCTGCTTAAATTTACTGCCCAATGTTCCCTTCCACTGATCAACTCAAATCAATCTGTGCTCGCTTTATTTATTCTAAGAACAAAATGTTTTGACAAGTAGGCTTACAGGTTTAGAGATAAAACAGAAAGTAAACAACGTAACTGATTAGTGTGTCAGAACTCTCTCAGCTTCGGTGAATTCTAAAGTTTAAGCTCTTAAATAGTTGCAAAATGTGCCTCAAGTGAAACCACTAAACTACAAACCAGAACACTTCAATGCACAATGTGAACTTCCGCATGGTGAAAAGTTAATTTTTGAACCACAGCTTGTCGCCTTTTCAGCAGTAGGGAACCTGCTAAGCCACATACCACAAAAGAAGCAACTCCCTCATTTTTCATGCTTGTAATAAAAAGTTACAATCTGTTACAAGTTTAGCACCTGCAACTTTCTCATACACCCAACATGACCCCCTTTTCTCATTTGGTTTGCAAACCTGCAGACACACGAGATAAGATATTTACATATCCGCCATTCTGTTAAAGAGCTTAAATTGCGTAAGCCATTGCATGTGCCTGCATGTAGCTGACAAATACACACGTTGACTTTCCCACCTCACAACCACAGATACTGTCTCCCAATTTCATTCCAGATATCCATCAAGCTTTGAACATATCAAGCATTTATCCTCTCTCACACTGTGGCCTCTTGAGACTTCAGGCAGTACTTGCTATGTTTGACGGGTATTTTAATTAATGTGTCCAAAGGGTTTTGGCAGTCTCCCAACAGCTCCCAACAACTATTAAACAAAACTGACAAAAAGGGATATCTAAACATGACAGCAATGAGTCTTTAACAAAAAAGGTACAGGATATGAATCCAAATGTGCTTTTTTTTTTAACCAACAGAACAGGCACAAATTGTTAGTAATCACTTTTAAAATCCATATTCATAACTACATTGGACTACAGGAACCTTTCCCAGGAACCAAAATCTTTTGGGAGGGAGGGGTGTCCCTTCTTCAGCCAGTCCATTTCCAACACAAGAGCAACAGCCTTTAAGTATCAGAGGATACATTTCACCCTTGGAAACTGCCCTTGTAGGGAGACAGTACTTTTAAAATTACCCAGAACTTCAGGGTGGGTGATTACAATGAACATTTCTGATTTGTGACGAATTCCTGCCATTCTTTTTTTTCCCACCATTCTGTCTTAGTAATCTCACTTTTAGTCTCCAGCTATAGTCATTCATGTAGGTTACTTCAAAGCCAAACCAAGCAACTCTCCAAAAAGGTAGAAGACATGCTAAACTTAACACACAAGGTTGCATTGTTCATTTGCCTTCAAATTAATAAACTATATAAGTATATCAACTATTGATTAAGTCAACATTTAGCACATACATCTATTCCGGCTGTCTCTTACAGCCACTGTCATATGCTCCATTAAACATTAGCTCAATTAGCCCTGGTTTGACAAGGAAGCATGTTCTAAGTTAGAGGACAGGGCTTAATAGCAAATGCCAACTACACTATTCTCAGCATGGCTACATTTAGTGCCTGCACGATCACAATGAACTGTAACACTCCACTTACTTATGGTATCTTTTCAATTCAGATTTAAAAAAATACATTTTTAAATAACATAATTATAGTTTAATTATTGATAACTTACCTGACACACCATTTTCCACAGTTTGGCTTTCAAGTGTATGTGAACTTTGTTTTTCAGTCACACTTTGTCCAATGAGGCAAAAACAAAATACCCACAAGGTCACAGATTTGTCGAGTTCCATGGCTGGTAATAAAAAAATAAATTAAAAAAAAGGGGGAGATAGAGAGGAGTCCACGTTAACAAATAAACACTAATTGATAATTATTCATACCATATTTGTTTATATGACAGCTTTTCCCAAGAGACATTGAGTATTTCGTCTGTATTGCAATTGAATTATTTTTTTCTTATTGTGTCATATGTTAAAGATGCCACAGTGAATTATCAAAACAACTAATAAATACCTATAAATACATATATATGATAATTAGACAAATAAATAAACAGTTCATGAATATGCTTGTCTATGTTACCCAAAAAGCAAGCGAGATGAAATTACTTGGCCAGCAGCTTTACACAAAACTAAATAAAATCGTTCATTAAATATTGAGACCAGATGTAAAAGTTATGTATCAGGAAAGAATCAAATAAAAGCAATAAATGGTTACAACATTTGGTTTAGTGTCGTTACATAAAGATCAGTTCTGAGGTGAATAACACCCTGTACCGCCGTTAGCTTGTTCACACAGAATAAGCTTTTACATCCTTGCTTTTCTGTTTAAATGTGTTTGCATCAGTTTAATCAACCACAGACACTTCAAGTGTAATAAATGAGTAAATAAGATCAAGTGACAGCAGCTAGCGGACTAGCTTCACTGCCACGGTGAATAATTAAAAAGAAAATGTAATATTTCCAAATGGTAAAGGATATTAAAGAAGCTCAACACCCTTTAGCCAGCGCTTCCTTGTTTCTTCAGGCGTCGATATGCTGAATGGTCTGTGTTGCATTAAGGCTGATTCATGGTTCCGCGTTAAATCGACGCAGAGGCTACGGCGTACGGTGCGCGTCGCTGCGTACCCTACGCCGTACCCTACGGCGTAACTCTGCGTCGATTTAACGCGGACCATAATATAGGCTTTAGCCACATCCCCCACAAACGTTGGTGTAGTTTCAGTGGATTTAACTGCTGATGTCTCTTAACAGGAAAATCCTACGTACCTGTCTCGCAGCAGAGCCCGCAGGTCCGTGTGTTCAGCTGCGTGTCAACATGCCAGCAGCAGCAGCGCTGGTCCCGCCGAGCTGAAGAGATCCAGCAGAGCCGCAGCGGCTCGTCTTGCTCTGCGGGGCGCTGCACCGGCCTCGCTGGGAGCCGGCCCCCCCTAGTGGCGGGAAGAGGCACTGCATGTGAGGCCACATGGCCGAAGCACGCCATCTAGTGGAAGTATTCAACCATGGCAGGGCCAATCATTTCTTTTTTCACTAGATATCTTAATTTGTGCAAAAAAAGGAGTAGGATTAAAGTCTCTATTAACTGCATCTGCTCTATATCTATGTATATATCTACTTACACACACACACACACACACACACACACACACACACACACACACACACACACACACACACACACACACACACATATATATATATATATATATATATATATATATATATATATATATATATATATATATATATATACCCATACATACGCATACACCCATACATACCTACATATATATATATGTATACCTACATATATATATGTATATATATATATACCGGTATATATATATATATATATATATATATATATACACCAATATATACACATGCATACATACACATATAATTAGCTGCCCATTTCTGTACATAAATATAAACAAATCTACCCATTCACCCAATAGTGTTATCTGTAGGCCCCTAAAAGCCGCTAAACCCCTTCCTCTTTGTACCTCGTGAAAAATGTTTTTATATTTGTTTTTAAACTGGTTAATGTTTGGACATTGTTTTATTTCTGAATCCATTCTGTTCCATAGTTTAACTCCACTGACTGATATAGAAAATCTTTTCATAGTTGTTTGTGTTCTGCAAGTCTTAAAATTTAGAGTACCCCTTAAATTATACTTCCCCTCTCTGTCATAAAACATTTCCTGTAAGTGAGATGGTAATAAGTTGTTCCTAGCTTTATACAGGAATTGTGCGGTTTGGAATTACACTATGTCAAAAAATTTGATTATTTTAGAATTGAAGAATGAGGAATTGGTGTGTTCACGAAAACCAGCCTTATGAATTATCCTTATTTCTTTACACTACAGTAGTATGACTTCATGCACGACATGACTCAGTTGTAACAGTAAAACAAGGTTTGAGCCAGGTCCTGCTCAAGGTTTCTTCCCTCCTAAAGGGGAGTTTTTCCTTGAACCTTTCCCTGTTTGAACTCCTCCCCTCTGGACGGCGCTACAGAGCACTGTAGGCCTACACCAAAACCTCCAGACACTTCTTCCCCCAACATTGCTCTGATGAACTCTCATCACTCACAGTCTCAGAGTAATCAACCAATGTGCAGTAATAATAATAATAATAATAATCATATACTGTAACAATGTTCTGGGTCTCTGGAAAGCGCCTAGAGACAACTTTTGTTGTATATATATCGCTATATAAATAAAATGTAATTGAATTGAACTGAATTAACAATGCACCTTTCAATAACAATGTCTACCTTATACTGCTGCACCTATCACTTTTTAAAATTGTATATATGTTAATAAAAGCCATTTGTTTATTTACTGTACAGTGAGCAAAAAACCCAGAGTCAAATCCCCTGTCTGGCATGTTCAAACTTGGCCAATAAACCTGATTCTGATTGCCACTGTTTGGCTTAAGGTTTTTCTCCCACTAGGGGAGTTTTTTTTACCTGCCACTGTTTATGTTATAATTGCTCGGGGGTTTATGTTATGGGTCTATGGAAAGCGCCTAGAGACAACTTCTGTTGTACTATACGCTATATAATAAAATTGAATTGAAAAGTTTAATTCAGGCAAGGGTTGGTACAGCAAAGGTATCCAAAAACATGAGGCAAGGTAAAAAAAACAAGCAAGATTGAAAGCTCCAAAAGACTATGACGAGAATTCTGGTAAGTGAACTGTGAAGAACAAGGAACTGGCAACAAGACAAGACACAGAGGGGAATATATACACAGACTGATTGGGGGTGATTGGACACAGGTGTGGGAGACACAATCAGGGATCAGGTGCACACAGACCAGGAACCTAACAGAGCCACAGGTGAGTACTACAAAATAAAACAGGAAGACCAGACATAAAACATGAGGGACAAAATAAAATACTACACCCAAAAAATGACAACTTCCTACACTTGTAAAAAAAAAGAAGAAGAAAGAAACGTAATTTTATCATCAAGGCAGTTAAATGTCAGGGATATTTATTTATCTGGTTCGTTAAGGAAGTACAGGAAAGGACAGGAATGATCTTACAGGTGGAGGCGACTGTTTTTCACTAGTTTTGCAGTTATCATCCCAACCAGGTGCAAAACTGAGCGTTTCAGGCGCTCGTTCGTACCTGCTGCCATCAGACTGCACAACAGCAGTGGGGACCACAGACTGTTACCACACTGAGTCCCCCTCACCCCCCTGACGCCCTCCTGACACTCACATTATCCCCCCCCCCCCCCCCCCCCCCACCGTTTTTCATTGTCTCTGCTGGACTTGGACTTGTATTTATAATAAGACTGCAACTGCACACTATTCAGTTATACTATATTAGTATAACACATTATTTATTATATTACTATGTTTACAGTGCACTTATTCAGTTTACAGTACACTTGTTCAGTTTCTTTTTTACTGTATTCTTTTTTATTTTTCATACTTATAATTTATCTTCATGGTTTATTTAGTCTGAGTTCATGTTGTCCTGAACATGTATCCGAGTTTGAGCTGCTATAACACCGGAATTTCCCCTCTGGGGATCAATAAAGGACTATCTTATCTTAACTTATCTTATCTTAATTAGCTAGGGCAATGTTCCTCAAAGCCAGTCCTCAATGGGCCACTGCCCTGCATGTTTTAGACATTTCCCTGTTTTAACACACCTGATTCGAATGAATCATTCAAAGTAATGAGCCATTCATTTGAATCAGCTGAGTCAAAGCAGGGAAATGTCTAAAACATGCAGGGCAGAAAAACCCTTGGGAGCTGGGAAATGAGGAACACTGGACTAAAGTCAGTGTCACCACTGGTAGCATGAGGTGATACATGGACCCTACAGAGGTTGCACAGACAGTCCAACTCCTCCAAGATGTCACATTAACTTAAGAGCATGAAGGAGATTCCAGAAGTCAGGCTGTTACTCTAGGAGAGCTGGACAGGGCTGTAGGACATCCTTAATCCATCAGCGGGAGCTGCTCCTTTGTGCAATGAGGAACAGGATTAGCACTATTAGAGCCCAAGAAAATGACCTCCAGCAGATCTATAGTGTTAATCTCTCTGACCAAACAATCAGAAACAGACTTCATAAAGTTGGCCTGAAGGGACAACATCCTCTAGTAGGCTACAATGTTTCTCAACCCTGGTCCTCGGGGCCAACTGTTCTGCATGTTTTAGATATTTCAGCACACCCTGATACAAATGACTGTGTCATTAACAGTCTTGTCCAGACCTCGATGACAAGCTGATGACAACCATTCATTTTTCACATGTGACATACATGAACAGGTCTGGAGAAGCCATGGAGAATGTTATGCTGGCTGTAACACTGTTTGGCATGACGGGTTTGGTGGTGGGTCAGTAATGGTCTGGGGAGGCAGATCCATGGAGGGATGCACAGACCTATACAAGCTACTACTGCACAATGACTGCCATTTACTGTAGCATCAGGATTAAATCCTTGGGTCCACTGTCAAACGGTATCCTAGTGCCGTGGGTCCTGAGTATCTTCTGGTGTACGACAATGCCCAGCCACATGTGGCAAGAGTATGAAAGCAGTTTCTGAAGGATAGAGGAATTGATACCATTGACTGGTCCCCACATTCGCCTGACGTAAATTCAATAGAAAACTTTTGGGGCGTCATGTTTCGCTCCATCTAATGCCACCAGGTTTCTCCTCAGACGGTCCAAATGCTCAGTGATGCCCTAGTCCACATCTGGGAGGAGAAAATCTGGACACCATCCATCGTTTTATAGGGGACATACCCCAATGTTGTCAAGCATGAAAACAAACACATGGAGGCCATTTGAACTACTGAGTACAGGTACCATTTTGAGGTTCTGCAATGAAATTCCTGCAACACCATCTAGTTTCACTTTGATTTTTTTGTGGTGTCTTTGAATTCAGCCCTCTGGAGGTTGGTCATTTTCATTTCCATCAAACCCCAGGTCACATCACTTCAATCATTATATCAGTAATATAATTTTAATTAAAAAAACTGTTTAATATTTAAACAAACAATGTAGAACTAATGAAACTTTTTATTGTATTGAAAAAGTAAAAATGCAATGTGGTGTTGCTATTGCGTCGGATTATCAGAATCATTACTGTTGAACTGAAAGACACCATTCCACTAAATCATATCCCTCATTTCCCAACTAAGTTTTATATTTCAAAATAAAAGTCAACCACTCTTGAAGAATCTTCACTTTACTTTGGCATACACATGTATTGTATGAGCAACCATAAGCATTGCAAATTACAAAAGTTGAAATTCCACATCATATAGGGCACTGTATATAAGTGAAGGCATCCATGAATGAAATACTGATACGAAAAATGTAGTTCTACTTAGAACATGGATGTGTACAGTAATTTGTCTGTTCATACTTGACTGACATCAACGCTCTCCAAGTACACAAAAGCTGTCATCATGGAAATATGTGGAAAAGGCCTTCATCCCACTCTAGTTCTTGAGTTGGATCTTCGTTGCGATCATCAGGTGGATTTGAGGTTGCACATTCAGTACGTAAGCCTTGAGTTTCTAGTCAGAAGGCTTTATCCTCAGAGGATGAAATAACCACGATCTCCCGACTTTTAAAATCCCATATGGCTGTCAGATGGAAGGCCATGTTGGAGAAGACCACTAAATACTCGAATAGAGCAAAAAATGTATAACCTGTCCACAAGAGAAACAGGAATATATTATACACCAAAGCTTTGGTCAACACTTGCATTTCCATTCATTGGACTAGCATATTTAGCATTTTCATTTAAATGATAGTTAATTCAGTTCAATTCAATTTTATTTATATAGCGTCTATTACAACATTAGTTGTCTATAGGCGCTGTCCAGAGACCCAGAAACATGACCCCCAAGATATTAGTAGTTTACATGCTTTAGAAGGTTTATTTTAATACTTACTTCCAGATTCACAGTAAATGTTGTGCTTCCAGAAAAAATATCCAGCAAAAGCACAGAAGCAAATGTTGAGAAGTGAGAAACGCACCTTCCAGTGATGAGACTTGACATCCTTCAAAAGGAGAATCGGTATTACTGAAATATACGTAATGCTTCAGGTGGCACAATGTCACTCTGAGACATTTTGTATGTAATATTTCTTACCTCAGGACATAGTGAATACTTCTTAATAGACTTCCACAGACGGCAGGTTATCAGCATGTGAATTAGAGAACTCACGATGAACAGGACAAAGCCTTCACTGTGCACGACTAAGGGTGAAAACAGACAGAGAGGAAATTTAGTTCAGTGAAGGGAATATTGTAAGTTAAAATGATATGGAAGAAGGAAAAAAATTACATTTGCGTTCACTTTTATTTCTTTGGCGATAATATGAGCCCATCAAATTTTTAAGTTTTGTTTTGTTTATATTAAGTTTGCTAACATACATCCATTTTTCAGATTTCAGACTTCTGACCTGAAATAATTGATACCAGAAAAGAGTAAAGCTTTTGTCACATTAAACTGTTGCTATTCTTTCTCACAACACTGAATTGAGAATACGAAGCAATGTGTTGTTTTGTCTCATTCTCCCTAAAAACACGAGGGGATTTTTGTTGGAATTTTCATTTAAAAATTATAAAAACACTCTCTTTTTGGGACAAATATGGATTGCAGGTAGCGCCTGTACCTTCCTCTTCCTCAGTCATGCCTTTGTAATGTGTGCAGAATGTGGTTTTGCATAGTGTTTCCAGTGTCTCCAGGTACGATGTAATCTTGAAGGCAGGTCAATCTCATCAATTCTGCTATCAGATAAGTTTAAATAAGTACTGTCAAAATGTAAAACCCTGGACAAACAGACCCTGACTTTTGGACTTACCGCCAATAACCCTAGACGAGGTGTGTCAAACTCAAAGCCCCCGGGGCCAAATCTGGCACTCATTTTATTTGGCTCGTGGGAACATGTAACTATAATTCTGTACTTATAATACAATTCTATACTGTTTTAGAGACACACATGGACCATAACTACAAGTCCCACAATATCTCTTGATTTCACCAACTGCTTCATGATGGTATCTAAAAAATGAATGACAGTATATTGAATGAAATCCTTCTCTGCAACAGTTTTAGTGGATGATGGATTAGAAACTAAAATGTCCAAGAAAACCTATGAAGCCTATGAAGCAGTTTAAAGAGAGATGGGATGTAAATCGTGTTTCTGCCCAGCGGAGACTAGCCTGTATGTGCTAACTTTACCCTTCAACAATAACAAGCACATTTCTTTAGTAAAGATGTATCTGTCAAGTGTCTGCCACACTTCTATGTAACAATTTTACATTATTAATTGTTTAATGCAGAGGAAGTGATGTACACTGTTGCCCATGAAGCCGGAATAAAACTATTTTTTCCACTTCTTGTGAAACGATCGCACTGGTTCCAACCTTGACTTCTACAGGTTTAAATACGTCCAGAAGAAAAAAATAGCCAAATCCTTCCTAATCTGTTTTATAGTAAGATTATTCTTAAACGCTTTAACCTTTTTTTTCTACGCTTTCGATGACAAAGTGGAGATCCTCTGCCATCCTAATTCACTCTATATCCTAAAACACTCTTATAGATAGTTTTGTTCGTAATCAGCATTACAATCAAAGGATGACAGCTGGAGAGACATGAAATGAAATACCTTAGGTTCATACTGTCTGTAAAGAAATGCAATCAAGAAAAACTAAGTGCTGAAATCACTGTAATCCTAAAAAGCTTCAATAGGAGTTAGCTTTAAGTCTTTTCCTGGTGCACTTGCTTTCTTTTAAGATTTGTAAATTACCGTGAGCTGAATGACCAAGAACCTACTGTATACCACCATGTTTCATTTTTTTTCCTTATACCATTCCATCCTGACTTTTTCCTCTTTTGTTGAGTTTGTAATTTGAGACAAAACCAAAGGGAATCAATCCATTGGCTTGCCTTACATCGTTCTTTCTTTTACCGAATGGTCAAGAATGATTTAAAGCCTATACAACTATTTGCTACAAATAACCAGAGTCCACATGCTCTTTACTTTGAAAATGTATACAGGGTATGAATGAGCAATAATGTATAGTGTTGTAAGGCACAAGAGACAAAGGTGTGAACAAAAATTGTATTACTCACGATATGTCTCACTGGATGACACGTAAGTGAGGAGCAAGAGGCCAAGGTTCTCAGAAATGGAAAAGGCCAGGTTCAAGCAGCTGAGAGGACTTTCTGGGAACTTGGTGGCAAATCGTGTCTTGTAAAATCTGAAGTAGGTAAAGGCCACCAGCAGCCGCGGGGCTGAATGCAATCCGATGCAGAATCGCCATATGTGGCACTCAGGGCTTAGGCTTATTGAGGCACTAATAGATGGCAGGTAATTAGGAACCTAAAAACAAATGGTATGGACAACGTTTTAGTTTCAAAATAATATAACGCTGCAAATGAAGCTTAAATTATAAACAATGAAAATAGATTATAACAAAAGGTGGGGTTCATAATTTAAGAATATCTGTAAGAAACATCTGTAAAGTTATATAAAGTCACTCAAATTGTTTTTGACTGTACCTGGCAATGTGTACCAGTAGCATCTTCAAAATGAAAAACAGAAGATATGAAGACACAAGTTATTAGTCCCAGCAGTGGCAGACACACAGTAGCCAGGACACAGGCGCCAAAGGAAAACCTGATGACCAGAGGCCTCTCATGCCCCAATACACTAGAACCTTGGAGCATCTTCACCTGCAAAACAGAAAATGTCTGACTATTAGGTCGCACCAGCTTGCAAAGATGCCCACAGACAGACAGTAATGATAATAAACTCACCTGGTATTTACAACGTCGGTCAGAAAAGGACAGTGCGCATGACAGATACAGCCCGGGTGTCAATATTCATTCTCAGGTTGTTTGGCATGTCTGGCATTTGATGGATACCCATCTTCTTATTTTTCATAATTCACTCACTTTCTAATGACGTCACCATCAAAAATCAGCCAACCATTTACTGTTAAAATCAGAGATCATCTTCTGAGCCGTAAAATGACGCTGCCAACGACATTCTTTGTTCCTCGATGAGCCGAAATATTCCCAAGATGGTGTAATAAAGCCAGGAATCACACAGCCACGCTAAAATCTTCCGACGTGTCCACACCCACGATGCTTCATCTTCCTCTCCCCGCAGATGACACCAGGCCCGTGGATGAGACAGGAGACGGGATGGAAGGAGAAGGGCTGAAGCACAGGCGAACAAAACGTGGCAAAATACAGACTGTCAAAATGATATACGTAACACACACACAATTATGTCTGAATAAGTGATGAAAAGAAGCCCGAGGAAGGAAAAACAGCACGTATAATAGAAGCGCTCTCCGTAGTGCTGAAAGAAAGAGTCATATGATGGCGTGCCTGCACGCCGTTAAGCCTGAATTATGGTCTGCGTTAAATCGACGCAGAGGGCACGCGGCGACGTGCAAAGTACGTTGCGCGTCGCCCCGTACCCCATGGCGTAGGCTCTGCGTTGGTGTAACGCGGGACCATAAATCAGCCTTTAAACGTGCGGACGCTGTGTTTGCGCTGCCAGAGCGCTCGGTGGGCTTTTGCAGGACTTAGGCGACCTCACAATTGTCCACCGTTTCGTTCAGTCATCTGGTTTATTATTTTTACTCACGACAACCGTTTCAGCAAAGTACATTGGTCCTTATTGGATCCATATCATTTTCTTCAGCAAAATGAAACCGACTTTCTTTTTCTTTTTTCTGTGCTTCTGTGTCATTCCAAGTAAGTTTATACTCTTTTTTATTTTCTGTTTAACTTATATTGAATATTAGCTTAAAAAGCGGTCAGTTGTCTGCAGTCTGTATACATTGTTTTGATGTGAAAAAGCAAACAATTTTGAGTAAAAAAAGGCAGAAAAGCACAGTGACACGTGGTTACATAAAGCTGTCTTTTTATTTCAGCACTTATCTGATTACATTTTTATTAATGTACTTTTTGTTAAAGTTGAATACATAAAAATGTTTGTTCTCTCAGAATTTCATACCACACAAACTGTTGTCAGCGATCCACAATTGTGTGAGCATTTGTTAGGGGATTTGGCTCTTGTTATAATCCCTGGACATTTTGAAATCATTCAGAGGCTTTGTTTAAACGTTTCAGGGTTAACATCTGGCCTGGTCAAATCAAGCTGAAATAGAATAAGAATTATCTTTGTCTCATTTAAAAAAAGAAAGAAATCACACTACATTGTTGTAACTAAATACAGAACTAGCATGCATAATTCCCCCATATTACATTAAATCAGAAATTACATTTATATTCTAGCAGCACTGTCAGTGCTGTCAGTCTGTTTTCATTGTCAGAAAAGGATTGAGCTCACTCGTTAAGGTCATTTTGAGACTCATATTTTGGGTTGTTCAGTTAAGTATCAATCGAAAAATGTTACATTCCACATATACAGGTTTAACAGAGAAGGTACACACGTCAGATTTGCCCAAACTCTGTTAGAGTTATTTATTTGGGCAGTCAGGTCTTCTATCCATTTCGCTCCCAAAAACCTGTGATGGAAATTTCCTGTGTGAGTACAGTCAGGTCACACTGTGTCGGTGCAGTTTGGGTTTAATTGTCTGACCCAGCAGCATCAATGCTGTTTTGAGAACTGCATATTATTTTGTCTGAAGAGCACTGAGCTCTGTTCTGCACAACTGCTGTACTGATGACTCTGTGTCACTGCCGCATTGAAACCTGAGATGTACGTTTTGACCCTTTTGCATGCAAAAGATAATTCAATAATTAACTTCGAGCCATATTGCCAAGTCTTTATTTAAGAGTGATATTATATTATTTTAGTCTTATTCAGGTATTGCAGTCCCTAGTGGTTAAAATGTGTTTCTAAAGAGGTATTAGATAATATTTTCCACAACACCACCATCTGTTATGCATTCACATTTTGTATCACGTCTCCTTTCCTTCCCACCCCGGCAGCATCCCTTGCAACTACTCTATTGTGCATGCATCATACAACATGGATAATTATTTTCATGAATACCTTGTTTAATTTTTCTGTCTGTGTTCCAGCCTGGTGTGCTCATGCAAAATATGCTCAGAAGCTCCTGACGGATTTAATGACCAACTACACGAGTGCACTGAGACCTGTGGGGGACACAAAGACCATCCTGAATGTGACTCTACAAGTCACGCTGTCACAAATCATCGATATGGTATAACACCACAGTGTACGCAAGTCAGCCAAGGTTTCTTTTACACATTTAATGCCAATACTTTTCACAATGTTCATTTTGTCTTATAGGATGAACGAAACCAAATTTTGACAGCATATTTATGGATACGGCAGGTTTGGTTTGATGCACACCTCAAATGGAGCAAAGATGATTACGATGGACTCGATACCATCCGTATACCTGGCAGTTATGTATGGAGACCTGATATAGTTCTATATAACAGGTAGGTCACACAAGTTAATTGTTCATTTATTCTCTCCCTCATGTTGAAGCTGAAAATTCCTCATAGCCATTATTCATTGGCGCCTCCAGGCCTCTTATCTAGTTTTTGGACCACATTAGCAATATGTATGATACTTAAGCTTGTAGTCTTAAACTGTAATTCTGCATTTAAGAAATGGAGAAAGATTGTACCGCCCCTCCTCCACTCTAGTTGCAGTTTAGGTAAAACCTTGTTTTCACTTTGTGCACACACACAGTTACACAGACATACACACCTGCTCACTCACCTACATACTCACTCCACAGTTTTGGGGGACAGATAATCGCAGTAGCCTAGTTTTGATTCAGTTTTAGAGACCTGAAATGGTTGCTGTTTGTGTCTCTGCCTGTTCTGTATCTGTTCGTTTATTTTCTCTCTTGCATATTCCAAAGGCCTGTGTGCCCGTTGTGTGTTTTCCTGTGTTTCTCTCGTTTCAGATTTGCAGCAGATGTCACCCCTGAACGGATTAAGGAGATTAAAATGCATACTGTATATATGCTATAGGTTTCACCAAACTTGGTATTAACCATTAATATATATGCAGAAAAGGTATAAAAAAAAGAAAAAATAAATGGAGAAAGCATCTCCTAAGTAGCTGTGCAGGAAATAATTAGTTTCATTGCTATCGCTCTCATAATAGTTTGATTATGATCATTTAAAATACTCATACTGGCTTCCGACATGTTCAAAATATTAACATTTTGGGCTGCTGGGCGGCACAGTGGTTAAAGCAAGAGGCCCATGTACTGAGGCTACAGTTCTCGTGCAGCAGTCGCAGGTTCCCTTTGCTGCATGTCGTCCCCCATTCTCTGTTTCTACCCCCTTCCTGTCTACACTTCAAATAAAGGCCACTAAAGTCCTATATAATATATAATAGATAGATTTAATGCTGAGGAATTAGTGCAGGACTAAAAATCCACCAACCCATTTTTTTTGTCTCAAATCTTTTCCAACTACTTAGCTTCATTACAACTGCAAATCTTTGAATTTGAGCTGTGTTGCTTTAATTTACATTTTGTAGACATGTTGTCTTTCTTTACCAGTGCAGACGATCGTTTCACCGGCGCCATGGACACCAATGTAGTGATTAGACATGATGGTCAGATGATGTGGGATTCGCCAGTTATCACCAAGAGCTCGTGCAAGGTGGATGTTTCTTTCTTCCCATTTGACGGCCAACAGTGCAGGTTCACCTACGGCTCTTGGACCTACAATGGCAACCAGCTTGACATCCTGAATGCCATGGAGAGTGCTGACCTGGCTGACCTGGTGGATAATGTGGAGTGGGAGGTGCTCGGCATGCCTGCTAAAAAGAGCGTTGTTCAGTACGGCTGCTGTGCCGACCCCTACCCAGATGTGACTTACACACTTAACCTCAAGAGAAGAGCTTCTTTCTACGTTTTCAACCTGCTTATACCATGTGTGATGATCTCTTTCCTGGCTCCGCTGGGCTTCTATCTGCCTGCCGACTCCGGAGAGAAGGTTTCTTTGGGTGTCACCGTAATGTTGGCACTCACTGTCTTTCAGCTTTTGGTTGCAGAGATCATGCCACCATCAGAGAATGTACCACTTATAGGTGAGGGTAATAAACAGAGGTCAAATTCCAATTTGTGCTTTTACTCTTTTAATTTGTCTTTTATGATTTGAATCCTCAGGAAAATATTACATTGCAACAATGACCATGATCACAGCCTCTACTGCTCTGACCATCTTCATCATGAATATCCACCACTGTGGACCAGATGCAAAGCCCATTCCCAAGTGGGCCAAAAAAGTCATTCTGCAGTACATGGCCAGGATGTGCTTTGTGTATGAGGTTGGTGAGAACTGCATGTCACCACAGCCAGAGAAGCATGATACTCCACTTGCAAAGAACTGCACCATGAATGGACAGGCAGGACCAAGCAGAGAGGACCAAGTCCTCAAAATGGAGAAAGGACAGGAGACAGGGGACTGCATCACCACAGAGGAGAAAGAAGACATGGATCAGATGACAAGCCCGATAGGCTCTGTTGGGGGAAACCTGATTGGCCATTATGGTGCTTGGAAGAATGATAATTTACTGAGCATGGAAAGTCAAGATTCAGATGGTCCAAGGAGATGTAGGAAGGGAGGAGTAAGTGATGGAGAGAGAAAAGATGGAGAAATATTTAGCAACACACACAGCTTGGAGGGGCTGCTGCATAACATTGAATATATCGCCAACTGTTACAGAGATCAGAGGGCCACTCAGAAAAGGACTGGAGAGTGGAAGAAAGTGGCCAAAGTTCTAGATCGCTTCTTTATGTGGTTATTTTTCATCATGGTGTTCTTCATGAGCCTCCTCATCATGGGTAAAGCTGTCTAACTGCAGTCAAACTCTGTAGCCTACTTGTTTTATCCCAAAATGTAGTAGTAGCCACATGTTCACACCTCAATTATTTTTGTAATCCATTTATTGAACTCGTGTTGTTTCTACAAGTTAAATGAAATATATGACACAATTGTTTCTGGTTTATGTCATTGACAATTTTTGCAGGAATACTGCATAAAATGTATTATATTAGTCTGTTAAAATAGTTGAAAGTAGTTTCTTATTCTGGTATTTGACATGTATTCAGTTTTTCTTTTGTCTTTCAATAATAAAATAATTATCACTTTCTGTGAAGAATTTCCAAAATTGTTATTTTTGTTTTACTTTTTATTCATGGACTGAGCAACAATAAAAAAATAAACAAACACTTATGGTATACACCACTGCCACAAATAAGATATCATTATAAATTTGAAGGAAAAAAGCATCTTAGTAGCTGTATAAAATGTACATCCCAAAAAGTATTATGCTGGAACAGAATAAAAATAGAACAAAGCCATAAATACAAAATATGTGTGCTGATCTGGTCGTTTCCTGAAACAGAGCTAATATTTAGATCTTTGAGTAATGTTGAATCATTTGCAGATATTGAATCTTTCTTCTTCATTTTATTTTTTTAGCAATTGCAAAAGTACATCGGGCCGATTCATTCTGACCTTTCAATACAGAGGGTGGTTCACTTTTTTATTTTACACCTAATTATAGCAGATGTCAAACGGTTGAAAAAATATATATATATAATTATTTTTCAACTTGCAGTTTGCTCGTACATGCAGATTTGTTAAGAACATAAAGCTCCTGTCAGTTTGACTCATTTCCCTGTATTTTTAGTTGATGCACACAAACACGAGTCAAGCTATATGTGAAAAGTTGCCAATGATTATTCTTTTTACATATCTTTTTAAAAGATCCAGTGACAAAAAGAAAAAGAAAAAAAAAACAAGAGTTTGAATTAATGTTTACTCTTTTAGTTTCTAACACATTTTTATGAGAATCTGTAAAGTTTAAAGGCAGTAAATGCTCTATGTGACACAAACTGGTCTTTAAAAATGGCTCACATAGTTTCCTGGGAATAACACAATCAGGTAAATTAAAAGTGTAATAACTAAAAATGTGTATGTTTTCAGTCTTTAATTTATTTGTTTGCAGTTTACAAATGCATCACACAACTGAAACATGCTGTGGAAACACTGTTACAGTGGCTAAAAGCATTTAGCCATGCACCTTTTTACACTTAAAGCAAAGTAAGAACAGGGCAAAAAGATATTAGGTTCTAGTCACTTTTCTCCTCAGTATTTGGATGATTTTATCTCGCAATGATCTTGTTTGCATTCCATAAATTATTGGATTTAAATTGGCAGGGACAACATGAAATAAAATATATGCAATCTTCCTTAAATCTGGATAATCTGGGAAACGGTGTAATATAATTGTTAAAAACCCAGACCACAGCATGATAAGGTAAAGAACTAGATGGCTTGTGCAGGTTTGCAGTGCTCTGTTATTCAGTTCTTTGCTTTTCTTCATCCAGCAGATGAGAGCTATTCTGACATACGTAATCATTATACCTCCCATTGAACAAGTGAACAGCAGCACAGTGAAAAAGAGCCCATATATGTTGTTGATGGACACATCCTCACAAGAAAGCTTGAACAGTGATGCATTGTCACAATATGCATTTTGTATAACAGATCTACAACGGGACAGCCTCACTGTGAGACCTATCAACACGGACACGAGCACTAAAGACACCCCCCAAGCAGTTGCCGACAGCCCGATTACAGTTCTGGTAGTCATAATTGAGCAGTACCTCAGGGGGTGACAAATTGCTACATATCTGTCAATTGCCATGATGACGAGAATCATGTGTGATGCTGATCCAAACGTGTGGCTGTGAAAAGCTTGAGCCACACATTGGCTGTAGGTGATAAAACGCTCTGTTGAAAGCACATGAGCCATCAGCTGAGGCAGCAGGACCGTGTTACCAATCAAGTCGTTCACAGACAGATTGCAAAACAGAATGTACATGGGCTGGTGCAAACTCTTTTCAGTGATGATGAGTGCAAGAACACCAAGGTTAGAAAAGAGCAGGCAGGAGTAAACAAAAAGAAGCAAGAAAAACAGAGGATAAGTTAACTCTGGAGATATTTCAAATCCTTGGATCTCGAGGATGTCACTTAAAATTGTTGTGTTTTTGTCCATTTTGCTTCATTTGGTGGAAAATCTAAATTAGGAAAAAAGAAAAAATATCTACAATGATCTCAGAGTACATAGTGCATATGAAAAAAACAGCAAATATGTTGTCTTGACATGTATTCAGTTTTTCTTTAATCTTTCAAAAATATGTCTTTCAATAACATTATAGATTTCAGGATTAAAGACAGAGCATGGCGGCATTACATGAAGCAAAAATGGGACCCCATATGTAGAGACTTTCTTTAAACATATGTACAGTTAATACCTCACAAACATTTAAACCAGACACTGGTACCCAGCTGTATGACATGTATGATAAATACCTTTCCTCAAAGCTAGCAGTTGTTTTCTTCAGGGTGAGAAACCTTTGATATCTCTTGACTGTCTTCAACATTTGAGCTCCAATTCTTTACGTAACAAGAGTTTGGCTTGATTGAGCTGCATTGAATATGAAAGCTTCAGTTATATAGTTGTTTTGTTTTTTTTTGTCTGGGCTTATTCAGTCACGTGTTGAAGAGTCTTTTACAGAGGCCCTGAGGGGCGAAGGGAAGCACAACAACACTGAACAGAATACAAAGGCAAAAATATAATGTTTTGGACAACACACCAACTTTTTAAAAAGACACATTTCAGAAAGCGTAGCATCACAATCGGTTTTTTATGATGTAGAAACTTTGCTTTTGATGCTTTTTATTCTTTTTATAAGGGCCCGAGCACTCACAGTGCGAAGACCCTATTGTATCTGTAGGAATTTTCCTTTTCTTTTTCCTTTTTATTTTTACGACGAAAGGAGGGTCTTTTTGCCCCCCTAAACGTGCCCAAAAAGTCCCCAAATTTTGCACGCAAGCCAGGCCTGGCGAAAAATTTGATATTTAATGGTTTGCATTAATGGGCGTGGCAAAATGGCTCAACAGCGCCCCCTAGAAAACTTTGTGCCTCAAGCCCCACAATACGGTTTGACATACGTACATGAAAACACACCTGTATCATGTCGCAACTTAAAGAAAATTCTCTTGGCCGAAACTGAACAGGAAGTCGGCCATTTTGAATTAATCGTGTAATTTTGGCGCAATTTATGCCATTCCTTCGGCAGTTAATACGGCCCGAACCGTAACGTGGACCCAGGTGTGTTATACATCATCTCCATCCTGCGACGACGCGCATTACTTTTCTCAGTCAAAAGCGTTACTGTGGCGATAATAGATGCCAAAAAGCGCGGCCCCACTTCATCTGGTTGGTCCATATTTAATAGTTCCTACTTTCTGCCATAACTTTTGAATGGTGTGATATAAAGAGTCATGGGTGGTGTCATCTGACTCGGTATTGAGTACTTGACCTTCATTAGCCTTAATTAGCCCCGCCCCTTCTTCTGATTGGTCAATATTTGATAGTCCCTATTTTTTACTATAACTTTTCAATGGTTTGACATAGAGAGTCGTGGGTGGTGTCATCGAACTCGGTTTTGTGTATTTAACCTTCATTGGCATGAATTAGCCCCGCCCCTTTTTCTGATTGGTCGATATTTCATAGATCCTATTTTCTGCCATAACTTTTGAATAGTAGGACATACAGAGTCGTGGGTGGTGTCATCTGACTCGGTTATGACTCCTTCACCTTAATTGGTGCAAATTATCCCCGCCCCTTCTCCTGATTGGTTGATATGTGATAGTTCCGATTTTCTGCAATAACTTTTGAATGGTTTGACATAAAGACTCGTGGGTGGTGTCATCGGACTCAGTTTTGAGCCCTTGTCCATAATTGCTGCAAATTAGCCCCGCCCCTTCATCTGATTGGTCCATATCTGATAGTTCCTACTTTCTGCCATAACTTTTGAATGGTTTGATATAGAGAGTCGTGGGTGGTGTCATCCGCTAAATGTCCAGGCCTGAAGAATCTACATGCAAGTCATACAAGCACTTCCACTGCAGCACGCCTGAACTTGCACAAGGGTGGGAGGGCCCGTTCATCGCTGCTTGCAGCTTTAATTATTATTATTCGTTTGTTTCCTTGTATTATATGAAATACAGGGGAAACTTTAATGGAAAAAAATGAGACTCGTGTCAAATCTGATTCTTTTAAAAGAATTGTGTTCTTTTGCAGATGTAGTGACTCAGATTTGGACCTGGCTACTCCTTCAGACTGGTCCGTACAAACAAACATCAAAATCTAATCAGTGAGATGGGACCTTGTTGACTCCAACTACAAATAAATATATCCAAAATTGACAGAAAATATATATCTAAGATATACAATGATCCTTTGAAGAGACTTAAACCATGACTTCTGCAACAATTCATTGCCCTTTGGGGTATTAATGAAGTTTTCTGAATTTAAATTGAATTAATATGGTTTCTCCTTTTAAAAATCAACAAAACAGCCAAAAAAAAAGGAACAAAACAAACAAAAATACACAAACACCTTCTAAAGTTCTCCTACTTTTGTGTCAAAAGTTTCAACAGTCAGAAAACAACATTTATTTTATGGTGACATGAGTCATTGAGGAAGACGTTGAAGTTGTCGCGAGGGATAACCCGGGCCGGGAGTCCAATGTGGTGCCAAAGGGTTGTTTTCTTGCTGATTGCTGTAAAAACCTCAAATTAATGGAAAGATCACATCTGGAAATGTTGGCCGGCTTCACAGTTCCAGGGCAGTGAGTTGTTAACCTTACATGCTATCCATCAAACTCAACAGTCACAAGAGAAGTCACTTTTTCATTTTCCTTCTCTGGTCTAGTCAGCAGTTCACCAGACAAAAGCCATATCAGTAGGTGTTTTTAGCAAGGATAAAACATCTAGCAACTTTAGACAATTCTTTTGACCTTTTTATTGCAGCTTAAAATCATTTTTTAGCCACTTTAACCTCTTAGATAAGGTGTGAGAGCTTTTTCGCAGTACTTACAATTTTACTCTAATTTGTCAATAAATGGAGTAAAGTGGAAAAAAAAGAAAAGTATGCTATATTACTTCCCTTTGGAATATAGTAGATTGGAATAGATAATAAACTACAGATACTTTAGTTTTGTACTTCAGTTGTGTATGGAAGTGATAAGGTTTTTAATATTCAGCTATAGAAATCGTTTAAAAAAAAATATATCCAGAAATTTCAGTTTTAGGGATTTTAAATTCTCTTTTTTCCTTTTAATCTGGGAAGATCTTGACCGTGGTAGGTTTTTCCATTCTTTTTAAATTGAATTTACAATTTTTTTATTCTTTTTACAACTGTATGTGTCACGGGTATGGTGAGGACCCAAAAGCACCACAGGCAGAGGGGTCTGTAATGACTTATTATTCACTGCAGTCTTTAACAGTTTACTTTATACAGTGGCAGGGTGAAACGTCTTGGCTCACAGTGATCTTCTGCAAGATCAGAGAAGGAGTGAGCCTGGTGTCGCTGACTGATGGCAAAGCGCACAACTGGTGGATTACCTAGCTGGCAGAAATGTCCAGTGGTGAGCTGTGTAACCACAGAGCCGAGCAGGTGTGTAACCAGCAGGGAATAGGCGAAACTTGAGGTCGAAGACAGAAGGGTCGGGGACAGGCAAGGTGGGGAAGAGGTGATCAGTCCGGGGAAACCACTGGAAAATCAGGCATAACACAAGAACAATCTGGCACTGAAGCAAAGACTGGAGCAGGCTTAAATGCAGCCAGGGCCATCACAGGTGTGGACAGTTGGCCTGAGGAGGAGGCGTGGCTAACAGGTAGAGTGGAGCAGAGACAGGTGAGTGGAGTGATACCAGCAGACAGGAGATGAGCAGACTGTGACAGTATGCATATATATTAATGGTTTGTAATAGATTTGGCAAAATGTTAAAGTCACATAAATGCATTTTAATCTTGCAACAGATTTTTTTTATTTGTTTTGTGCACGAGTATGTGTGAGGGTAAGTGTGTCCTTCACAAGCTTTCTTCACAGTCTTCCATTTTTCATTTACTGGTTCTGCCAAAGACTAAACTAAAATCTCAGATAAACACAAAAGAACAGAAAAGAAAGAAAAAAAAAAGACTGTGATGGTTGCTGTGTGGTGACTGTATGCTGCGCTATGATGTAATAACTTTAGAAGTTTATGTATCATGGTCTGTGCGATGTAAATATTGTTCAGAGATTCACCTAGTGGGAAAAACATATTATACAGAGATGTTAATACATTTTTCCACAACAGTCTGCTCCAACCACTGCTGTCAAAATAAGCTCCAGAAAAAGATGCTAACCAGCTAGGGTTGCCACCCGTCCCGTATAATACGGAAACGTCCTTTATTTGAGAAAAAAATATTGCGTACCGTATTGAACTAATACGGGACGCGATTTGTCCCGTATTTTCATTAACGCCCCATACACACGTCTGTCACACACACACATCAACACTAAATTGATCAATAATAACAAAATAAAACACAGGAAACATTAAGGCCAGCAAAATGTTTGTGGCGGGAGAACAGGACCTGCTCCGTCTGTGCCCAGATCTTTCTATGTGCCAGACAGCGCTGCGGGGAGGACTCGGGCTTCACCTCCAGGTAGGGGTTGGGAATTGGGAATTAAAAGTTCCGTATTGAACCAATACGGACACATATTATGCCAGGCCCGGTTCTACGATGGTGCATAAGCAAGCATTGCACCCTCAGTTTGTGTTTGCGTGCTCAGTTGAAAAGTAGAAAAGAAAACTGACAATGCGCCCGCGTTAAGCCTGATTTATGGTTCCGCGTTAAATCGACGGCATGGCTATGGCGATGGGTACGCGTGCGACGCGCACCGTACGTTCGCGTCCCCACGTATCCTACCCCATAAACTCTGCGTTGGTGCAACGCGGAACCATAAATCAGCCAGTGTCCGTCACTGCGTGCAGCAGTTACCTGCACCAGCAAGACGCTGCTCTCTGATTATGGCTCACAGTTTATGAAAACCCCAAATAAAAAATAAATTAGAGAATATGTTATGAAATCAATAAACAATTCCATCATCAAAATTATAACAAATAAAGGTTCAAAATATCATGCTTTGCATGTAATAAGACTAGGTAATATATTAGTTTCACCTTTTAAGTTGAATTATTGAAATAGATTAACTTTTACACCAAATTCTAGTTGAATTATTGAAATAGATTAACTTTTACATCATATTTTAGTTGAATTATTGAAATAAGTTAACCTTTACACCATATTCTAGTTGAATTATTGAAATAAGTTAACTTTTACACCATATTCTTCACCTGAAGCAATATTCTACACCTTGGCTGATGTGGACATACAGTATAGGAGGCTATTTCAGCTGCTATATGGTTGGCTGTCTGTACAGTCATGCAAGTTCAATGCTATTAAAGAACACGTTTTTTCATATAAAATAAACACATTTTTATGCAGTTTAGAAGTTTTGGGGCTTTCTTTTGGCTCCTGCGCTGCTGAAATTGGGGCGTCCTTTATTTCTATTTCTGAAAGGTGGCAACCCTATAACCAGCAGTCCTGTTGCTGACTTGCATTATTTTGAGACAACAAATTAAACAAAAAAAAAGAAAAGAAAATCCATACAAAGAAACTAAATACTTTTATTTCATTCACTGACTGTTTCTTTTCTACAGTAACTAACGCATATCAGTGTAAACCTCGGTCATGTAAAATTTCTTGAAAACAAAAAGGAGCATAGAAAAAATTCTTTGATGTGATTTTTTTCTTCGTGTGTACATTACAGAAACCGAAGACTCGCATCAGCAAAACTCCCTGGAAGTATATTTGTTAAGGTTTCCATAAAAACACCAAAAGAACTTGCAAACTTACAAAGAAAAGCTGATCTAAGGAATGAGCACAGTATAATTAGAAGATCAAAACAATTATCAGCTCAGCTTAAGGGTCCATCATGTCCATTTCTCTGGGGTGAGATCATTAGTCCTTCCTAATGTCCTGGTGTTCTAACTGGTCCTCTGTGTGTATGAAAACTGCTTTACTGGACTCTTATGACCACCATGATCTTTGCTCTTTTTCAGGTAGTAGTTTTCAGTTAGAACAAGCAATTCTGGTAAGGCTGAACAATTGCTTTATAAATATTCAATACAAATGTTTTAATATAGACTATTTAGATAATACCGTCAATATTTTATAAAAGCATTATCAGAAAAATAAAATCTTACAAAAAAGTATAAAGAAGCTAGGTTAAAAAGTTGAAATATTTGATTAATGACACTGTGATGAAAGTTAAATCAAATGTTTAACAGTTTTCATGTCAGTTGCGTTTTCGTATAAACATTTGAAACACGTATATGCCTGCCAGGGGTATTGATGAACAACATTCATCATCGACTGGAGATTTGCCATTTGTCCGGGGATTAATTACGATGTGAAACTGTTAATAACAATCACTGAATCACATCTCAAAGGAGCTCATTAATAAGAATGTTTTGACAAAGTAATGAGACTCCTGGCTTATGTAATTCTTCCTTTTGGAAGTGTATTTGGTTACAAATATCACTCACAGAAAAGTTTTCAAAAAACAACAAAAACTTTAATCTACTACTTGTTAATCTGTTTAACCTCTTTTGAACTGCAATATCTTTATTTTAAAAACTATTTTTATTAGGAAAATACAAACAAATCAAAAATTACATTGCCAAAAACGTATACACATGAAAGCTGAATTAGGCATTTTTTTCACCTTTTTGTGAAATCATAGATTTCACAAAAAGACCAATGCATACTTTGTTTTGTTTTGTTTTTCAAAGAACTGAATATTGTATATTTTGCAGCTTTGCAAAAGGTCCATTCTGGCTTACTACACAAGTTCAATTGCTCAACAGGATATCTGTGATAATCTGATTCTCCTCTTTATGAGTCAAGCACAAGCTTTCTGTATCTGAAGCTGGTCCAGGTTCTGTAGAATGAGTTATATAATAAAATAACCAACCAGCTCTCAGGAAAAGACATTTCAAATACTCTTCTGGGACAGTTGAAGCACTACACTGTGTAAGTCAGCCATGACATAAGCATTGGTGTACCTTTTGATACATTCAAAGACACTTGCTTTTGCAATTTTGGTTTTTCTTGGCCTTCATGTAGGGAGATTTCTTCATTCCTGGGATCTTTTCACAATATACATTTACAGTATATGGTGAAAGATTCAAGTTCTGTACAGATTTTGCTGCCACATCAGTGAAAGAAAAATACTGTCATTATTACGATATTAATTTATTGTATAAACAATTTCTTTTTCAAGTTTGTACAATATGTTATCACTGTATCACGTTTGAACAAGGCAGCACGGTGGCTTATTGGTTAGCACTTGTTGCCTTACAGCAAGAAGGTTCCCGGTTCGACTCCCAGGCCCGGCAGGAGTCTTTCTGTGTTTGCATGTTCTCCCCGTGCTTGCGTGGGTTTCCTCCAGGTACTCCGGCTTCCTCCCACAGTCCAAAAACATGCATACTAGGTTAATTGATGATTCCTGGTTTGGTCCTGTTTGTCTGTATATGTGGCTGGGATAGACTCCAGCGGACCCCCGTGACCCTGCACAGGAGTAATAACGTAATGATATATTAATCAAACATAATAATGTGATAAGATATTGTACAAATCTACCGCAGCGTTAGGAGTGGGCCTGATGGGGCTAGGTCCACCCACTCCTACTATTGGCCCACCCTGATCGACAGACAGAATTTTTACATTTATTTTTTGAATATCTAATTTTGTATTATTTTGATTAGTGGAATTAACATTTGGATTCAAAATGTAAACTAAAAATATTTCCTTTTTATGAAAATAAATCTTGTGAAGTCTGGACCAATCACAAGTCACAACACCCTGGTGCTGCGCCTGGTACAAATATAAAATATACATTGTTAGGGAATTAACATTTCACATTATAATGTGATATAACTCTAAATTTTCTCTAAAGATGGTGCCAGTTCTATGCTTCTGTAAGAAATACATGTTTTTATGCAAAAAAAAAGTGTTACCGGTACTCATGAAAAGTAGGATTTGTTTTGAAGGATCTTTTGCAAGACAGAACAGGCAAGTGTAATAACAGAACAACTAGGACATTTGTTTAGTTTTAAATTAATCCTTGCCTTCCTCAAAAATGTAAATGACTTCCTTTGTTATTTCATGGATAAAATACCTGTCATGAACAAATTTCAAGGGTGCTCTGAGGTGAGCAGTGCTTAAGGGTATACAATAACCTGCTCTCCATCCCTACCACCCCTGCTTCATTACAGCTGGTCTTCAAATGTCCTAAATATACAGACTCACATCAAACAGTTATAGGTTTAACTTGCTGCTGTCTTTTTTGTCAGCTGTCTATTGTTGTTTTCTGTCCTGTTTCCGCTTTATCTGTTTCCCATTCATTAGTTCCCTCTGTTGTAATCGATTCTTAGTCATATAAGGCAAGGCAAGTTTATTTATACAGCACAATTCAACAAGGTGATTCAAAGTACTTTAAAAAGGCATTAAAACATAAATGAAAAGCACGATTTAAAATCTAAACAAAAAAGAAAGAAATAAGAACAATAGATAAAATAAGATAAAATCAGTTGATGATTAAGTTTTGAAAAGTGCCAGTGCAGGTATGGAGCTTTATTCAAAGCCATTAAGTGCTTGGGGTACTGTATGTAATGTACATGAAAACAGACAAAGTAATTTCAGTAGCCATATGTAATTCACGATAGAACATAAACATTTTTTTCTTCAAAAGTCTGACTTTGTACAATTTTATGCAAAATATTAAAATTTTAAAGTTGATGAGAACAACTCACCTCAAAATGTTGGAACCTGTGCAACTCAAGGCCGGAAAAGTAAACAGGACTAGCAGGAAAAACATCTTGCAGCAAGTTAGTGACAGAATTATGTATGAAAAGCACATCCTAGACACACTCTCTCTCAGAAGTGAAGGCAGGAAGAGTTTCACCAGTCTGAAAAATAAATAGATAAATTCTGGAACAGTTACAGATAAATGTTCCTTAGAGTAAAATTATGAAGACTTTTAATCTTTCATCATATGCAGAATATTGAAGAGAATAGCAAGGGATGATGGCAAAAATTTGTATTGGAGGTCATGCTCCATTATAGGCTGTCATGATTTTATTGTGGAAATCACTGAAGGGGCTCAGGGGCAATACTAGAAATCACTATCTAAGAACACATGCCTTCCCATGCCATCTGCTAAAGCTCTCTCATGCAATGTGACCTAGAAACACTATGCACTTCGCTAGACCAATGCATACGTATTTAAAATGGACTGAAGAAAAATGGAAAACTGTCCTGTGGTCAGACAAAATCTGAAATTCTCTTTGGAAACCATGAACACTGTGTTCTCCGGACTACAGATGAGAGGGACCGTTAACCAATTGAGAGGGACCGGACTACAGATGAAAGGGGTGTATTAATGCCTTGTAATATGTTGCATATCTGGACAGGGATATGAACGGGATATTGCAATTTTAATGCAACACATGTTCCCATCCAGACAAGATCTTTCTCAGGATAGGCCTTGTATCCTTCAGAACAACAGTGCTAAACCAAATACTAGATCCATTACAAAAACATGGCTTTGATGGGAACAGTCCATGTTCTGAACTGGCCTCCCTGCAGCCATGGAGCACAGCCACTTATTAATCATGTATCAATCTTAATAAATCACTAAATAAATGAATCAACTTTCTTTTAAAAACAATCTGGGCTGTTTTTTTTTCCAAGTTTGAAAGCACAAATATTTTAAAGTCTAGTGTTTACTAGCTAATTAATCTGATTTCACACTTACTAGATTACTAGATTTCTACATTATTATTTTGTAGTTTCTAGATTACTAGATTTCCTACTCTAGTAATTCATTTTCAATAAATAAAAAAATATACCAAACAAAAAAACATAAAAACTTTCACAATCGTGTTCCTGTAAAACCTGAAAACACATTTTAGGTATCCAGTTGTGTGTTTGTCCTAGCAACGCAATTCATAATCCCAGAGGAAAAATGAAGAGAAATCAACAGCGGAGATGTAATAAAGCCAGACGGGCAGAGCTGGTTGCAGCAGTCCAAGCAGCCAAACTACAAGAACGATGTATTGATTTAAATGCGATTGCTGCGGACTCACCCCACCTGTCACTGCCTCTGACAATGACGGATTTTCATGAGCGCTTTTTGTGTAGTGATTTGAGTGAAAATGGAAAACAAATCATCTGGATTCAGTTCTCATTTAACCCTGGACCCATTTTTTATTCCACCTAGAGGAAAGTATCCCATATTTTTTCTCGGTATTGTGATTTACTTGTCTGGAATGTCCTGCAATCTGATCCTACTGACTTTAATCATACTGAAGAAGAACCTTCACAAGCCCATGTATTTTATCCTGTTCAGTCTTCCCCTCAATGATCTGATCGGCATAACTGCAATGTTACCCAAAGTACTTTCAGATATTGTTACAGAAACACATAAAGTTTACTATCCTCTCTGTGTTTTACAAGGATTCCTGCTGCATATGTACGGAGGTGGAATTTTATTTATCCTTGCAGCAATGTCTTTTGATCGTTACATTGCCATCTGCATGCCATTGCGTTACAGCTCTTTTATGACTCTGAGAACAGTTATTTTGATCATCTCTCTAGTCTGGGGTCTGGACTTTGTTTTGATCTTGTCACTTTTCTCTTTGCAGACAAGGCTCCCTCGCTGCAGATCTGTTATTAGAAATGTGTTTTGTGATAACCCATCTCTCCTGAAGCTCACATGTGGCGACACGACAGTCAATAATATCATAGGACTGTTTAACACGGCTGTCATGCAAGCTGTAAGTGTGTCCATTCAGGCATATTCCTACATTAAAATCCTGATTACTTGTATGGGTGCAAGTAAATCAGAAGAGAGGAAAAAGGCCATCAACACTTGTGTTGCACAGCTGCTTATACTTTTTATTTTTGAGATTACAGGAACTTTCACAATTTTATCTCATCGGTTCAAAAATGTCTCCACTGACTTGCAAAAGATCATGGGTATGCTGATATTTCTGGTACCGCCACTTCTAAATCCAATTGTGTACGGTCTTTACACAAGTGAAATACGAAACACTCTCCTGAGAATCTTGAAGAACAGAGTATCGTTATGAAGTTTTCACTGACATTACAGCGCTGGTATTGATTAATTTTTGGGTCAAAAATCAACTAAATCATGTAAAAAAAATGATGAAAGTCCTCAGATATATTCCAGTAAAAATATGGAATAGACAATGAATCGTACTAATAACAAGAACTTAAAGATTTAAGAAAAGTTTACCAAATAATTTTTTTTCTTTTTGCTACTTGTGTGAAAATGTTATCTTCTTCCTCTAAATTACCCAGTCACAGGAAATCTTTCTCCACATCTGAGATGTAATTAAGATATTAGTTTTAATTTTGCATAGACTGACTAGGTGTAAGTTGTGATGTAATTTAACAGAACATAGTGAGCCAAGGATGTTTAAGATGCAGTTATGAATAACATGATGAAAACTTGGTGCTCTGTCCATTTTATATAAATAATGACAATATTCTTGTTATAGTTTTAGTTGCTTTTTATTCAGTTTTTTTGAATTTTCACTTGGTATGTACAGTGGACTGTGTTAAGTACAACAATACATACTGTAGGTATATAAATGGTGTAAGTTTACCCTGTAACAATTTAAACGATTCCAAGTGTGCGTGAGCGTGTGCGTGTGCGTGTGCGTGTGCGTGTGTGTGACAAAATAAAATCCCAATATTCTGAAACAGTTAAAGTTCATCATGTGTCACTTGTGCAGGTTTGTAGAAACACATTGTAGTACATTAACATACAATTCCAGATCAGGGGCCACAGTACAATCTTGCCATTCATTTTGGTGTTTATTGTGGGCTTAGGTTGAAGACCAACAGTGTCCATAGTCAGAGGCTTCTTCAGATCGGCTGCAACACAGACCGCTCAAGAGATTCTTTATGTCCAACAGCAATATATCTTTACAATAAATCTCTGAAGAGACTTAAGTCATGGATATTCAAATATTTTCATAGAATTTTTTTTTTGGATGGTGAAGTACAAATGTTAAAATTACAGACTTTACATCACATGTACAACCATATGCAAAAACAGAAGAAGAGAAAAGAAAAAAACACAATAGTAAACCTTACTACTACATCAAATGGGACGGGAAGGTAGATGGTTAAAGGCCAGGGTTACCTTGTGCAGGCATAGAGGGTTCATTGAAATAGTAAAATGGCTTCCACATGTTATAAGATGTCTTAGCATAGCCTTTCAGTAGTTCAATTTCTCTATAGCTTTAAATGGGCCAGTACTTCCTCAAGCCAGTGTTTTGAGTCTTAAGTCATGAAAGCAACTGCAACAATTAATTTTCCTTCAGATAGTAATAAAGGATTTTCTAGTTTGAAATAATTTGTCTTTCACTTTTGTTTTTTGTTCCAGTAAATGTTGGAATCACTCTATTTTAATTGCATTTTCCATATCATCCCAACTTTGTTGTCAAATAGTCAGACCTCAGTGTTTAGTGTCATTAGTGAAACACAAATGGCATGAACTGGCTGATGTTGGTCAGTTTATGTAGCATAAGCTTATGTCCACATTGTTTGATTGGATGTGATGTCCAACACCAAGAATATCAAATTTATATGGACATATACAAAATATCTATTTTACGCAGCAGCGTGGGACCACATTTTACCCAACTTGTATGGTCCTCCACATAGGTTCTGGATCTAGGATTTTTGTTTGGCTAAAACCAACAAAACCTTATGGACAAAGGCCAGGACAACAGGTGCTAGCAAACAAGTCCCTTCACCAAGTTTGGCTCCACTGTGGGACTCCTGTAACCCCTGCCTGGGCAAGAAACATGGTGCTCCATGTTTTGATTTATCCAGTTCATTTGAATCGCTCTTAGTCTGGCTTATCCTACCGCATCAGTTTATCTTGAAATACACCACGGTGGGAAATTGCCTCCAAAAACATAACTCCTATGATAATTTAGGCACCGTGATGATGTGGCAATTAAAACAGGGGAGGTTTCTTTCTTGAAAAAAAAAAGTTTATTTTTATTCCACCAATTCACGTCAAAGTTGTATGAAGGCATTTTACACACAAACTAGATAAGGCTCTGAAAATTCAATCCTATTCAGTAAGTCCAGTTTGAGTTAATAGGACAGTAACCTAAGGCCACATTTACACGTAGCCGGGTATTTACAAAAACTGATATTTTCCCCTCTACGTTTTCAAAAATATCCTCGTTTACACGGACCCGCATGAAAACGCTGTTAACGTCATGCCAGCCAATCAGAATCCTGGAAAAACATCAACAAATGACACGTGTAACTTCCAGTTAAGGCTGATTTATGGTTCCGCGTTACACCAACGCAGAGCCTACGGCGTAGGGTACGCAGCGACGCACACCGTACGGCGCGCTTCGCCGCGTACCCTACGCCGTAGGCTCTGCGTCGATTTAACGCGGGACCATAATTCAGGCTTTACTTCCAAGACGGAACGAGAGTCTTTCGTTTGGAGTGACAGAGAAGTGGAGTTACTTTTAAGTGTGACTTTAGAATATAAAACGGGTAAAATACAAGAAAATATTGACGGTGGCCAAACTAATTGTAAACACAGGTCGCACACATGACGCTGGTGAGTTTCTAGTGCATAATGTGACGTTCTGAAGCTTAAATCTCCGTTTTCCTCTGTTTTCCTCCGTTTTCGTCCGTTTTCCTCTGTTTAGACGCAAACGTGAAAACAGAGTTTTTGAAAATCTCCACTTTGGCCGGCGTTTTCAGAAATGATCGTTTTTGGGGGCTTTGACCTCCGTTTTCGTGTAAACGAACGGCCAAAACGCATGAAAATGCCTCAGTTTTTGCTCCGTGTAAACGGGGCCTAAGCAGGGATGCCCAGTTTTCTTTCTCCTTGGCCACTTCATTCAGCTTATCTGGAAGGATCCCAAGGTCTACTACCAGGGGTTTTCTACCAGTGGGACGTGATGGGAAAACCTTACCAACAAGTCGTCCAGGAGGCATCCTAACCAGATGAACCTCACCTGGGTGCTCTTATGTTGGAGCAGCGGCGCTACTCTGAGCCCCCTATGGATGATTGAGCTTTTTACGCTATCTCATGAACCCAGAGATTCTGCGGAGCCCAGGCCCGGCTATAAAGAGCTGGCTCCCTCCTCTCTTCTCTCTCTTCTCTCTCTTCTCTCTCAAGCCCTGTCCACTCTCCCATGAAGTTCTCTATGAGCTATGAAGAAGACCACAGCTCCTACTTTAGCATGAAAAGCTAATAGCTATGGGCCAGCCTTCACCAATATCGTGCCTAAGAAGCGTCTGTTGGCCTGGAAATGGCAACCACAGTCTGCAGTGCTGCAATAAGTGCAGCGATCTCCAGATGAGCAGAACGAGGGACTCTTGCATGCCCTGATGACGTGAACGCCTTCGGACCGACCTGGAGCTGAAGGAGGTCCAGCTGCGGTGCCAATGCTGCATCCCCTCATCCACATGGAGACGAGGAGAGCAGGAGAGAGAGAGACGCTCTTAAACCAGGATCACCTGTGGAGCGTAACCATCCAGCTGTTCACCAAGGAACACTGGCCTGCCAGACAAAACCACCTTTTTCATCACTTACAAATATCCACATAACAAACTGCGTTGTGTCTGGGCAGAGAAACATAGTTAAAACATTTAACTAGTTTAGTTTTACGCTGTGAGCCGAACAGCTGATCCCGTCACAACTGGGTTTATTAGCTTAAGCGTGTTTGTTTATTTTATCGTTTGTCTATTGCTGCATCCATTTTGCTGGATATTGATGACATGTTCTTCCACAACAGAAAACAAAGCCCTTCCTTATTTCCCAGTTGAATGACCAGAGCGCACATGTGAAGTCAGTTTCGCATTGGTGCATCTCTGTGTGGGAAACATCAGACGAGCTTGGTTTTCTGATGGGGAGAAGTTATCCTAGTGTCTTGGGTTTTAATTTCTTCTCTATTCCCCTCCTTTTCTCCTACTAACCCCAGCACCCACACGCACAGTCTTATCTTGGCCATAAGGCCTCTGAGTTCTTTTGTTCATCTCACTGGATGAGACGAAATCTCGTCTGCCATTTTGAATCACGCGAGACTCAATCACCATGTGACTCCATCAGCCATATTTCTTTTGCCCCACCACGTGTATGAACAGCCATCGTGACACACACAAACACACACGTACAGTATATAATCTGAAGTTTGTGTTTAATGTTTAGTTAGTTGTTTGCTTATGTGTAGTTTAAGTATCAGAAACTTCATCCAAAGTGTGATTTCGTTATCTTTTAACACTTGTGTAAATGAATTCTGATTCATTTGAATGAGATAAGTTGTTTGTGTTTATTTTGCACATATGTGTTACATTTGCTGGTGTCAAAGGCCTGTGCTTGGACTCCTTCCTTCACTGTTACTCTATAGCATCAACCCTGGCAACAGGCTTGCACGCATAGAATAACAGCTACTTTGAGACTGATTGTGCTGTTTAGTTATTATTTCCTCATAATTCAGGTGGTGCCCTGTTTGGATTTATTCATTTTGATAATTTATTTTGATAATATTTATTATTAATTGTAATAACTATCGTAAGTAAATTATTAATAACTTTCTAATAACTGATCCAGGACTCCCTTTGTTGCACAACAGATTGAATAGTAAATCGAGAGCTTCACATTTTTACTTTGTTCCTTTTTCCACCATGATAGACTGATGTAGCACATCACTGCTGGTGATCCACCTGTCAATCTCCCAGTCTACTCTTCCCTCACATGAACAACAGGTCATTCAACTTGAGTCAAATTCTAAACATATGTAATGCCAGGTTATAGAAATAAATAATATAATTAAAAAGTCCATCAGATACTGTTGGATCTTCCCTTTTATGCAATCGTTTTACTGTGCAAACACAAGGCAACAAAGGAGAAGAAAACTCCAGGTTAACAGGAAGAAAAAAACTCCTGCAGAAGCTGATTTAGGCTGGATGTCTGCGTCGACCGGTTAGGGTCTGTGGTGACAAGGAAGAGAAACCAACAAACACAGTGAGTTTGGTCCAGGGATATCTGCCTATGAGACACAAAGCTGAACAGTGTTAAATGTGATTATGTCACCATAGCAAGCTCTAACTATTTGCTAATTGCTTTCTCAAAAAAAAAGAAAAGTTTGAAAACTAATCTTAAATGTAGAGTTGGTTTCTGTGTCACAAACACAAATTGGAAGCTGGTTCGTGCTTCTCTGTGGACTCACGCCTACACCTCAAGGGTAATAATTGTCTACTTATAAAACAAAGTCTTGTCACAATACAGTAGGTGACAATAAAACATCATACTGCAACAGGTAAGAACCCACATGTATCAGTGCATAGCAGTTAATCTTTAAACAGCTTGTTCATAAAACATTTCTTTCAGGTGAAGACCGGTCTGCAATAAGTAAGTGGACAAAATATTTTAGTAAAGACTGTATCATTATGTTTGGGAATTCATCTTCAGAGGGCTTACTTATGCTTGCAGTTTTGGGTTTACCTTCTACACACATTTATCCAGCTTTTGTTTTTGGAACACTAGCCTATCTATTTATTGTTTTTTGCAATGTATTGGTATTAGCAACAATAGCTGTGAATAAAAAGCTACATAAACCTATGTTTATCCTTCTGTTCAACCTACCCATTAGTGACATAGTGGGTGCAACTGCTTTTTTTCCTCACTTTGTGTTCAGCGTTGTGTCACAGAACAGATTGATTTCATCTCCTGCATGTATTACTCAAGCTTTCTTCATCCATTTCTATGGAACAGGAAACCTGCTGGTCTTGAGTGCGATGGCATATGACAGATATGTTGCTATATGTTTTCCACTAAAGTATAACACTATCATGAGCTCCCCAAACTTAATTAAAATTACTGTTCTAATATGGTTCATTAACTTTTCAATGATGCTTCCACTGTTTATTTTAGTTGCACGGTTCAAATTTTGCAGGACAAATATAGCAGACATTTACTGTAATAATCCATCATTAATGAAATTAATCTGTCAAGACATCAGGGTGAACAACTATTATGGAATAGCTACCATGTTTCTTCTCATGGGTGGTCCACTGTTGATTATTATGTACACATATGTACAGATTTTACGCACATGTGTGATGACTAATCACATAGATGCCAGGAAAAAAGCGATTCAGACCTGTGGTACACATTTAGCTGTTTTTCTACTTTTACAAATAAACACAGCCTTTACGTTAATTTCTCATCGCATTGAGAATGTGTCTCCGTTTCTGAGAAGAGCTCTTGGAGTGTCTGTTTTAATTTTTCCTCCTTTCTTGGACCCAATCATTTATGGCCTGAAAACCAGAGAACTGAAGCAGGGTATAAATATGTTCCTCAAAAGAAACTTTGCTTCAACAAAGTAGTCACTATTCCCATATTGTCTGTGTGTGTGTGTGTGTGTGTGTGTGTATGTGTGTGTGTGTTTAAATTACAATATTACACTTTTGATACACATCCTCTCATATGACCATGAGGTACAGTTTTCTTTGTCTCCTATTTTTTTTTGTTTTACCAAAAGCTGCATAGACACAATTTGCACAGCTGTCTGTGTGGTTCTGGGCTGTAGGAAATATTCATGCGGTGCTCTGAGTAGATCATACATAAAGCAGGACAGGATTAAGGGGGAAAACCCCCTCCACTTTTTTTTTACAGCACATTAGGAAGGAGGAACAGGTCTGCAGTTGCAATGGTATTTGTGTTAAATTCACTGTCTGTATGTTTTTGTGAGATGCCATCAATGCTTCACCAGTATGCACATTTGCTCAATTCAAACCCTCTGGTGAGTTGTATGTATTTTAAATTACTTCATGTAGTCCTGTGAATGTAACTTGAAGCAAATCTATCACCGTAATAACTTTACATTTAAAGGAGCATGAGGCTCCTTTTAAGAAATGAGACTCTCTAGCGCCACCCTTCACCACGACGGCCGCCGGGGGTACTGCAGCCAACAGTGAAGCTGGCACGGGAGAACGGGGAGAACGCGCATGCAACGTCATTTGACATCACATCCGCAGGACAGCGCGGGAAACTCGGCCCCAGCACTGCAGCCCATTTTGCAGCACACAGCCTGTTCAAGGCAACGGAGAGATACACTAGAGGGCTCATTCGTTTTGGTTTGGAACGCTTCATCTGACCTTATTACTAGAAAACTTAAAACATTTACGAATTTTTTTCATAAATCCTGCCTCAATCCTGCCTCAAGCTCCTTTAATGTGTAAATATAAAACTGACTTTTAAATATGGCTTGCGTTTAATGTTTGTTTTAATATTTTGTCTGTGAGATTTTGTGATTCCTTTGACAAGTCAATAAAAATGTCTGATACAGATGAGTCAAATGGCCATGTACACTCCCTATTGTGGTCAATGTAGAATCAATTATCAAACTAACATGCGTGTTATCTTTGGGGGGGGGGACTCAGAAATGAAGCTGGTAGGGCGTTCCCAGAAAAAAACGAATATTTAAACAACATAGAAACTCAACACAGAGGTGTACTGTATCTCATACTGATTTAAGAAACTAAGTACACCCATAGTGCTTTCATAGGCGTTAAGATGATAAATAGCTACGTGTTGATGCAAATCACATGTGATAAATTAGCTGATCATCAGCAAGTTATTTAAAAAATATATACATTAAGGCCAGTTCAGGAAAGAAAAAAAAGGGATGTACTGGTCACTGGCGCTAAAAGTGAATGCAAAGCCCAATATGGCACTGCAAGTCCTGTTGTGAATCAATTTATTGGACAAAACAATGGGAAAGAAAGATCAATCTATCCATCCATCCATTGAGTCTTGGTTATCTAAGATCGGGTTGCTAGAGGCAGAAGTCTGAGCAATAATCCCAGACCTTTTCCATCCTAGCCAGCTCCATAATCTCCTCCTGGGGAACACTGAGGCCAGCTGAGATACAATCTATCCAGTGTGTCCTGGGGCCTCCTCCAAGTTGGACATGCCCAAAACAACTCCCTAGGGAAGTGTCCTTGAGACTTAGGCCCAATCCCACCAATACTCCCCATACTTTCTTTCACTAGCCCTACTTTCTTTCACTAGCCCTACTTTCTATCACTACCCCTAAAAAAGAGGGGACAGGTTTTAGGGCACTTGAAATCTTCCCAGGGCCCTGTCCCAATACACCCACTACTCCTACTTTCAGCACCACCCCTAAAATAAGGAAGCTGAGAGCCAAAAGCTGTTTTCAGCTTTAGTGCTGTTAATATGCCACTTTATTAAGTTTTTAATATTTTTTCAGGCGTAAAAGTAACCGTTAAGATCCCCAACCTGGGCTCAGTTTATCCAAATAATGTCTGTTAAGAAATTTGACCCGATGTTTTCGGAAATGAGAAGAGACGCCAGCTCGGAGCAGAAGCAGCTCACGTACAGACATGATCGCCCTGTACCGTCGTCCCAGGGGAGAAACCTGCAGCTCTGTTGAGAATTACCGCTGGCTGAAATAAATCATTTAGGAAGATAAATGTTGGTTTAATAGATGAAATCTAACAGTTGTAGCTACGCCTGTTAAGAAATTTGCTCCTTTCTGCCTGCCGGCTCCAGAGCTGATTTATGGTTCCGCGTTAAATCGACGCAGAACCTACGGCGTAGGGTACGGTGTACGCATGGGTCGCCGCGTAACATCGACACAGAGCCTACGGCGTAGGTTACGTAACCTACGGCGTAGGCTCTGCGTTGGTGTAACGCAGAACCATAAATCAGCCTTTATTCTGGCGAGGTTTGAAAAAGACTTCGCAACAACGGGCAAGCAAGTGATTATGTACATTCACTGAGTGAATATTATGAAAGTAAAATATATATTTCTCACTAGAAATGTAATCAAAACGCATTTTTATGCAGAAACTAACAAAAGATATTTATTTTATTCACTAAAAATTAAGAAATGTCAGCCATGTTTTTATTTTTGATTCAGTCCGCAAATGACGACGAAAAGCATTCTGGGAAATTTTTCTGTCCCTAGATCAAACTAGTGAGCATCCGAAAACACTCAATCTGTAGGGATAAATTCATAGCCACTGCACTACTTTTCTTCACTACCCCTAGGTGGAAAGAGGAATTGGGACACCACTACCCTCACGGGAACGCGCAAAATTTAGGGGTAGGGATGAAAACTAGGGGTAGTGATAGTATTGGGACAGGGCCTTACTCACTAGATACCTGAACCACCTCGGCTGGCTCCTCTCAATGTGGAGGAGCAGCAACTTTACTCCAAGTCTCTCCTGTATCGCAGAACTTCTCACTGTCTCAAATGGAGAAGCCAGCTACACAAGCAGAGGTTGATCTTATTCTTTCAGTCACTACTCACAATTCTTGACCATAGGTAAGAGGAAGCGTAGATTGACTTGTATGTAGGAGGCTGAGAAGTGTGATTCCCCCATAGTTGGAACATACCCTCTGATCCCCCTTTTTAAAAAGGGGGACCTACCACCCCAGTTTGCCAATCACGAGAGACTATCCTTGATGTCCATAAAATATTACAGAGATGTGCCAGCCAACACAGCCCAACTTCATCCGGACCCTTAAGGAAGTCAGGGTGGACTCCACCCTGTCCCTGAGCGCTGCCACTGCCAAGCTTTTTAGCTACCTCTGCAACCTCGCCTCCACAAATTAGCGAGCCCGCCCCCGAATCCACAGAACTCTCTAATTGAACGCTGTTTCATTCACGGCAAAATACATGAATATATACATAAATAAATAAATATTCCTATAGATAAATTTATGACGATGAAAAAAATTTAAAACTATATAAATTCATAAAATTATATATTTCAAATTAAATTTTATTTATTTCATGACACTTTTTTTTCAGTGCTTGGGTTAATTTTTTTCTTTTAAATTTAAATTTGACGTCTGAGGAACTGAGTGCCCTTTTTCATCGTTCTTTACATAGTGCCATTTCAAAAGGAAAGTAATTCTAAGACCCTAAGACAAGTTCAATTCAGTCCAATTGTGAACAATAAAGTTCCGTTCAAGTATTTTCAGATCAGTCCAATTCCTTGGAATTCCGTTAATCAAATTAATTTCGAAAGTGTCCAAATTCAAAGTTCCTATTATACCAGTTCATAAAAAAGGACATACACAGAACAGACCATGGTGGACACTAAAGTCTGATTAACAGTCATATCATAGATTACGTATAATTTCCATTTAAAATAATTTTTGTGTATCATATTTACTGTTTTTTTTTATTGTTCTTGTAACTAACATAATTTGTTCAATTTCTTAACCCCAAGTGAGCAAGTGCTTTACAATCAGAAGAAAAACTTTATCATAATCCAGAGTACTCCTGGGAACAGGATGATGTAAAAAAAAAAACAAAAAAACAACCCCATCCATAAATATGCTGGTCCTTCTGAACATCTCACCAGTTAGTCTCTTCCAGCGACATGACAACTGGTTGAAATTGAACTCCAATCCAAACTTTATTCTGCTTGAGGAAATAACTCTTTTCTTTCTGTCTTTTGCTCCTGGGGTTTTTATTGTAATACATTCACAATTATTTAGAAAATGTTAATTTGTAGTTAGTGTATACATTGAATATATGTGGACTTAAAGAGCGATGATGTATGTATGTAGCTTTTAATTGGGTTGGGTTTTTTCTTTAATGATGACAATTTAAGATCTCTTTAAGTGATGAATCAATGAAAGTTTCACACTTTATGATTCATTAATTATTTTTTGTATTATGGTCTCTTACGTGCCTGTTAAGTAAATGCTGTACAAATATATATGTTATGATACTATTCATTATTTTTCATGAATACAGGTAGGAAGAGTCTAAAAATGAGTAGCCTTTACAACACATCCTCTGTTTTACAGCTGAGAAGCTTTAATCTTACTTCGGAAAATGTATTCCCAGCATTTCTTTTTGCAACTCTCAGCTACATGATTATACTCTTCTGCAACCTGACGTTAATCCTCACCATTGTGCTGAACAAGTCTCTGCATCAGCCAATGCATCTCATTCTGCTGAACCTCCCTATCAATGACCTGATGGGTTCATCGGCGTTCTTTCCACAGCTCTTGAAAGAAATACTGACAAACAGCGGGATGATTCACTACTCAGTTTGTGTTGCTCAGGCGTTTTTCATCCACATCTATGCAGCAGGTACTGTATTCTTTCTGACTGCTATGGCTTATGACAGATACATTGCCATATGTTACCCTTTGCAGTACAACACTGTTATGACTAATGCTCATACTATGAAAATAATCACTCTCGTATGGTCAGCTTGTCTCTGTTTAATCGGCATTCTTTTTATTCTGCTTCTCCGTTTACGACACTGTCGATCTGAAATAACACACCCTTACTGTGACAATGCAAATTTGGTGGCTTTGGTGTGTGAAGACACAACCATTAACAACATTTACGGGCTTTTCATAAGTGCTGTTTCACAAGTGGTGGCTAATGGAATGGTTTTGTACACATACTTGCGGGTCCTGATGGCATGCTTCAGATCCAAACAATCAGACACTAAAGCCAAGGCTCTGCAGACATGTGCTACACACCTAGTTGTTTTCCTCTTGCTTGAGTGTTTAGGTCTTTTCACCATCATATCATACAGATTACCGAATATTTCACCACATTTAAAAAGATTCATGGGGGTGTCCACATTAATATTCCCTCCAACATTAAATCCAATCATCTATGGCCTAAGAACAAAAGAAATTCGGGAAAAAGTTATTTACTTTTTCAGGGCTAAATTGCATTCATGTCAATGCAGTATCTCTTGACTTACTCTCATCTGGCAAGAAGGAACTATTTCAGTCGATTTTCTTATCCAAACAACAAAAATGTTGTTTTTTCTCATCATCTTAAGAAAGGACAGGTGCATCCCTCTACCAATGACCTCGTATACAGAATATATGTTTACAAAAGGCCCTTCTTCAGATTATTACACATTATCTGGTTCTTAAATATATATTCTTGTAAACGTTGTCTACGTCTTTCAACTACAAATATTGTCACTCACAGGGCAAACATTTTCTTTGACAAATAGATGAACAGTGTTTGCCAGTACTTTATGATTACAGTTGTTATTCACATTTGCTTCAGATATGTCCACTTTCTCATATCAGCCTGTGTATTTTTTGATAAATGCCATTTCAGGTTTTGTGCACAGTAACATTTTTTATTTTAACTGTAAAGCAGCATGTTGCATCAAAGTTGTTAATGTCATATTAAACGTTTCTGTTGTCACATTAACGCATGTTTACTTATTATTGTGATCTTATTGTTTCATGTGTGTCAGAGCTTACCGCCACTTGGTTTCAGGTGTCATTTTATGTTACACAAGGTTATGTCCAGATACCTCACCAACAGCAAAGCATATCACTTTATACTTTTTTATATGAAAATAAAAGATAATTGAATTCATTAGATCAAATATAAAAATCAAAAACAGATTGTGAATTTGGCTTGAGCTTTAAAAATGTCTGCTTTAATATTTTATGTTTGAGGTCATGAGATTTCTTGACAAATCAATAAAAAATAAATTCCACAAGGTCCTTGTTTAGTAGAATTCTAATATTTGTAAAGTTGTTATGAATGCTTTTCTCAATATGTCTTGTATCCAACTACTGTACATTTGGCAAGGGGACAATAAAAAAAGGAAGGCAGGAGAAACCCTCCTCCTCTAATGTAGCTGCTGTTTCCTGCTGTAGCTGAAGTAGAGGAACAATCTTGAAAGGTCCCTTGGTCATCGAAGGGTCACACAGATTTAAATGAATCAGAGGGCCATGAACACTCCCTCTGGTGGTCAATGTAGAATCAATAATCAAACTAACATGCATCTTTTTTGGAGACTGTGAAATGAAGCTGATACGGCATAACCAGAGAAAACAGAGAAATTTAAACTCCACGCATAAACTCAACACAGAGGAGTATTCATATCAATGTAAGAAACTAACTCGACCCTTAGTGCTTCCATAGGCATCAAGATGAGAAGCATAACCTGTTGATGCAGATCAAAATGTGATTGATTAACTGATGATCAGCGAGTATGGCCCAAGATTAAGTATGGGGTTTTGGCTACTTACTGTTTTCTAGCATTCAGATGTATATTAACACAATGCCAACAAGACATTATATCAGCATTGACGTTAGAGACACAACTTCTGCTGCCCATCAATCTGACAACGGGTACACCGTCCTTTCCAACCAATTTGTAGTATATTATTTACAAATCTAAACACTCAACTGGAAATGGTTAATCTTGTCTTTCCCTTGCTCCCTGCTGGTCTGCTCTGTTTTGACTCTCCACGTGTCATGTTTTGGTTTAGTTTAGTTTAGTTTAGGCTCAGCTGTGCTTTGGTTTTGTTTGATATAAAATAAATCACTGTTTCTTGGAATTCCTGCGTCCTCGCTCTCTTGCATCCGGGTCCTACTCAGCTGCCACACCAGAGAGGGCCAAAGGCTGAATTTGAAAATCCAGGAAGCTAGCTCAGGGCTTTCTAGAAGTATTTGGAAGAAAATCTATAAAAAATAAAGGGTGAGTCATGAAGAGATGAAGAAATTTTTCTTTTTTCAGGGAAAGACAAATCATTCTTACTAAACAATCTGATTCTACAGGGACTTTAAAGTTACAGTTGTAATTGCTATGTCCTACACCGCATATGTATTCACTTCTTCATTTGAGCCTGGATGTCAGAAACAATTCTGTAGTGGCAGTTCAGGCATTACAAAATGGATACTGGTCACTGGCCTTAAAGTTTAAGCAAAAAAAAAAATCATATTGAGAGAGCAAGTCCTGGTTTGAATTCATTCAAGTTTTCATTTGGATTAGTTTTTTTTATTTCAGTCCAAACTTGTTATATTTTGCAAATGTGGGTGCTTCTCTTTCTAATAAGATTGATAACACTGTGGGTAGTCCTTTGGATTTCTTAGAACAACAATATCCAGATAAGCTACAATTTGAACCACCACAAATAAATGAAGTAAGGGATATCATAAAAAATTTAAAAAACACCTCTGCTGGCCATGATGAAATTAGTAGTTCACTGGTAAAAGAGATATCTAGTTTCATACTCGAACCTCTCACTCATGTTTTAGGTCTATCCATGGAAACTGGTATTGTTCCAAAGGATTTTAAAAAAGCAAAAATTACACCTTTATTTAAAACTGGTGATTCAGGAAATTTTACAAATTATCGTCCTGTGTCTATCTTACCTTGTTTTTCTAAAATTTTGGAGAAATTAATTTATAATAGAATTTTAAAACATCTGGATGAGCACAACATACTATACGAGCATCAGTATGGATTTAGAAAAGGTCACTCCACCTTTATGGCATTATTGCAACTCACAGACAAAGTACATACAGCTATAAATGATAACAAATTTGCACTTGGTATTTTTTTAGATCTCAGTAAAGCATTTGACACAGTTAATTATGACATTTTGTTAGCTAAAATGAAACATTATGGTTTCCAAGGAAATATACTAAAATGGTTTGCAAATTATATGAGTGAGAGGGAACAATATGTAGTTATAAATGGGTGTGTCTCAAATATAACTCAGATATCATGCGGTGTTCCGCAAGGATCTATCTTAGGACCCTTATTATTTCTTATTTACATAAATGATTTTTCATCAGTTTGTACATTTTCTTTTCCCATTTTATTTGCTTTTGATACCAATATGATTTTATCACATACTGATTTACATACTCTAATTAATAATACAAATGAAGAAATGATGAGAATCTCAAAATGGTTCCAACTCAACAAGCTTGCATTAAATATCAAAAAATCAAATTTTATCATATTTGCAGGTAGGGGTAGGAAATATCTTAAAGATTATATTAGAGTAGCAGTAGATGGAAATGAAATTTCCCAAGTCTCACATACTCGATTTTTAGGTATTTTGGTTGATGAGAAATTGAATTGGAAAAGACATATACATTTCATTCATAATAAAACTGTGAAGTCATTGGGCATCATCAGCAAACTGCGAAATCTCGTTAATATTTCTTGCTTATTAACTCTGTATTATTCTATGATTTATCCTTATTTGATTTATGGTAATATTGTTTGGGCAAATACATACCCTTCCAGTCTTCATCAACTTTATTTAATGCAAAAACGATTTGTAAGACTGGCAACTTTTTCTAACTCTACGGAACCCCTTTGTTCAGAAAACTCAAACTTCTTTCAGTATCAGACATAAATATTCATCAGATATGTGTGTTTTTATACAAACATATGTTTTTGCCTTTTTCTTTACCACTATCGTTTAGTAATTTTTTCACTTATAATTCTCAAATACATTCATATAATACTAGACAGGTCAATTATTTTCATTTTCCTTTTTATAAAACTAAACACGGCCAGTTTTCCCTCAGATATCGTGGTGTACAGATATGGAACTCCAAATCTCATATTATCAAAAGCTCTGCTTCTCTAGAGATTTTTAAAAGAAATTTATCATCTCATTTAATTCACATTTAAAAAATTTCAAGTTTTCTTTGTTTTTTTTTTTGTTTTTTTTGTTTGTTTGGTTTTTTTTTTTTTTTTGTGTGTGTTCATGATCTGTAACTATGTAGTCAAACCTTCTTTGTTTTTGTTTATAGTCTTCGTCTTGTTGATTTTGTTTTTTGATTTTTTGTAATTACTGTTTTACTTCCTAAATTGAGGGGAGGTCCGTTGCATAAGCCTGTTGGCTTTTTGACCTCTCCTGTCACATTTGTTTTACTATTTTGATTGCAAGTGTTAATTTTATTGTGTGCAAACTAATAAAATAAAAATAAAATAAATAAATATTTCAAGTTATTTAACTGTTTATCCTATAATATTATTTGATGAATTTAGAATATTGTTTGCAATTTTTTTACGTGTTTCTTGTGATTCTGTGTTTTAAATAAAAACTTTTCCAATTTCATTCTGCTTCATGTCATGTAGACCCATGAACACAAAAAAGATCACAGAATAACTTTATTTTGTTTATTAATTTGTTTATTTCGGTGATCTGTACATGATAAAGTACAACGCATAAGATGGGGTGTTTATCTGAAGAGCTACATAATCAAAAGAAGCAAAGTAGAACAACATGCTGCACTGAAATAAATGTCAGTGTCATATTAAAGGTTACTATTGTCACATTAATGTATGTTTACTTGTTGATCCTCTTATAGCCTGTATTATTATTGACAATGTTTCCTAGCACTTGGTTTCAGTTGACTGCATTTTGTGTGTCTGGGAAATAATAATTGAAGAGATTAAGGCAAACTTGGCACATAACCAATCAATGGTAATTCTGAAGGCAACTCGTGGAGCCCTAATCAAGATCCCCACATTGATATTAATTTGAAATATTATACAAGTCCACCAGAGGGAGCCATCAGCGCACTGAATTGCGCCCTCCGGGCTGAACGCTGTACAGCGCTGCCCTGTCGTTGTCATGAAAGTCAATGGAACATAGGAGAGGTCACAACAGCAACAACAAAGCTGCTTAAGTATGTTCAAATTGTATTACAAACACATTTAAGCATCAAAATTGCTTAAGCAATCTCAAAGAACAACAAAGAAATTATCGATTTGGCTCAATTTTCCGCCAGATACGCTTCCTGATGCAACCCCACAGGTACAGGGAGAGACAAACAACCATCACGCTCACACCTTATTTTCTAAATAATCTTACAGGTTATTCAGAATTGTCAATCAACCTAGGAAGCCTGAGTACCTGGAGAGAACCCACGCAAGGATGGAGAGAACATGAACCCACAAAAATTCATGCCCCTTCTTGCTCACCAGGGGCCTCATTTATAAAAGAGTGTGTAGGATTCATACTAAAAGTGCACGTTCGTAAGCTCCTCAGTGGCAGGGCACCAGGGGTAGATGACATACCTCAAGTCTCTGGATGTCGTAGGGCTGTCTTGGTTGACACGCATCTGCGACATTGCATGGAGGAAGGGGACAGTACCGCTGGAGTGGCAAACCAGGGTGGTAGTCCCTCTTTTTAAAAAGGGGGACCGGAGAGTGTGTTCCAACTATAGGGGGATCACACTTCTCTGCCTCCCCGGGAAAGTCTACGCCAGGGTACTGGAGAGGAGAATACGGCCGATAGTTGAACCTCGGATTCAGGAGGAACAATGCGGTTTTCGTCCCGGTCGTGGAACACTGGACCAGCTCTATACCCTCCGCAGGGTGCTCGAGGGTTCATGGGAATTTGCCCAACCAGTCTACATGTGCTTTGTGGATCTGGAGAAGGCATTTGACCGTGTCCCTCGTGCCATTCTGTGGGGGGTGCTGAGTGAGTATGGAGTCCGGGGCCCTCTACTAAGGGCTGTCCGGTCTCTGTATGATCTGAGCAGGAGTCTGGTTCGCATTGCCGGCAGTAAGTCAGACTTGTTCCCAGTGCATGTTGGACTCCGGCAGGGCTGCCCCTTGTCACCGGTCCTATTCATAATTTTTATGGACAGGATTTTCTAGGCGTAGCCAGGGGCCGGAGGGGATCCGGTTTGGGAACCACAGGATTTCCTCTCTGCTTTTTACGGATGATGTTGTCCTGTTGGCTTCATCGGACCGGGACCTTCAGCATGTGCTGGGGCAGTTTGAGGCCGAGTGCGAAGTGGCGGGGATGAGAATCAACACCTCCAAAACCGAGGCCATGGTTCTCCATGGGGAAAGGGTGGCGTGCCTTCTCCGGGTGGGTGGAGAAGTCCTGCCTCAGGTGGAGGATTTTAAGTATCTCGGGGTCTTGTTCATGAGTGGGGGAAAAATGGAGCGTAAGATTGACAGACGGATCAGTGCAGTGTCCGCAGTTATGCGGTCGGTGTACCGGACCGTGTTGGTGAAGAAGGAGCTGAGTCGAAAGGCGAAGCTCTCGATTTACCGGTCAATCTACGCACCTACCCTCACCTATGGTCACGAACTTTGGGTAGTGACCGAAAAGGACAAGATCGCGGATACAAGCGGCCGAGATGAGTTTCCTCCGCAGGGTGGCTGGACGCTCCCTTAGAGATAGGGTGAGGAGTTCGGTCACCCGGGAGGAGCTCGGAGTCGAGCCGCTGCTCCTTCACATTGAGAGGAGTCAGCCGAGGTGGCTTGGGCATCTGTATCGGATCCTCCTGGACAGCTCCCTAGGGAGGTGTTCCAGGCATGTCCCTCCGGGAGGAGACCCTGGGGAAGACCCAGGACACGCTGGAGAGACTATGTCTCTCGGCTGGCCTGGGAATGTCTCGGGTCCCTCCGGAAGAGCTGGAGGAAGTGTCTGGGGTGAAAGAAGTCTGGGCATCTCTGTTGAGACTGCTGCCCCTGTGACCCGATTCCGGATAAGCGGCGGAAAATGGATGGATGGATGGACAAACAATTCCAGTTCCGGGGCCACCGGGAAACAGGAATGGTGGGCGGTTTCCCTCTTCAAGCTCAGGTCCCCGGAGCTTGAAGGTTCTGTGCAGTATTTTCACTGTTTCTAGGATTATACTCTTTTGGACTGAGATCTCTGATATTCCAGGGATCTGCTGGAGCCACTCTCCCAGTATGGAAGACACAGCTTCAAGTGCTGCAACCTTTATTGGAACCACTGCTGCTTTCACCCTCCATCACTTCCTTCAACCCTTGGTACTTCTCCAGGTTCTCATGTTCCTTCTTCTTGATATTGCTGTCACATCTGATTCCCACTTCAATCACCACTGCTGTCCTTATTTATCGACCACCACTATGTCCGGTTAGTTAGCCATCACCAGTTTCAGTCTGGATCGTCAAGTCCCGGGGTCTTTGCCCTTTCATTCTCCAACAGCCACTCCTTCAATCTGCCGATGGTACATGAGGAGAAGTGCCAGATGATGAAGTGATACAATAAAGATCCAAATGCAAGAAACTTGATAGCAGGCCTGTCCGTCTTTAAATGCAGAACTTGTGCTGTATGTTGGGCCTCATGGTTCAATAGAGGCTTTATTTATTGTTGTGTGATGCATTTCTCTTCTCACCTGCTCAAGCTTGTTGCTGCTTACGTTCAGCTCGCTACAAGATGATAAACCTGACTTACATTTTGGTCCCCATTCTGTCACCTCATTACAGGAAGTTATGGAGGACTCATTATTTGTTACATCTTACATATAGGCAGCATCTCAGCACAGTCTTCGAGAGTTTCACGAAACTCGCACTATAAAATAATTGGTTGATCTTTGTTCAAAGACGAAAGAGTGCCATTTTTTGTGCAAATGGATGTGAAAATGACTGCATTGAGGCATTTAATCTGACATTTAAGAGAAAAATGTATTGTTATAAGCTGAGGTTTACTTCTGCATGGTCCGTCCTCACTCATCTGCAGAATGTGCACTATATATGTGTATGCATATATATGATATGTGTGTGCGTGTGTGTGTATGTGTGTAGACAGGTCATCCTGTGGTAACAGTCGTGGCATCTCTTTGCTCTCTATTGCTGGCAATATACTTGCAAAACTAATGCTGCTTCGCCTAACAACACACATCACAGAGGACATCCTCCCGGAGACCCAGTGTGGCTTCCGAAAGAACCAAAGCACACTGGATATGATTTTCACTGCACGTCAAGTCCAAGAGAAATGTAGGGAGCAGAACAAGGACCTCTACATCACTTTCATAGACCTCACTAAGGCCTTTGATAAAGTTGACCGGGAGATCCTCTGGACTATACTGCAGATGTTTGGCGTTCCTCCCAAATTCCTCAGCATCCTGAAGCAGTTCCACAGTGGCATGCAGGCATCTGTGCTTGTTGGCGGCCAGCAATCTTCCTCCTTCCCTGTAAAAGTTGGAGTGAAGCAGGGTTGTGTGCTGGCCCATGTGATTTTCAATCTCTTCCTGACGGCAGCTACACTCCTCTTCCACAAATCCATTCAGGAAGAGGGTGGTGTGAAAATTCAGTTCCGCCTTGATGGTAGCCTGTTTAATATCAGATGCCTACAGGCCAAGACCAAGACCCTGGTTAGCAACATCTAGAGCTTCAATACGCAGACAATTGTGCTCTCCTGGCCCACAGCCCGGCTGCCATGCAACAAGCCCTGGACACCATGTCCTCTGTTTACGGCTCGCTCGGCCTTATGATTAACATCCACAAAACAGAGATCATGACACAAGAGTGATCTCCACCCCCCGTATTTAACATCTGTGACACACCCCTCAAGACTGTCCAGCTACCTCGGAAGCATGCTGTCACCTTCCTGCCAAATAGATGATGACATCCAAGCACGTATCAACCAAGCCTCCAACTCCTTTGGCAGACTGCGCTCTCGCGTGTTTGAAAACAACCATCTACGAACACAGACGAAAGTTGCTGTCTACAGGGCAGTGTGCGTGTCTACACTGCTATATGGGTCAGAAGCTTGGACTCTTTACCGACGCCACGTCAGGCGCCTTGATGCATTCAACATCAGATGCCTACAGCGCATCCTTGGGATCACTTGGCAGGACCGCATCCCGCACACTGACATCCTCCACCGCACTGAGTCCATCAGTATAGAGGCAGCACTATCCCTGAAGCAACTCGAATGGGTTGGTCATGTCATCCGGATGCCACTTGGCTCGTCAAGTGCTTTATGGACAGATTTTGTGAGCAAACAGGAAGCCCGGTGGCCCAAAGCTGCGGTACAACGACCAGCTGAAACAGACCCTGAAGAGATGCAACATCAAACCCAGTGATCTGGAGTCAGCTGCAGCTGATCGGCCATTCTGGCGTTCTTTATGCCATGAAGGGGTCTCACAGCTTGAGGAGAGACACACTCAGCAGCGGACGGTGCGGCGCCAACGACGACACCAACGTACCGTCCCAGTACCACTTCAACCTCCTGACCCAGGCCTCACATGTCCTGACTGTGGCAGGATACAGTATGTGGCTCCAGAATTGGGCTTCATAGTCATCTACAGTGGCATCATCGCCAGCACCGATAGCCGCTGTGCAACACACCACAGCAGAAGGAAGCTACGTCATCTTCGACTACGATGGACTGCCAAGGAGGAGGAGGAGGAGGATGTGTATGTTATTGTGGCAGGGTGTAGGAGCAGCCACTCAGCTGATTGGGCACAGGTGTGCCCAATCAGCCTCTCTACCCTGCCTGCCTTCATAAAGAGCAGCTGCACTCCAGCAAGGGGCTGCTGGGAGGAAGCTGCTGAAGGTGCTGACACGTGTGTCTGGGTGAAAGAGGAGTAAATAAACCGTTTCCTGCACGAAACCCTGTGTCCTCTGTCCTGTCGGGTGACCCCCATAGCACTGGCCTTCCTACAGTTACTATATACAGTGTGTATATATATATATATATATATATATATATATATATATATATATATATATATATATATATATATATATATATATATATATATATATACATACACACACTGTATATAGTAATGTGATGTAGAAAGTAATCTAATATTATTTTAATGCAAAGTTTTAGAGTTGTAAATTCAAATCCAATTACACACAGATACTCATATACACATTCACACCCTGCAAGCACCCAGTTTTTTGTGCCCAGAAAATTGTGGGAGTAAAGAAACAGGCCTGTACTTAGTGAATTGGTGTCTGTGTTCAGTTTTATATAGTGTGATGACTGCAGTTTTGCAGT